>NC_140165.1:88083120-88470620 GCF_963971535.1 Notolepis coatsorum | reverse complement strand
GTTTGTTGGTAAAAGACTACACGCCTTTGGGAGAGGTGTTAGTTGTACAATGCCTAGGCTACCTGTCACTGTCCGCTTCCAATATTGTGCTAAGCTAGGTTAACGTGCAGCCAGATAGCTTTCTACTGAACGCACAGAGAGGAACTGGTATCTATCTTCTTGTCTCTCTCTGGAGAAGATAATAAGCTAATTTCCCCAAATGTTGGCATGTTCTTTTAACAAAACATTCAATCCTTTGGTGAAATGCAATTTCCCCATTAACCCGTTCATTTGTGTCATAGACACCTCTTCTCAAAATGACAGAAACACGTGAGAGGTCTATTACACTGAATTGTAAATGAATGCATGTGTATTTCTCAGTAAATAGGAGAAAGAAAATAAATATGTAATAAACACACACACACAAACTAGAACGATATCTGTCCACACTACAAAAAGACAAGCAATAGACATAAACATTGGAAAATCGGCCAGATATTCGGAGACCTTTTCAGCATGCACTCGATATTCAAGCTGGTACATCAGTTAACAAAATGAGGCAGATAGCACAAGAATACAGATGCTTCAATGGCAGCTAAACTATTTTAACAAACATTCTGTCACATTATATTAATTGATTTCCCATCAGAAGACTTTAGCGACAGAAATAATGTTAGTGGGAGAGATTCTCAGCCAATCAGTGAGCTTCTCAGCCAATCACAGTGAGCTTCTCAGCCAATCACAGTGTGATATCGGAGGCAGCTCATACTGGGCCTATTAGCACTCTAGTGTACAGACAGCATGTTATAGCTCTGTTAAATACATATTCTCTGTACAGCCTTGACTATATAATATAGTCTAGTATACAGTAGTATATAGTAAACTAGTATACAGTTTCTCAGACACTGGGGAGACAGTCTGACAGTGTTCTCAAGACAACGACCCAGGGTCCAGGACGCCTGAATACTTTAGACAACAAATGTTTGTTTCCGCGTCTCTGATTGGCCAGGTCATGTGACATGTGCGCCAATCGTGGGACCGCAAGTTTCTACACTGGTTAAGCTTAGGCGCTCTTTCGAAGTTGGTTAAGGTTAGAGTTTGTCTTAGAGCATGGCGATAGAACGCCTGCCCTGATTCCAAACTCTAACCTTAACCAACTGCGAAAGAGTCGCCTAAGCTTAACCAGTGACAAACTAGGCGTTAGGTAGTTTGCAGGCTGTTAGACCTGCCGAACTTGCCGTCCCACGATTGGCGCACATGTCACTTGACCTGGCCAACAAAACTCGAACGCGGAAACAAACATTTGTTGTCGAAAGTATTCACGCGTGCAGGACAGTTTTGTCTTAGATATGACATATCTCCAGAACAATCTGGTGTCAGATACGACAAACCCCTAATGTCATTTTTGTTTTCCATTTTTGTCATATCTGTCATCTTTGTTGTCATGTCAAACTGGTGTATTTAAGTCTGACTGGACCTTCTTTCTCACTTTCTTGTCAGACGCTTGTGTTACACGTATCTCTGATTGTAAACTGAGGATACTTTCTGTAACCACAGAAAATAAACTACTTTCTGAATTTCTACAGTTCACTGTCTTGGCTAATTTAAAATATTCCACAACACTACCAATCCCCCTAGCTATAGAGAACAACACTTAGTTGTATGTGCATTCAATACGAGTTTAACATCATCAAGTGCAGCATGGAGAAGTTAAAGGAATGTTGCAGATTCTCCTCATATAAATGTGCATGGCAATTAGATTAAATAATATTATTCATATAAATAAATAAAAAATAACTGGACCTAGAATTTAACCAGAACCATGAAGTAAAACAGACAAGGAATGATCAAAGTGTCAAATTGGACGAGTCCACAATTTCCAGGCAGGCTTATTTTTTGGTTATTCGTGATACTCTGTATGCACCCAATTCAAAGGTATAGCGCGTTTTCTTTCAAACACATTTGGTCGCGGATTTGGTGCAGAAGACCCTGGCTCTCCTGAGCAGAACTTGTTTACCACGCTGTGGCGTAGAGAGAGAGGTATCTCTGCGTAGGAGTGTGGTCCCACCGTTAACTAGCCCTATCTCAACCAATAAGGCTCCTCGAATTCCGTACGACGTCACCCCCACATCCAGCCCCCCCACCCCTCCTCATCCAGCCCTCTCCCCCCTCATCCAGCTCTCGAGTCTCTCCCCCTCTCTCTCTCTCTCTCTCTCTCTCTCTCTCTCTCTCTCTCTCTCTCTCTCTCTCTCTCTCTCTCTCTCTCTCTCTCTCTCTCTCCAAGTGTCTATTGGAGGGAAAGATGCTTCAGTGAGGTGAGAAGAGGACACACAGAGAGAGAGAGAGAGTCGAGAGAGAGAGAGAGAGAGAGAGAGAGAGAGAGAGAGAGAGAAAGAGAGAGAGACAGAGACAGAGAGAGAGAGAGAGAGAGAGAGAGAGAGAGAGAGAGAGAGAGAGAGAGAGAGAGAGAGAGAGAGAGAGAGAGAGAGAGAGAGAGAGAGAAGAGGAGGAGAGACGAAGTAAAGAAAGACGGGAAGGCTTCTTCTCCCTCTCTTCTTGCTCTTCTCCCATCATGTTAAACTTGCTGAATTTCTTGCTGGAGAAGCTCTTCTTCTTCGCCCATGTCAGGGTGTTAACCCTGCTGTCTCGGCCGGAGAGAGAGGCGGCTCAGAAGTCCGTCACCAAACAACACGTTGACCGGGATGCGGTTCCTCCGACCCAGACGCGCCGCTTGCAGCGCGGGGACCTGCTAGAAGTCCCCCGGACTCTGTTCACCCATTTCGGCATCTACCTAGGCGACAGTCGGGTGGCGCACCTCATCCCGGACATCCTTCCGCTCTTCGCCGGCGGCGACGGCCGTCGGGTCCGGGAGATGGTCACCAACACCAGGCTCGTCCTCGGGGTTCTGTGCAAGAACGCCAGCATCCGCGTGGACTCGGTGGAGGATTTCGCGTACGGCTCCGTGATCCTGCTCAACACCATGGACCGCGCCGTCCAGAGGAGCCCGTTGGCGGGCGAGGAGGTGGCGAGGAGGGCGGAGAAGCTGGTCGGGGCGATACCGTACAGTTTGATGTGGAACAACTGTGAACATTTCGTCACCTACTGCCGCTACGGGACCGGGCAGAGCCTCCAGACGGAGAAGGTGAGGAGGCCTCTGGAGTTTGTTTTGGTGCCATTGCTTTTACGCACATGGTAACAATTTACGCACGGGAAGAAAGAGGTTTTTCATGCAGCATTTCTGCACGGACGCCGTGGGGATTTACTCTCTGCTGCTATTATTTATTGTTCCGCTTAGTCTTTTGGGGGGAAACAAATAATAATAAGAGAACGAGATATTTTGCAAGAACTTCTGCGCGCCGTTTCGTGTCGTTTTATTCTGATAGTGTGTATAGGCTTAAAATCCACATTTAACTCTTCATCATACAGGCATTTAATATCCTAATAATAAACACTGAACGACTTAACATGTCCAACAGTTAGGCGAACATTCCTCTCAAAATAGTCTACTGTAGAAGTAGATGTTTTACGGTAATCACATACAATGTTGACAAAGTTTAGCGTGTGTGTGTGTGTGTGTGTGTGTGTGTGTGTGTGTGAGAGATAGAGAGAGGGAGAGAGTGTGTGTGTGTGTGAGTGTGTCAGTGTGTGTGAGTGTGTGAGAGAGATATATATAGAGAGAGTGCTATGTGTACCCTTAAGTGTTCAGTGCTGCTTGGCCCCGATAAATTTGATTCCCTGTTTATGTAATATAATTTGTGGAACCAAATAAAGTATTAAAATGTGTGTGTGTGAGAGATATATATAGAGAGAGTGTGTGTGGGAGAGTGTGTGTGTGAGTGTGTGCAGTGTGTGTGTGTGTGTGAGAGAGAGAGAGAGAGAGAGAGAGAGAGAGAGAGAGAGAGAGAGAGAGAGAGAGAGAGAGAGAGAGAGAGAGAGAGAGAAAGAGAGAAAGATATATATAGAGAGTGTGTGTGTGTGTGTGTGTGTGTGTGTGTGTGTGTGTGTGTGTGTGTGTGTGGGAGAGAGAGATATATGTGTGTGTGTATGTGTGTGTGTGGTGGAGGGGTAGACACAGCGCCCTTATTCTTCATGCCCGTCTCCCCGGCCTGCTGACGTCCGTACCCCATCAAAAGCCTGAATTCCAATTCGGCACATTCAGTTCTTTTATTGTTTCTGACCTTCTTGGTAAAGAAAAAAATCCACTTCACCTCAACCCCCGCCTTTTTTTTTTTTTTTTTTTTTAAAGGTGCGAGGAAAACCCCACGTCATGTGACCCTGGCGGTCTGTTTTAAACAGAGGGGGGAAACTAGGTCGCTCTTCCAGCAGAGCGGAGAACAAGGGGCCCATTGAATGCGGTGTTCGACTCGCCAGCCCAAACCACGGCCGTGTTTTCGGGGTAGAGAGAGACAGACAGACGGACGGACAAGAGACAGGCGGATGTGGTTTTTTTTAACCACGGCAGATGAGAGGCCAGAGAGCACAGGCAAACAAGACAGACAGACAGACACACAGCCACCCGCAGCAAGACTTGTCAGAAGTAGTAACGGGGAGTTCGGTTTGGGAGAGTGCAGTCAGTGTTTTTGTTAACGTGAGGAATTTTTTCCCAACGCCAGAATTAGAATCTGGGATATTTAAAGATGTAAATGCTGGAGCAGCGCCATTGCCATTGAGTGGGATATCGATGGGACTGTGGAGTCACGCAGAATATTTGTTAGTATATCAATAATAAGTGTAAACAATACTAGTGCAACACACCTATGACTGCAGGTCCGGGACCCCGTTAAGCGACACGACAATTGTACAAAATTAAATAAATAAAGAAGTCTTTATTTCTACATATAGTTTTATTTTTTTTATAAACAATAAACACATTAGATAGAAACTAAATTACAATAGAGGTTTTATCAGTCATTTTGATTGGTTAAGCTAAATCCTTAAGTCTAACCCCGAGATGTATCGAAGCTTTACAATACACAGACTATAAAGGGCTCACAGAGCAGCCCCACACCGAGGGAGAAAGAAAAGCTCAATTAGGACATACTGGAATGGTAAGAAACTATAATTGATTAAAGCTAAACACTAAAGCTCACACACTTCTATAAAGAAAATAATTGTGGCATTAGAAACTACATCAAACCAACATTCCAAATACTTAAAACGTACATGTTGGCCATTAGCACTCACCAGTTAATTGAATGTATTTATAATAAAACACAAGATACATATTTTTATTTATTTTATTTAACCTTTATTTTACCAGGTAGTCACTTGAGATCAAAGATCTGTTTTTCGAGCAAGACCTGGCCAAAATGGCAGCAAAACAAAAACAAACATACAAAATACACAAAACACAGACAGAGACATAAAAGGCAAAGTGGGGCAAGGGGATACATTTGAGCTGCAGCAAACTTTGAATGAGATTGGGGGAGATTGGAGGGTATAGGGTAAAAAGGTAGAAAGAGGATGGAAGGTTTGCAGGAGGTTGCCGGGGAGAGAAGGTCAAGTTAAAAATATAAAATATAGCACCACATTATGCAGTGAAGCATCGACATTCTCCCATTTCATTATTTAAAATGCCCTTAATTTGAACTTTAAAATCAGATATGGTAGTGAGGGCCTGCATATACAGGTATAAATGCAGTATGGTAGTAACAGTAAGCCATACTGACCTTCGGTATAACTAATAAGAGTAGGTATAGGTTTTATACAGATATAGATATAAATGGCAGCATTTATATAGAGCTTTTATCCAAAGCGCTTTTCAATTTGTTCCTCACATTTTACCCATTCACTCACACATTCACACACCGACGGCGGAGGCGACCATGCAAGGTGCCAACCTGCTCATCAGGAGCAGTTAGGGGTTAAGCGTCTTGCTCAAGGACACTTCGACACGCTGCCCGGGAGGAGCGGGAATAGAACCGAGAACCTCCGGATTACCAGACCTCCCGAGCCACTGTCGGGTACATGTGTGTGATATGTAACAGGAATATATGTTTGAGTGTTTGTTAGATTAGTCCTCTGCTGTAACAATGCTTATTGGCAATACATTTTATATCGTTGGAAAGCCTGTTTATTTCCCTTTTAAATGGTGCCCTATTTGTAAGGAACATGCCACGCTGACAGCCGCCCCCCATATAGACTCTGATCTCTGACTCCATTGCCTTCACCATACTGTACGACTCTGAACTCTGGTGCCTACTCAATTTATACCTACCTACTCCTTTCACTGTCTACCCATATACTCATATATATATGATAGCATATACAACAGTGCTATATATACCGCATATTTATATTTTTATATTTACAGCATATATATATACCCATATTTGTCTGAATATACCTGCATATAACCCCTCTATACTTGCTTGTACACCTGCACATAACCCATAGCTCTCTAAAATAGCATGAACAATGATGCTGTAAATACCATATATATATTTATTCTTACCACATATATACCTATCCTTAACTGTTTGTACTTACCTGGACATAGTTCTCTACTATATCTAGGCCTATATCTGTATATCCTGCTCTTACTATAAACGCAGGCCAGTAACTACTACCATACTGTCTTTATACCTGTATCACTACATATTATACTACAACTCTGTACATATATCTGATTAGCACTACACTCAGTAGTATTAATTTGTACCCAGTTTAATCACCTTGTACAGTGTATATTGCTGTTGCACTCTACTGGTACATTTTCACTCTGGTTAGATGCCAAACTTATTTTTGTTGTACTGTACTTGTGCTGTATAATGACCATACATTTCAACCTAATTTAATCTAATTTGTGGGATAGAATAGATAGAATAGAATAGAAGTACTTTATTGATCCTGAGGGAAATTCAGCACTACAGATCGCTCACAATAAACATTTAGGTAGGTAGTCAAAAATCACAAATAAGAATAAAAATACAGTCATATACATTCTAAAATATACAGCTGGAAATATACAGTAATACTGTATACAGTCAAATGTACAGTAATTTTTTTTAGAAGTGTCAACGTAAAGGTTAAAAGACATGAGTCAAAAAGTCCAGATATGCCAGAGTTTGTACTCTCACTCTGTGCTCAGTGAAGGACAATGATGCGTTTTATAGTCTGATGGCTGTTGGAATGAAGGACTTCCTGTGCCATTCAGTGTTGCATCTTGGGAGTCTAGTCTAACACTGAACGTGCTCCTTCTCTCAGCCAAGTCTGTGTGTAGTGGGTGGGAGGGGTTGTCCATGAAGGCGTGGAGCTTAGCGAGGCTCCTCCTCTCTGACACCACCGCTAGAGAATCTAGCTCCGCCCCCACCACGTTACTGGCTCCTCCTCTCTGACACCACCGCCAGATAGTCTAGCTCCGTCCCCACCACGTTACTGGCTCCTCCTCTCTGACACCACCGCCAGAGAGTCTAGCTCCGCCCCCACCACGTTACTGGCTCCTCCTCTCTGACACCACCGCCAGAGAGTCTAGCTCCGCCCCCACCACGTTACTGGCTCCTCCTCTCTGACACCACCGCCAGAGAGTCTAGCTCCACCCCCACCACGTTACTGGCTCCTCCTCTCTGACACCACCGCCAGAGAGTCTAGCTCCGCCCCCACCACGTTACTGGCTCCTCCTCTCTGACACCACCGCCAGAGAGTCTAGCTCCGCCCCCACCACGTTACTGACACCACCGCCAGAGAGTCTAGCTCCGCCCCCACCATGTTACTGGCTCCTCCTCTCTGACACCACCGCCAGAGAGTCTAGCTCCGCCCCCACCACGTTACTGGCTCCTCCTCTCTGACACCACCGCCAGAGAGTCTAGCTCCGCCCCCACCACGTTACTGGCTCCTCCTCTCTGACACCACCGCCAGAGAGTCTAGCTCCGCCCCCACCATGTTACTGGCTCCTCCTCTCTGACACCACCGCCAGAGAGTCTAGCTCCGCCCCCACCATGTTACTGGCTCCTCCTCTCTGACACCAGATGAGCAGTGCAGCTGAGTATGCGCTTCTCTGTGAATGGCAAACAGCTCATTCTGCTGTTGCTATGGCTGTTGCTATGCTTTTGAGCCTCCGGTACCCCAGGTGCTGCCAATCAGGAGAGCACCTGTTGAACGGGCCCTGCTGCACAGTGGTCAGCTGGCGTCTGCTCCAACCATAAACATGTTTGTCCAGTCTCCATCCTGTGTGACAGGGCGACTTCAAGCTCGCTGTTCCACTAAAACAAGTTGCAGCGTTATTTGGAGTGAGTCCTAATACCATCTCCATTCTAACAATAACCCTAGTACCATCTCCATTCTAACAATAACCCTAGTACCATCTCCATTCTAACAATAACCCTAGTACCATCTCCATTCTAACAATAACCCTAGTATCATCACCAAACTGAAGGCCAAGTTCCATGAAACAGGGGATGTCAGAGACAGACAGTGAAGTGGGTGTCCCAAGAAGACGACACCCCAACAAGACTGGTTCCTCATCCTTTCAGCACCCATTTGCAGAGAAGATTAGGCTATTTCTTTAAGGGCACAAACCACATACTCAGCTCATACTCATCCCACAAATGCATGTTGCTTACAAATGGGGCACCATGTAAGAGGAAAATAAACAGGCTTTCCCACGGCATCAAATCTATTGTCAAGAAGCATCTGAGGAATAATCTAACAAACACAAATGTATATAAACAGGAATAAATGTAGATATAGATAATTATATATACGGTATTATGGTACATGGCTATCATATGCGCCAATTTTCTTTCATGATAAATGATTTCATCAATACTTTTTTGAGGGGAAAAGCAATACTTTTATTCCACACCTTTCCAAAAGCTCTGTGGATGTATTATTATTATTATTATTATTATTATTATTATTTATTTTTTATTTAATGATTACTCTTTAAAATGTTATCTATAGCACCTTTAACCCTACACAACACTGATAAGCATGACTTCTGAATCTGATGTTCATCTGATGTAGCCTGTGTACTCCAACCATGAAGCCCTCTGCCTGCACCGTTCATCTGATGTAGCCTGTGTCCTCCAACCACACAGCCCTCTGCCTGCACCGTTCATCTGATGTAGCCTGTGTCCTCCAACCACACAGCCCTCTGCCTGCACCGTTCATCTGATGTAGCCTGTGTACTCCAACCACACAGCCCTCTGCCTGCACCGTTCATCTGATGTAGCCTGTGTCCTCCAACCATGAAGCCCTCTGCCTGCACCGTTCATCTGATGTAGCCTGTGTCCTCCAACCACACAGCCCTCTGCCTGCACCGTTCATCTGATGTAGCCTGTGTACTCCAACCACACAGCCCTCTGCCTGCACCGTTCATCTGATGTAGCCTGTGTACTCCAACCACACGGCCCTCTGCCTGCACCGTTCATCTGATGTAGCCTGTGTCCTCCAACCAGGCAGCCCTCTGCCTGCACCGTTCATCTGATGTAGCCTGTGTCCTCCAACCAGGCAGCCCTCTGCCTGCACCGTTCATCTGATGTAGCCTGTGTCCTCCAACCACACAGCCCTCTGCCTGCACCGTTCATCTGATGTAGCCTGTGTACTCCAACCAGGCAGCCCTCTGCCTGCACCGTTCATCTGATGTAGCCTGTGTCCTCCAACCACGAAGCCCTCTGCCTGCACCGTTCATCTGATGTAGCCTGTGTACTCCAACCACACAGCCCTCTGCCTGCACCGTTCATCTGATGTAGCCTGTGTCCTCCAACCATGAAGCCCTCTGCCTGCACCGTTCATCTGATGTAGCCTGTGTCCTCCAACCACACAGCCCTCTGCCTGCACCGTTCATCTGATGTAGCCTGTGTACTCCAACCATGAAGCCCTCTGCCTGCACCGTTCATCTGATGTAGCCTGTGTCCTCCAACCACACAGCCCTCTGCCTGCACCGTTCATCTGATGTAGCCTGTGTACTCCAACCACACAGCCCTCTGCCTGCACCGTTCATCTGATGTAGCCTGTGTACTCCAACCACACGGCCCTCTGCCTGCACCGTTCATCTGATGTAGCCTGTGTCCTCCAACCAGGCAGCCCTCTGCCTGCACCGTTCATCTGATGTAGCCTGTGTCCTCCAACCAGGCAGCCCTCTGCCTGCACCGTTCATCTGATGTAGCCTGTGTCCTCCAACCAGGCAGCCCTCTGCCTGCACCGTTCATCTGATGTAGCCTGTGTCCTCCAATCACACGGCCCTCTGCCTGCACCGTTCATCTGATGTAGCCTGTGTACTCCAACCACACGGCCCTCTGCCTGCACCGTTCATCTGATGTAGCCTGTGTCCTCCAACCAGGCAGCCCTCTGCCTGCACCGTTCATCTGATGTAGCCTGTGTCCTCCAATCACACAGCCCTCTGCCTGCACCGTTCATGCTTTCCAGAGAGTAAGCTCACAAAATCAACAGGAAAATGACCTAACTCAGAAATATAAGTTATACCTGTTATTGTATCGGTATTTTAAGTTTTAATAAAATGTCGCTTTCATTCCGCACTCCATTAACTTCCTCGCTGAGCTGCCTGGTGAGATGGCAGTGAGGATGCTCTCTCGTCTCCCCACAAGGCTGTGACAAGTGTTCCCGGTAAAGCCCATGAATTGTTGTAGTACTAGTACCTACTAAATAATATCCATATTATTAAGTCACGCTATTTCAATTCTAAAGCACAATCGCTGCCAGCCCAAATATCTGACCCGGAGGCACGTTTAGTATCATTTAGAGACTGCAGACATGCTCGTACTTATTCTAGTGGAAGGAACAAAGACAGCATGACGTCAAACCTCAACATCACACCTGAAGGCCATGGAGTGATTGAATGTGATTTATTACCTGTAACAGAATTATTATTATAAATCTTTTTTACATTTATGTACCCAGGATAGGTTCATTGAGCACTGATGCTCTTTTTCACCCTGCCATAACACACACACACACACACACACACACACACACACACACACACACACACACACACACACACACACACACACACACACACACACACACACACACACACACACACACACACACACACACACACACACACACACACATTTTCTTTGCTGTATCGAACCAGTATCACACTAACAGTTTCAATATTAGGCATGTTACCACGCTAACTAAGAAAAATAATATTGTCTATAAACTTTAACATGACAGCCTTCCCTGTCTATATTGTAGTGTGTTTGTCTCTGTTTGAACGGCTGATTTATCAAGATCAACCACGGGATATGTTTTTATAATTTGGTTTTACATGATTTCTCCATATTCTGGTTGTTTTAAGTTTTATATATGCAGCGGCTGGGTGGCGCAGCGGACATTGCGCTCGTCACCAACGCAAGAGACACCGGGTTCGACTCCGGCTGTCGGCGTTGCCTCCGGCTTGGACCAGCCGTCATACAAAATCAATTGGCAGAGTTAGAGGGTGGAAGTCGATGGGTGGTAATCTGGACGTTGTGGACAGCAACTCCTACAGGTCGGTTGGGGACGCCTGCACAGCAGAGACAGGAAATGGCGGGGGTAGTGTGAGCCTCCCACACGTTACACCTCGCCAATGAGAGTCCGCGCTGGCAGGTGAAAAGATGTGACAGGCTGCCTCCTCGTGTACCGGAGGGGACACGTGATGCAAGGCTTCTATCCTCCCTACAACCGGCCAGTGGGGGGCATTTGCGAGCAACGTTCAAGACAGGGGAGGGAAGAATTGGCACAATGGAATTGGGATGGGAGAAAAGTAGAAAAAGATGAGAAAAAGTGGATAATTTTTTTTTTTTTATATATATATGCAGAAGTGATCCGTATTTCATGCCGACCCATATTTAATATGACAACGGCAAACTTCTGGTCACAAGCCCGCTTCTCTAACCTTATGGGTCAAATAAATATTCATAACAAATATTAAACCCCACAGTTAAATATCAGTCTATTATTCATTGAATATTGAATATTTTCATCGAAATCTAAGATCGACCATTTAATCGTTGCCTTTGTTCAGTGGATGTGGAGATTTTCTGCTACAGAGACTCAGTTTACCAAACAACATATGTGCTTCTGAAAATACACCCACAGAGCTTTTAGAAAGATGCAGAATAAAAGTATTCTTTTCCCCCCAAAAAAGTGATTGATTAATAAATGTATCATTTAAAAGAATTTGGCATGTCCAACATGAATTGTTGTTTACATGTTGCATGTATCCCCTCCCAACCTCCCCTTTCTCCACGTGGATATAAAATAATTTGACTTGCAGATGAGCACTTGGAACTTTCTTACCCCCCATCATCAACAGGTCTGTCTCACTCCCAATATTCACAGACATCACCAATGTGAACAAACATTCCACAGGAAATGTAATAATTAAAACTCATTATCTCTCTCTGAAGGGGGTTTAAGTTCGGTAATATTGTAACTTTGTGGAATATGATATGGAATAAAGTTTTTTTTCTCGCTCTCTCTCTCTGAAGGGGGTTTAAGTTCGGTAATATTGTTGTGGAATATGATATGGAATACAGTTTTAACCGTTCTTTCTTCTCTCTCTCTCTCCCTCTCTCCAGTTCTGCGAGTGGATAAAGTCGCTGATCCGGGACCAGCGGAGCATGTTCCTGACGGCGTTCCTGGGGGTCCTCTCCATGGCGTGTTTGGGGATCTCCTTCTTCACGGCCCTGCCCACGCTCCTCGTCCCCTTCACCCTGTGGATGGTTAGTTAGAGACACAGCCACAGATCTATTGTTATGATGTCGCTATGGAAACAGAACGCATGGGAGGATTTCTGCACACCTGTATAGGTGGACAGGTGTGCAGGAGAAGACCACGGATTGACAACAGCCGGGACAAAGGACTCCCGCACACTGTCCTCCATCACTTGCAACTAAAACATATTTATTGAGAACAACGTTGTGGTACAAGGACCGTCGTCTGTTTATCTAGAAGCGGATGGTATGCAGAAGTCCCTACCGTTCGAAGTGATCGTAAGATCAATTGATAAACGTCATATCTAAGCCTTGTTTTTTGATTGACCAGACAGCCGACGCAATAGATAAAAATAGCGTGCGCACTTTTACTAATGAAAAAAATCAGACTCTGTCACGAAGCCGTTAGAAGATGTGGTGGGTTTGGTTCATGTAGCCAACAGACACTGTACCGATTGGAGCTCAGGTTTTGGATTTGAGCAAATAGAAGTTGTCTCTGCAAACCAACCAATCATTACACTCAGATTTAGGGTGCATATACCCCTTACAAAAAACGACCACAGTAGTTTGATGGTAATTTTAGTTTTACCATGGTGCCGGCGATAGGATTGGGTACCGTTCACATTTGAAACTATACCGATACCTGGGGGAATCGATACCGGTACCCGGCGATACCTTTTTCGGTACTTGGTCAATTTTGCGTCATTGAAATTCGGATTTCAATGATCTAACTGGATCTAACTGGGCCGGTATTAGCTACCGAAATGTGGCACCGATTAATCTAACGTGAATCGCTACTCGGTAGTACCGACATCATTCGGTCGGTACCCTTAAAAGTACAGAGTTAGATACCCAACCCTAACCGCCGATGGTATGAATAATTTATCACGGTACTGCTGTGATAAATACCATAGTATAATACAATTGAAACCATGATACCGATGGTAATATCATGGTATTTCCCTAATTATATTAGTCAATAAATACCATGATACTTTCTTTTGGTAATCCCACGAAAAGTACGGCTTAGTGGGTCAAATGGTAGCTAAAAGTCATGTTGTTTAACTGCTCAATTCGTTTTCCAGACAGTTTACATGTTTTAAATCATGCTCTAAATTGAATGGGTTACGTTGATACAAGGGATATTCACGTTACATTTTTACATTTCAGGCACTTAGTAGATGCTCTAAACATCATGTTCACACATATTGATTGAACTTTCCTGGGCCAATAGGAAATAACGCATTGGAATTCTTGATATGGGTGGTGTTTCTCCTTTAAAGTAAAGGACTCCTACAGTGGATACGTGTAAGAAAAAGAAAGAAGGTAAAGTGTAAGTAGAAGAGGGCGGCAGGGCAGAGAGGGAAGTGTGTTTCCAGCTTCTCGTTGCAGCACGATCTCGCTTAAATGATGTAAATAAAGTACTAATCGACCACAGGAACAAGGTACTATGGTAAGTTATGTTATAGCCAAGTAAAGTAAAATATTTACGTCGTATTATATAACTTTTAAGTTCCCCCTGCTGGGGATGGAACCTTAACCGTAACCACAACTTTACGTCTTAACCATAACCCCTTAAGCGAATGTTAAAACTAACCTCAACTCTTGACTATAATCAGTTTGTTGGTTAAACTCCTGGATGCAATACGTAAATATATTACTTGTGGCTATAACATAACGTAATTATGTACCTTTTTTCCTGTGGTCGATTAGTACTTTATTTATGTTTTATGAGACTGTGTTGCGTGTGGAGGACAGAGAAAGGGAGGGAGGGAGAGGGAGAGAAAAGTGAGAGAGAGAGAGGGAGAGAGAGAGAGAGACTCTCGTCCTGGTAGGAAGCCCATTCCATCACTAAGGGGGCAGAAGGGAAGAAAAAGATAAATATGTTTTGTGGAACAGCCTACAGCTGTGACCGTGTGGGAAGGAGGTCTATAGACAATGAAAAGACATCTTTTTGGGTGAAATGAATGCGACTATCGTTCCACGTCCAACCTTTGAAACAATACTCACTTCTCACGGTATTGAAATTTGACAACAGACGTTTTCTGTGAACCGAGGGAGGTCACTGTGGTAACAACCAGGCACAGATACCGCTTCTCCACCACCGATAACACTCTCCTCAAGTCCCGAGTACCCATCCGTTGCTTTTAGGTCGGGTCACCTTGACAACAAATATTGAGATATATTATATATATTATAATATAGATCTTATGACACATTACACACACAGGTCTTATGACACATTACACACACGGGTCTTATAACACATTACACACACGGGTCTTGGCATCAGGTTTTAGTATTGGGGGGAACTCTCCGATACCGATAACACTGTCTCAGCCTGGTATCGGCCCGATATCCCCATACTAGCATCGACTTTACTTTCTATCCATTCCAGTTCTATGAGTGCTCCATTTGTACAGCAGCAAGTATATATTTGTACAGCAGACTATAGCAGTTCACCTACAGCTACTGCAAACCAAGTGCCTACAAAGTTTGTGTTCAGAATTCTACAGCAATGTGATTTTATTTTGTGCCATTCAACAGTTAGTCGTCAACCTATGGGATTTTTTGTTGTTGTAAATAGTTGTCGATACGATTCATGACTTGGTTGTTTGACAACAATCAAGATTTTGTACAAAGGTTTTATTTTTGACATTATAACACTTTATACTGTATTTCTATGTAAATAAAATAACTGGAAATAGATGATTTTGTTTCTTGGCTTGTTGTTCAATTTGAAATGAGAGGATGGTAAGGATTGTTTTACTTTGACCAAAGTATCACTCTATAGCAAGGTATTTGTACTGTAACTCTAAGTAAATGGTAAATGGCTGCATTTTCTTATTTTTTTTTATTTTTATTTTTATTATTTTTTAACATAAACAAACATGACAACACAAGATTAGATATACAAGCATTAATTAACAGTGCACATCCAAGGGGCGGTTAGGTGGCCGAGCGGAGATTGCGTTCGTCACCAACCCCGGAGCTGTGAGCTGGATTCGCCTGTTCGAATCCAGCTCACAGCTCCGGGGTTGTCACCAGCTTGGCTGGCCGTCTGCACTAATACAATTGGCTGTATTAGAGGGTGGGAGAAGCTGGCGGGGTGGGTCCGGGTCGTTGTAAACAGCGACTCCTACAGTTCGGTCGGGGCGCCTGCTAAGCGCGGATAGGACTTGAGGGGGATAGTGTGGTCCTCCCACACGCTACGCCCTCTCGATGAGAATCCGCGCTGCCAGGTGAAAAGAAGCGGTGATTGGCTGGACGTGTGTCGGAGGAAGCACGTGGTAGCCTCCACTCTCCCAGATGATCTGACTGTGGGGGGTAAGTGCGCAGCGACCAGGAAGGGACTGGGAATGCAATCTCCGTTACGCCACCTGACCGCCCCCTCTCCACCACTTCTAACCACATTGACATTTTGGATTCATTGAGACCCAAAATTCTTGCTGTAGATATTTCTAGATAAATCACATCGAGATATGTAAGAATCCAGACCTTCCGGCAAATTTTTTCAGGTTGAAACCATCGTGATGCTATCAGCTTTTTGGCCACTGTGATACCAGATAAAACCAATCTCTTTAGCTGTATAGATACTGCACACTCAAAAACATCATTCAGCAGTAATACAGAGGGGTGTACCGTTATATTCAGAGTTAAGAGATTTGATAATTGCTGGGTCACTTCTTTCCAGAATATCTTAACTGGTGGGCAGTCCCAGTACATGTGCATAAATGTCCCCTCGTCCCCATTTGTACATAAGGAGCATTTGGAGTCTTGTTTAAGACCCATTCTGTTCAGTCTTATAGGAGTCAAGTATATCCTATGAATATAGTTAAGATTGATTTGTTGATGGTCCGGGTTCCTTGATGCAAGTCGAACATTTGCCCAGGCTTCTTGCCAATCAAAATCTTTTTCCAGGTCTGGTATATCCCTCCTCCAGACTGAGTCTAGGTGGAGGGTTTCATACGAGGACGTTAGTAATTGATGATAAAAATCTGATACAAAACCTCTCGATGTCTCTCTTTCATAGAAGAATTTGTGGTATCTGTGGTGTACAATTGGTATCCTTAATGGAACACCGTGAGCCTTCAAACATAACAATAACTGTGCGTAAAAATAATATGTGGAGCCGGTGAGATAATTTTTTTTGTGTATTTCATCATAACTACAAATACCCTGTTTGTTGAAAACATCTCCTAATGTATGTATGCCTTGCTTTTCCCATCTAGGGAATCTTATAGGTCGTTTTCCAATCAGGAGTACATTGTTATTGAATAAGGGAGTATGATTATGCCATTTATGTGGGTTAGAATACTTTTTTTGTGTTTCACGCCATATCCGGATCGCATGAGTAATTATGGGGCCAAATTTCAGTTCGCATTGCTTTATTGATACTGTTACGGATGGTGTCCTTATGTATATATATATATGGGAGTAATGTATGTAATCTGTTGTGTATATAGGCATGTTTTGTTTGTTGTTGTCTTGTCTCCCTCTTGTGTCTACATATCCCCAGGTTCCCAGTTGCAGCAGCAGCTGGTCAATCACCCACTCACCCTGGTGCAGCGGCAGCTGAGACTCGTTCAGCAATCAACATCCACTCCCTTCATAATACCCTTTGTGTTTCAGTGTTAGTTAGCTCCCTGGTTCGTTTGGTCTGTGTTGGTGGTAACTATGTCTCTGTGCTTTTGTAGGTAGAGCTCTCTGGTTCATTGATGTGGTAAAGTAGAGCTCTTGGTGTCTTTGTACACACTCTTTGTTACACACTCTTTTGTGGCTTTTGGTAATAGAGCTGAGGCTCTTAGGGTACATTTGTGTCAGAGCTGGTAAAAGCTTAATTGGAGCTAATTCTGTGTGAGAGCTAGTCAAAGCTCTGTGTGAGCTCATTGTGTGTGAGAGCTGGTCAAAGCTCTAGTTATTTGGGCCATTGGTCTATATAGTATTGTATCTTTTTGTGTTGTTAATGCTGGAGACCAGCGAAGATGCGTCCGGCTCGGGATTTCCGATGGAGACTGAGGACTTCATGGACGAGGCGGACGGATTTTTGTATGAGGGCCCCGTGGAGGAGAGTATCCCTCCTCAGGAGACCCCGGAGGGGGGGGAAATGGCTCCATGGGGCGCCCTGTTCGAGGATGTCGAGGAACCACCTTGGCCTCATCGGCAGGATGCCCTACTGTCGGCCACATCGGATTGTGGCTCCTTGACCAGTCGCAGCCTGCTGTATGTGAGGGATGCGGGGTCGGTGGAGGAAGGTTCGCAGGGGGAACTGCGGGCCTTGTTTCCCGAGCTCATGGCGGTAGCCGCCACCGCAAACGGTGTGCCGCTGCCGCTGCCATTGCCTGCACCTGTCCCTGATGACCTCATAGGCCATCCCTGGCAGCGTCCCCCAGTGAGAGGGGTGGACGTTGTCTACCCATTTTTCCCATCGATGGGGGCCTATGTTCGTCGGGGTCAGGCGGTGACCAACATCATGGGACTAACTCCTACCTACATACCAGTTACGCGGGTAGCAGGGTTGGTCAAAGGTATGGGGGAGGGCGTGCCTCGGCTTGACAGTCCGATGGCCGCGCTCCTCTGTCCGGATATGGTGTGGGAACCACTATGCAAGCCGGTTCTCCAGGGGAAATCGGCTAGGCGATTGGCTTATTGGGGTGACAAGTCATTTATCGCTGGTACACAATCGCTGGCTGCGGCGTCTAACATCGCCCACCTGGCTAGATTTGTATCAGGGATAATGACGGGCGGCACGGATCTGACCGAGGTGAAATGCGATCAGATCACCCAGGCTGCGGGAGCTGTCCTGCATCTTTCCCAGGTGCTGGCCATAGCCATGGGGAAAGTGCGCGCCCTGGCCACCCTGGGCCAGCGTCACCTTTGGCTGGAGCAGGCCCGTGTGCCAGAGAAGAAGAGAGCTCCTCTTCTGACGGCCGCCCTCTCCGACGCTGGCCTGTTCGGGAAGGCCCTGCGGTTGATGACCTCAACATGCAGAGAGATGGCAGAGGAGAGATCCATCCTCCAACCCCATTTTCCGCCTCCCGTTCTTGCCGGTGGATGCAGAAGGCTTCCGCGACGTCGAGCTGTCTCCGTCGCCGCTACCACTGCCTCCGCCGCCGCTGCTGGCCCTGCCAAGAGGGCCAGGGGACGAAACGGCGCTTCTGCCACCGCCGGCCCATCCCAGACCGGAGGAGACGGTAGGGAACGTCGTGTCCAGCAGACTGTAACCTACCGTCCCTCCGGGGCTCCCCGGGGTGGCAAGACTCGAGCGGCGCGAGGTGGCAGACGCCGTTAGGAGTGACTTTTCCTCCTCTGTGTCCCCTCTCCTACACCCTCCCCGGCCCCTCTATGATTTTGTGCCTTGACACTATTTAGTTATTAAATAAAAAAAAGTTCCCCGATGGAGGGGGACTGTGTTTTGGCCGAACAAACTGTGTGTTTCTTCAAACAAATCATATGGTGGGGTTGTGTATATATGAATCTGCCCTTTTTTACGTTGTGGGGTGAGTTGTGTTGTGTTACGAGGTTAAGCAAGGTCTGCAACGTACACTCGGTAATAGGTTCTATTTAGCTTGATGCTCCACATGCAGTTAGAACTGGTGTTATTCCATTGCTTTAACTGAGTATATGTGTTTTCACAATGCTGTGTTGTTAGTTGCAGTAATACTCGTACGCACACATTTCACGGCCTAGCCGTTTACTCTCGTTCAGCGTTTTTTCCTATGTATGACATAGGCAACGGGTATAGGATTCACGCACAGGCGACTTGTGTTTTGTTGTAAAACCTTTTACACTTTTTGTGGGTAGCGGGCATTGTATTAGCTTCGCTATGCTTTGCTTTCTACCGGAGGTTTTTCAAGATGGCTACGGTTGTTTTTCTGTGTGTAGGGATAAAGGGTGTGTTTTCGGGAGGGGGTGTCGGATAAACCCCTCCTTTCCCACTTGATTGGTTTAGGGGTTTTTTGATCTCTTCTGCTGAGCCAGTCAGGGCCAGGCGGCGGCCAGTGCTTGGCAGGGGGGGGGGGGGAGGGGTATTCTACCGACTCCTGTTACATGACAGGATCCGGTAGGTTTTCCCCGCCCGTTGTAGCGTTGTTGCTATGGCGACGCCTTCCATGAGCTGGTGTCTTAAAGATGTCGAGGTTGGGCGCAGGGCTCACAGTCCTGCTGCGCCCGGTTTATGTGTCAAACTTGAGTCAATTGGTCACGTGTCTCACAGTTTACATATCTTTTTCTTGACCATAGTCTCATGTGGGAAGGTGTTTCTGGGAGGGTCTGGTCTTACACTCTGATTAAAAGGAGTGACTGGATTGAAATCATGTGAAACACAGGGTTTTTACTCCCAGCTGTGCAGTTGGGTCATACGGGTGATGCCTTTTCTTTATTTTTATAAAGAGTTGAATGTGTCTTGATGGATTGGAAATGAGGGTCCCTGATGGAAACAAGACTAACGTCTTTTCTCAGGTCTGCCTCCCCTTAACCTATTGTGTGTATTGCCGTACTGGGTTGTACCCTTTCTGCAGTCTGTTGGGTAAATTTTTTCATTCATTCATTCATGGAGTTGATTGCATCTCGCCCCTCTTGTCGTTTCCCTGGGCGTCTTGGGGATTCAATATGGTGGTCTAAACGGCCTATTGTTGATGTGGGTATGTCCAAACGCACACATAGTGCTAGCTCAGGATGTGCTTTTTGGGCCATTGGCTGACTAGCGCGCCTTGATTGCTTGGGTGAAACAGCGTTTTTATGGAGCAATTGGGAGGGGGGTTTTTCCTCTTCCGACACCCTGTGTGGTTGTCGATGGGTTCCCGTTCATGTCAGGGGATGATGACGGAATGGGTCTGGACATATGGGGAAGGGTCTCACGCCCTAGGGGTGGGCCACCAGGCGCGGTTCATACCGACACGTCTGGGTGGCGCCTTCTTTTTTATGTTGGGATCAACACGCATATCTGCCCCTTCTCCTGGGGTTGGCAGGTCGGCGTGATTAGGGCACGGGACTGGTTCTGGGCGCGCTGGTCCAGATCAGTTGCACCCGTTGTCCGCTGGGGATGCAGATCTGCTGTTCTGGTACCCTGAGGGACTTGGGTTTTTTTCAGGGGGAAAAATGCTAGGTCGGTCCGGGTGTCACAGGGTTGAGCGTTATGGGACCCTTGTTAGGTGCGTTGTATTCTGCACTGTCGTAATGGCTTACGGCCGTGCCGACCTGTACGCGCCCGATCTCGTCGGATCTCGACCGCTGTGCGGGTTGGTCTTGGTTGGTACTTGGTTGGGTGACCTCCTGGGAATACCGAGTGCGGGGTGCTGGGGCTGGTCTTCCATTTTTACGCTCTTCTCTTGCGCTTGGCGCTGAGGGGCCTGTTGGGGTGGTTTTAACCTCCTCGGGGGACCCTGTGCCCCCCGTATCACCGGGCCCGGTCCGGGGTAATGCTCGTTGACCCGTAGGCCCGGGATAGCCCTGTTGGAAACCGGAACGCGGTTGATCCCGTGATTCTGGGGGTGGTGACGAGGTTGTTTCCTACGTTCGTTCCCGGGTGGCATGCGGGTTGTGCGTGGGTGTAGTCGTGGGGTCAAGCCACGGTCTGCTCACCCTGTGCGTTGGGTTGCTTGAGTGCCTCTTCGCACGGTCGGGTCCGTTGCCCTCCCGTGAAGCCCCTAATAGGGGGGATGCCCTCCATTAGGGGGGGTCGGGGGGGCTCGGCCCTCCCTGTTCTGATGGTTGTGGGGGGCTGTCAGCGGGGTGTATTTGTCAGCCAGCGGCTCCGCTTGGCCTCCCTTTGTGCAGTAGTGATGCCAAGCAGAGCCCCTAACGGAACAGAACGTTAGGTTATGGCTATAACCAAGTTCTGTTAGTTAGGGGTGACGCTTGGCATCAGACGGCCGCTGCAGCCCTTGACCTCACCTTGTGGTGAAAGCTTGGGTAGGAGGAGAGCAGGTGACCACACACCTGCTTATGAAGGTAAGCTGATGAGGGGTGTGGTCAGACTAATACTGGTATTAAAGGTATATTTTGTGGAATTTTATTCAGTACGCGTGCACGTACGCGAGGGAGTGCAGTAGTGATGCCAAGCGTCACCCCTAACTAACAGAACTTGGTTATAGCCATAACCTAACGTTATATCTGCAAATTTTGCGTTAACTCTTAATCGCATAGCTAGTAGGTGACTTGGTTTGGAACCTTGAGAGTAATGCTGTTGTGCTTGTGCTACGTATTTGTACTTCAGATTGTTGTTTATAAATGGCGTTAATCTCTATTTTTAGTAAATTAACTTGAGATTCCAGTTGAACCGAGTCGTTGTATTGTAAAGAAGTAAATAACGTTTCCAGTTCCGCCAGTTTTGAGCATCGATTCTTGCGTATTTTGGAGGAAAAGCTATCAGTGAAATCCTTGATCATTCCCTTTACCGACATCCATAATATTCTAGGGTCCGGCACCGATTTCACATTCTCTAGTAGGAATACTGAAAGAGCTTCTTTGAGTTGTGTAATGAATTCCTTGTTATTCAGCAGTGTCGTGTTAAATCGCCATCTTGGGGCTCGGGATGATAGTATACCAAATGATCCTTTAGGAGTAAATAACAGTGATCTGATAATGCATTGCATTGGGTACCATCTCCACTTCATACTTATCAAATAGTCTCGGGGATGCAAAAACATTATCTATTCTGGAAAGTGTTTTATGTCTTGCTGATCGACAGGAGTACTTCCGGGTCGTGGGGTTGAGTGATCGCCATAGATCATTTACACCTGTATTCTTCGACCAATCCTTTAATGCATTAGATGCATTTTTTTGTTCGTTGGAAAAGTTGGGATAAGATTTATCCAACCCAGGATCCCAAATGGCATTAAAATCCGCACCAATTATAAATGAGTATTCTGGAAGGTCTAACATTTTTCTAGTGAGTGCTGTGTAGAAATTAGTTTCGTATAGATTTGGGGCATATACCGCTACCAACGCTATTTTCCTATTCTTGTGTATAATCTTAGCTAAATGGCTGCATTTATATAACAGCTTCTATCCAACGCGCTTTACAATTTGTTCTTCACATTTGACCCATTCACACACCAACCTGCTCATTGGGAGCAATTAGGGTTAAGTGTCTTGCTCAAGGACACTTTGACACGCTGCCCGGGAAGAGCGGGAATCGAACCGGGAACCTCCGGATTACCAGACTCTACCTCCTGAGCCACTGTCACCCCACAAGTAAGTAAAGGGAGCGTGTACTTGAGAAAAAGCACTTATTTACTTCCCACCAACTTCACCTTGTCAGGAATTGAGGGGAAACGCCCTATTTTCTCATGTTAATGTGTATTCTTTATTTAACCAGGGTAATAACACTGATATTTCCATCTCTTTTTCAAGTGGCCAAGAAGGCAGCATGCAGATGATTATCACATATAAAACAACAACAAAACAAGATAGTAAAAGCACACAATACTAAAGGGTTGAGAAATTTTCACATTTCAATGAAAATACTAAATGAGCACTCCATGGCAAGCAGGTCATAATTTATTAAACATTGTCATAATTTTCACCTAGCAAGTTGTGTTTATCCGGAAATGTACGGGTAGCCTTCGGGAGAGGTGTTAGTTGGACAATGCGTAGGCTACCTGTACATGTCCGCTTCCATTCATTGTGCTAAGCTAGGCTAACATGCAGCCAGATAGCTTTCTGCTGAACGCACAGAGAAAACTGGTATCTATCTTCTTGTCTCTCTCTGGAGAAGACTGTAACCTAATTTCCCCAAATGTTGGCGTGTTCTTTTAAAGAGGAACACAGCAATGAATGGGAGACTAATTATTTACACCCAAGCAAGCTTTATTCTTTAGTGGTGTTCAGAAAATGTACCTATATACTCAGAACTCCCTCCCAATGCATTGTCTATGGAGCAGCTTCAGACTTGATACTTGATGACATCACTAACTGGAGTTAACAGAGTTTGGGGATTTGGGACAGAGTTGTTCATGTTCACTAATATGTTTGGACCGTCTTAGAGAGATAACACGCATTTAACCCTTTCACTACCACACTACAAAAGGGTTTAACCCTTTCACTGCGACACAACAGAAGGTTAACCCTTTCACTGCCACACCCGACAAATGGTTAACCCTTTCAATACCACACTACAGAAGGTTAACCCTTTCACTACCACACTACACTACAGACGGTTAACCGTCTGTAGTGTGGTAGTGAAAGGTTAACCTTCGGTAGTGTGGTAGTGAAAGTGTTAAAGGTCGAGTAATATTGTCAAAGAGCCCCTCTTGGTATTGCACTTTGTTTACATTTTGTTTTGGTCCGATGTGCGGGTTGGAGTCGAGTAGGGTTAGGGGAGGGGCTGCTACTGCTGGCCAATCAGAATCTGCTAAGAGAGGTCTGGGATGATGTGTGGGTTGGAGTCGAGTAGGGTTAGGGGAGGGGCTGCTACTGCTGGCCAATCGGAATCTGCTAAGAGAGGTCTGGGATGATGTGTGGGTTGGAGTCGAGTAGGGTTAGGGGAGGGGCTGCTACTGCTGGCCAATCGGAATCTGCTAAGAGAGGTCTGGGATGATGTGTGGGTTGGAGTCGAGTAGGGTTAGGGGAGGGGCTGCTACTGCTGGCCAATCGGAATCTGCTAAGAGAGGTCTGGGGAAATCCACAGTACAATAACTACGCTCCAATCCACACGTCAGACCAAAACAAAACCAGACTAGCCTAGTTAACCCTTTCACTACCACACTACAGAAGGTTAACCCTTTCACTACCACACTACAGAAGGTTAACTGTCTAGTGTGGTTGTGAAAGGGTTAACCCTTCGTCGTGTGGTAGTGAAAGGGTTAAGGTGGATCCAGCCTCGACATGCATTCCAACAGTCAGTTAGGGATGTTCACTATTGTAGTCTGGCCCTCTGGGTCCAGCAAAAAATAAATTACATGTTAGCCCAGCATTGGCAAGGACACATCTTTATTTATTTTTAGATATAAAATATATACTATTTTGTGTATGTAGTGTATGTATGTATGTGAATATCGGCTATTCTGTTTATTCGGACATTTTAACATCACTCAACATCAGCAAGACCAAGTAGCTGGTGGTGGACTACCGGAGAGGCAAGAAGATGTCCCCCCCCGACTCCCATCACCATCCGAGGGGATGAGGTGAAGATGATGGACATACAAGTTCCTTGGAGTACACCTGAACAACAAATTGGACTGGTTGGACAACATAGAGGTCCTCTACAGGAAGGGACAGAGCAGGACTGATTGATTGATTGAAAACTTTATTAACAGATTGCAGAATGGGTACAGTACAGTACAGCTCAATTGTTAAGGGGATGCAGACCAGAGAAAGACTTTCGTCTTGTTTACATCAGGGTCCCCCATTTTCAATTCATCATAACATATATGGAGGAGGGGTGGGGGACACTGTACAACTGTACAAGCAAAACTGTACATTGGAATATTGACAAAACCATACTTGGTAATTTACTGTACATTGGTTTAACATGATTTGTGGAGCTCCCTCTGGTGTTGTGATCGTGGTATTCACTGACAACACAGAGTTCCTCTACAGGAAGAGACAGAGCAGGACAACACAGAGGTCCTCTACAGTCAGGAAGGGACAGAGCAGGACAACACAGAGGTCCTCTACAGGAAGGGACAGAGCAGGACAACACAGAGGTCCTCTACAGGAAGGGACAGAGCAGGACAACACAGAGGTCCTCTACAGGAAGGGACAGAGCAGGACAACACAGAGGTCCTCTACAGGAAGGGACAGAGCAGGACAACACAGAGGTCTTCTACAGGAAGGGACGGAGCAGGACAACACAGAGGTCCTCTACAGGAAGAGACAGAGCAGGACTGATTGATTGATTGATTGAAAAGTTTATTAACAGATTGCAGAATGGGTACAGTAGTATAGTACAGCTCAATACATACAATTGTTAAGAGGATGCAGACCTGAGAAAGACTTTCGTCTTGTTTCCATCAGGGTCCCCCATTTTCAATTCATCATATGACACACATGACATACAGATAGACAGTACTGCTACATCTATACATTTATGACATACCAGATTTGCAGAAAAGAGAGTATATACATTTGACGTAGAAACTGTACATTGGAGGAGGTTGGGTAGGTGGGGGGGGGGGGTTGGGTAGGGGACACTGTACAACTGTACAAGCAAAACTGTACATTGGAATATTGACAAAACCATACTTTGTCATTTACTGTACATTGGAGGGGGTTGGGACATTTACAGGGGCCAGTTTCGAATTGCAGTCTCCCGTAGGTGTACTTTGAGAGTGGTTTTGAAAGTGGGTAGCAATTCACATTCCTTTACAGCTTTGGGTAGGGCGTTCCACATTGATGTGGCATAATTGCGAAACGTGTTTAGTCCCTTGTTTGAGCCGACTCTGGGTTTAACATGATTTGTGAAGCTCCCTGTGTGGTCGTGGTATTCACTGACCTTTGGGAAGTATTTTGACATGTACATGGGTACCTTGGTCGTGTAGTGTATCTTGTAGACCAGGACAACACAGAGGTCCTCTACAGGAAGGGACAGAGCAGGACAACACAGAGGTCCTCTACAGGAAGGGACAGAGCAGGACAACACAGAGGTCCTCTACAGGAAGGGACAGAGCAGGACAACACAGAGGTCTTCTACAGGAAGGGACAGAGCAGGACAACATAGAGGCCCTCTACAGGAAGGGACAGAGCAGGACAACACAGAGGTCCTCTACAGGAAGGGACAAAGCAGGCTGTTCTTCCTGAGGAGATTCAGGTCCTTAAACGTGTGCCTATATTTATTGAGAGTAATGTATAATATAACCGATAGGGCATACAGACTCTCATCTGCACTTTTGTTTACACAGTTTATTTTTCTCATATTTTTATATTCATAGTTATATTGTTTACACTGTTTATTTTGATATTCAAACGAAAAAAATACATATTATAGTATTTAACATAGTTGAATTAATATTCTCTGCTGTGGATTGTATAGACTAATGCATCCGTTAATTTAGAAAGCTGAAATTGTAATTCTAGTTAAAGAAATAACATCTTGTTTGCATGATCTGGCTGGATTACATTTGTCAAAGTTGACTGGCGAGAAAGAGAGAGACTACAGCAGCAGGCGAGTCAGCATCACTTTTAACACCACGCTGTCAAGTTGTCCCACCTGCATGAGAGTCTGAGAGTCTGGGAGTCAGCAACACGGCAGCAGAGAGAAGCAGGGCAGGTGGGAGAATCCTTGCAGCTCCTTTTGCCGACATCGTTTTCTAGGTTGACATGTGTGGTTACATGCCTATCGGTCTGTGTGTGTGTGTGGTTACATGCCTATCTGTCTGTCTGTGTGTGTGTGTGTGTGTGTGTGGTTACATGCCTATCTGTCTGTTTGTGTGTGTGTGTGTGTGGTTACATGCAACTTTTCTAAAAATACAACCTGATCCTAACCTCAACTAACCTGATCCTAACCTCAACTAACCTCAACTAACCTGATCCTAACCTCAACTAACCTCAACTAACCTGATCCTAACCTCAACTAACCTCAACTAACCTGATCCTAACCTCAACTAACCTGATCCTAACCTCAACTAACCTCAACTAACCTGATCCTAACCTCAACTAACCTGATCCTAACCTCAACTAACCTCAACTAACCTCAACTAACCTCAACTAACCTGATCCTATCCTCAACTAACCTCAACTAACCTGATCCTAACCTCAACTAACCTCAACTAACCTGATCCTAACCTCAACTATCCTCAACTAACCTGATCCTAACCTCAACTAACCTCAACTAACCTGATCCTAACCTCAACTAACCTCAACTAACCTGATCCTAACCTCAACTAACCTGATCCTAACCTCAACTAACCTCAATCAAATCAAATCAAATCAAATCAAATTTATTTATAGGGCCCGACAACATAGAGGACAGAGGTCCTCTACAGGAAGGGACAGAGCAGGACAACACAGAGGTCCTCTACAGGAAGGGACAGAGCAGGACAACACAGAGGTCTTCTACAGGAAGGGACAGAGCAGGACAACATAGAGGCCCTCTACAGGAAGGGACAGAGCAGGACAACACAGAGGTCCTCTACAGGAAGGGACAAAGCAGGCTGTTCTTCCTGAGGAGATTCAGGTCCTTAAACGTGTGCCTATATTTATTGAGAGTAATGTATAATATAACCGATAGGGCATACAGACTCTCATCTGCACTTTTGTTTACACAGTTTATTTTTCTCATATTTTTATATTCATAGTTATATTGTTTACACTGTTTATTTTGATATTCAAACGAAAAAAATACATATTATAGTATTTAACATAGTTGAATTAATATTCTCTGCTGTGGATTGTATAGACTAATGCATCCGTTAATTTAGAAAGCTGAAATTGTAATTCTAGTTAAAGAAATAACATCTTGTTTGCATGATCTGGCTGGATTACATTTGTCAAAGTTGACTGGCGAGAAAGAGAGAGACTACAGCAGCAGGCGAGTCAGCATCACTTTTAACACCACGCTGTCAAGTTGTCCCACCTGCATGAGAGTCTGAGAGTCTGGGAGTCAGCAACACGGCAGCAGAGAGAAGCAGGGCAGGTGGGAGAATCCTTGCAGCTCCTTTTGCCGACATCGTTTTCTAGGTTGACATGTGTGGTTACATGCCTATCGGTCTGTGTGTGTGTGTGGTTACATGCCTATCTGTCTGTCTGTGTGTGTGTGTGTGTGTGTGTGGTTACATGCCTATCTGTCTGTTTGTGTGTGTGTGTGTGTGGTTACATGCAACTTTTCTAAAAATACAACCTGATCCTAACCTCAACTAACCTGATCCTAACCTCAACTAACCTCAACTAACCTGATCCTAACCTCAACTAACCTCAACTAACCTGATCCTAACCTCAACTAACCTCAACTAACCTGATCCTAACCTCAACTAACCTGATCCTAACCTCAACTAACCTCAACTAACCTGATCCTAACCTCAACTAACCTGATCCTAACCTCAACTAACCTCAACTAACCTCAACTAACCTCAACTAACCTGATCCTATCCTCAACTAACCTCAACTAACCTGATCCTAACCTCAACTAACCTCAACTAACCTGATCCTAACCTGATCCTAACCTCAACTATCCTCAACTAACCTGATCCTAACCTCAACTAACCTCAACTAACCTGATCCTAACCTCAACTAACCTCAACTAACCTGATCCTAACCTCAACTAACCTGATCCTAACCTCAACTAACCTCAATCAAATCAAATCAAATCAAATCAAATTTATTTATAGGGCCCGACAACACACGTTAATGTCCCCATGGGCCGTACAGGTCTTCTTTAAACAAGTCAAGAAGACAACATAACAATAAGTCAAGAACAGAACAAGAACACCATAGGGTCCAAACATTTTTTAGATGAATGCAAATAAATGAAAGAATGCAAGCACTCCCAGACATACCCCACGCGAAGGTAAGGAAAAACTCACTAAAACCTAACAATAGGGAAAAAAAAGCTCCACAGGCAATGTGGAGGAGAGAAACCTTAGAAGGGCCGTTCAAGGGGGGATCTCCCTTCTTAGATGTCGGTGATAGTAGTGTTGCAGACGGACAGTTGGTAAGCATGCACTCATGTGTGTGGTGAAACACAGATGAGTGCATGCAATAGCAACTGTACATTTTGAAAAATTAAAGATAGAGCTAATAGCGATAGCAACTGAACATTTTGAAAGATTAAAGATAGAGTTGATAGCGGATCTATTTGAGGCACAGGGGCGGCGCAAGAGGGTCACGTCCTCCCCGTCTTAGTCACGGGACATTCAACACTCCGGTCGTTGCTCAGGGACAGCCGGAGACAGGGGGAAGGGGGGTGGCGCAGAGAGGGTCGCGAACTCCCCGACATCATCGCGGGACATCCGGCACTCCGGTCACCACTACGAGACCTCCGAAGACAGGGGGGCACGCAGAGGGGGTCGCAATCTCCCGGCCTTCGTCACGGGACGTCCAACACTCCGGTCAACACTCCAGGACAGCAAGTCATAGGAAGACAGGGAGACGGGACAGGCGTTAGACAGCTCATGAGATTGTAGTAGGCGGACATAGCAATAGATACAAGTGGTAGGCATATATGTGAATGGAGTAGATATATGAAGTAAGCGTATTATGTGAATAGAATAGAAGTACTTAACCCAGCAATGAAACCGCGTTGACTGTTAATCTGTTAACAGTCTGTTAATCAGTTGACAGGACCACGGACAGACGGCGGTGAATAACTGATCCAATGCCTCGGAGGTGCATGTAGAGCAGTCACTACAAGCTTGGCCAAGACCCCGAGGCATCCATCACCTTGGTCGGCGCCAGGAGACGGGTACTCAGAGAGAAGGGGGGGGGGGAGGGGGGGGGGGAAGAGTTAGAGAGTTCCCGTGTTTGTGGTGCTGCAAAGGAGCAGACATGTAGTACCCTGTAGTGCCATGTAGTACCCCGTAGTGCCATGTAGTACCCTATAGTACCCCATAGTGCCATGTAGTACCCCGTAGTATCCTGTAGTACCCTGTAGTGCCATGTAGTACCCTGTGGTGCCTTGTAGTTCCATGTAGTGCCATGTAGAGCTATGTAAGCCGTGTAGTACCCTGTAATGCCATGCAGTACCAAGTAGTACTCTGTGGTACCATGTAGTACCCTGTACCCTAACTAAACTACCCTATAGTAAACTACCCAGTGGTACCATGTAGTACCCTGTACCATAACTAAACTACACAGATTAATCTAAAGGTCAGTCCCCGACCAGGTGAGATCAAGGTAGGTTGAAGGAGAGAGAGAAAAGATGAGTCTTAAGCAGGGATTTAAAAGCTTCGACAGAGCAGGCGCCCCTGATGACTGCAGGTAATTTGTTCCACAGGTAGGGAGCGCGGTAGACAAAGGCTCTGTGGCCGGCGGATTTCTTTTTAACCCTAGGGGTCGATAGAAGCCCCGCATTTTGTGAGCGCAGAGCACGAGCGGGCGAGTATCGGGAGATGAGATCAGATAGATAGAGCGGTGCAAGCCCATTTAAAATTTTGTAGGTGAGGAGTAGCACTTTAAAGTCAGAGCGGGCTTGGATAGGAAGCCAATGTAGGGCGGACAAAACTGGTGTGATGTGATCAAATTTTCTAGTTCTAGTTAGTATCCGTGCAGCCGCATTTTGCACGAGTTGAAGATTTTTGATGCTTGAATTAGGTAAGCCTGAAAAAGTGCATTACAGTAGTCCAGACGTGATGAGACAAAAGCATGAATCAGGGTTTCAGCATCAGCCAGAGTTAAAATGGGGCGTATTTTTGCGATATTACGAAGATGGAAGAATGCAATTTTGGTGACATTTTTTATATGTGCATTAAATGAGAGGGAGGAATCAAAAATGACTCCGAGGTTTTTTATGGTGGAGCTCTGGGATACATGACAGGTATCAAAGTTGAGGGAGATGTCCTGAAACAGGCCTCTGTGGTTTGGGGGGCCAACAATTAACATCTCAGTTTTATCTGCATTAAGGAGTAGAAAGTTTTGCGACATCCATTTTTTGACGGCAAGCAAGCAGGCCTCAAGGTTTTGTAGTTGGGAGGAATCATTTGGCTTAATAGGTATATATAATTGGGTGTCATCAGCGTAAAAATGAAAGTTTATGCCAAATTTGCGTATGATATCGCCGAGGGGTAGCATGTAAATCGAAAATAGCAAAGGGCCCAGGACAGAGCCTTGTGGGACACCACATTGCACTGGGAGGGTCTCAGATGTTAAATCATTATAGACCACGCAGTGTGTTCTATCAGTTAAATAGGATTTAAACCAAGCTAGTGCGAGACCCCGAATGCCAACATGGTTCTCAAGCCGACCTAGAAGAATCGAGTGATCGATAGTGTCAAAGGCTGCACTGAGATCAAGCAATAAGAGCACAGAGGTGAGGTTTGAGTCAAGAGAGAGCAGTAAGTCATTTGTGACTTTGGTAACCGCCGTTTCGGTGGAGTGTAAGGCTCTAAAGCCAGATTGAAATGATTCATTAAGATTATTGTTTGATAAATGGTCAGTAAGTTGCGTTGCGACGATCCGTTCTAACACTTTGGATAGGAATGGGAGATTGGAGATAGGTCTGTAATTTTTCAAGATTAGAGGGTCGAGGTTCGGTTTTTTAAGTAATGGTTTAATGACGGCTGATTTAAAGGCCAGGGGCACCACGCCAGTAGACAAAGAGGTGTTGAAGATATTGAGTAGGGCAGGGCCTAGAGTTGGGAAGAGTTTTTTGATGAGAGTTGCTGGGAGAGGGTCAAACAGACAGGTTGAAGGTTTAGCCGCGCCAACCAGTTTAGAGAGGGCACTAAGTGAGACGTTTTCAAGGCAGCGTAGCGTATGACTGGAATCAAAGTCAGGGGGAATGCCCGTTAAAGGTTGGGAGGGACTCTGATTGTTGAGTAAAGCAACAATTTCATCTCTAATGAGGTCAATTTTCTTGGTAAAAAATGTCATGAATTCGTTAGCCGAGAACGCATGGTTTAGGGCACTTGGTTGTTTCTGCGTAAGTTTTGCAACTGTGTCAAACAGAAACTTTGAGTTGTTTTTGTTTTCATTTATGAGCCTGGAAAAATAAGAGGTTTTGGCAAGTGAGAGTGCCTTTTTGTAGTTACGTAAACTATCATTCCAGGCGAGGCGGAATACTTCTAGTTTGGTCGAACGCCATTTATGTTCAAGTTTGCGACAAGCCTTTTTAAAGGAGCGTGTTTCCTCCGTAAACCAGGGAGTTAGTTTTTGCGGAGCACGTTTAATTTTAGGTTTAAGGGGAGCGACAATGTCGAGGGTGCTACGAAGGGCGGCATTAAGTTTGTCTGTAAAGAGATCAAGGGGGCCAGAGTAAGAGAGGAAGGGAGAGAGGGTGTCTGGTAGGCAGTTAACTAGAATTGGGACAGTTGAGGCGTTAATACGACGGCTCATGTAGGATTCTACACTGTCTGGGCGAGAAACCGTCAGATCAATTTGAAATTTGATGAGGTAGTGGTCTGAGAGAGCAGGAACATAGGGGGAGACGGTCAAATTTGACACAGTGAGACCGCGGGCTAGGACTAGGTCAAGGGTGTTCCCACCACTGTGAGTGGGTTGGTCAACGATTTGAATGAGACCGACAGAGTCAATGATGTCGGTAAAAGCCTTATTTAGGGGATCTAGAGTTTTATTGGAATGAATGTTAAAATCACCAACAATTAAAATGTTATCTGAGCGCATAACAAGCTCAGAGATGAAAGTTGAAAATTCATCTAGGAAGAGGGTGTAAGGGCCTGGGGGGCGGTATAGGACAGCCATTACAAAGGATGCAGTGGAGGTAGGAATCAGACCGCCACACTTTCTGTTGGGTGGAGAGGGATGCAACAGGAGCACCTCAAACGAGGAAAACTTACAGTTTGCGTCGGATGTAAAGTTGTGCTTAGAGTCATAAATTAGAGCAACTCCGCCTCCTTTCTTGGAGGTGCGTGCGATGTGGGAGCTACTAAAATTAGGGGGTGAGGCCTCGTTTAAGGGCAGAAAATCATTAGGTTTAAGCCATGTCTCAGTGAGGCCAAATAGGTCGAGACTATGGTCTGTTATCAGTTCATTTACCAAAAGAGCTTTGGTTGGCAGAGAGCGGATGTTGATAAGGCCAACCTTCACACTCTCTGTATACTTAGCAGCGCGGTTTTCAGCCATGTGGGTAGGTTTAATCGCAATTAAGTTGGCATGGTTTATCGCACAAGGACGAGCTGGGTAAAGCGGAGCGTAACGGGATATTCTAGTTTTGATTGGGTATACAGGTTTAGGGGTAGAGATAGAAAGAGAGGAGTGGGGAGCCTGGTGGAGGAGGGACCGAGCAAGAAAGGTATAAGGATTGGCAGGGTCCATCAGTTTAGCATGACTAGCAGGCTCGCTAAGAGCCTGCACCCTGGCATGCTTGTGGGGTGGCTGTCAGCCCGAAGCTATAATCTTGTCTATATTGCGAGATAAGAGAGAGGCGCCTTGCATGTTAGGATGCACGCCGTCCTTTCTCAGCAAGCCAGGGCGCCCCCAGAAAGAGGACCAATTATCCACGAACCCTAAGCCCTGTTCTTTACAGTATTTTTCCAGCCATCGGTGTAGAGAAGCTGTCCTACTCACGAACTCATCATCATGCCGGTTTACAGGCAGGGGGCCAGAGAAGATTACTCGATGCCGACTCATCTTTCTGGCGAGGTCAGAAAGCCTAACTATGTTGATCTTTGTGACCTCAGAGACTTTCATCCTACAGTCATTATTTCCGACGTGTATAACAATATGGTCGAATTTATCTTCAGTGGGTGTGATACGTGGGTTACCTTTTGCCTTGACTATGCTATTCGCCAGAAATCTCAGGTTGGCTTCAATGTCGGTAGCTCTGGCTCCCCCATAACATTTGATCTCGGCTGGCTTGTCTAGCAAAATATGCCGGGTGATGGAGTCGCCAATCACAAGGACGGAACGACGGGGTTGCAGTGGAACCGGCTGCGTACTGGGACCGGAACCCGCAACACGTGTAAAATCATGTTGCGGAGCAGGTGCTGTTGAGGCCGAGGCCGAGCGGTTACACTGCCGCTTCGTAGTGGGCGCAAAGGCCTTGTCCTGAGCACTATGTCTGGGACTCTCCAGACGAGAAGACCCCGCTAGAGGCTCCTCAGAAAAGCCTGTAGTGTCCAAGACGTCTAAAGCTGACTGTTTTCCTGACTCAAGTTCAAGGACACGACTCTCTAACAGAGTTAACCTTTCTAGGAGAGAGGGACAGACAGGACAGACAGAACACATAGCCATGCTTACACCAGGTAGAGCAGGAACAAATAAAGATACGAAGTACTATGGATCAACTGCTAAAGGCTATGTGTATGAAGCCGATTGAAGGTTTAGCTAATGAGCTAAAACCAGTGGGTCGAGTAAGTTGACAAGCTAACAAGGCAAGACCAGAAAATGCAGGTACAAAGGAGTGGCCTGCTAGAGGAGGGCAGGTGAGGGGCAGTAGATACTCTAGTGCACTCGGTTGCCTCCTCGGATAACTCCAGCAGGAAAACTCCAAGTCTTTGTCTGTCTTAGTCGGTCGCCGGCGCTCTGCTGGCGCTTCGATAGACTACACTTAAATCCCTATTGAATATTGTCCCACACCTGTAGGGGGCTAGTCTCTGACTGATTGGACTAATTACCACAGGCTGCTCAAGTCAAACCCAATGGGGTTGCACAGAGCCTGATTGATTAAGAACAAACAATTATCAAAATATACACAGCATGAAAGTCCTGGACGAGATCCGGGTCCAGGATCATCGACCGGGAGATCCAGCTCTGCTCCTCCGGGCCGTAGCCCTCCCAGTCGACCAGGTACTGGAAGCCGCGTCGCCGCACGCCCAGCAACTCCCGGACCACGTAGGCCGGGTGGTCGTCTATCACCAGCGGAGGAGGGGGCTCTGGAGCAGGGGGAGACAGGGGACTGGAGACCACCGGTTTGAGCTGGGAGACATGGAAGGAAGGGTGAATGCGCTGGAGCTTGACAACAGAGGGATTTATGAGGGACAGGATCTTGTAGGGCCCCACGAAACGGGGGGTTAGCTTCCGTGAGACGGATTTGAGTGGCAGGAGATGAGAGCCATACCATCTGACCTGGTACATAGGCGGGAGCCGGGGTCCGGTGGCGGTCGGCGAAGCGCCGGTTCTGGTCCGCAGTCCGGAGCAGCGCAGCCCTCGTCTCCTCCCAGATCGTCCTGCAGCGACGGAGATGGTCTTGCACCGACGGCACGTCGATCTCCTCTTCCTGGGCAGGGAACAGCGGGGGTTGGTAGCCCAAAGATGACTCAAAGGGGGACTGACCTGTGGCCGCCGAAGACAGGGAATTGTGGGCGTATTCAACCCATGGCAGGAAGGTGCTCCAGCCAGAGGGGTCCCGGGCTGTCACGCAGCGGAGTGCGGATCCCAGGTCCTGGTTGGCCCGCTCCGACTGGCCGTTGGTCTGTGGGTGGAACCCGGAGGAGAGGCTGACCGTGGCCCCCAGAGCCCGACAGAAAGCCCTCCAGACCTGGGATATGAACTGAGGGCCCCTGTCGGAGACGATGTCTGCCGGGATCCCATGGAGCCGGAAGACGTGGAGTACCATCAGGTCAGCAGTCTCTGCAGCAGAGGGGAGTTTGGGAAGAGCAACGAAGTGCACAGCCTTTGAGAAACGGTCAACAATGGTGAGGATGGCAGTGTTACCGTGTGAGAGGGGAAGGCCGGTGACGAAGTCCAGGGCGACGTGCGACCAGGGCCGACCGGGGACTGGGAGCGGACGAAGGAGCCCGGCGGGCGGTCGATGGGAGGCCTTCGCACGAGCACAGACGGTGCACACCAGGACGAAAGCGCGGGTGTCCTCTCTCATGGTGACCCACCAGAAGTGCCTCTTCAGCAGGGATAGTGTCCGGTCGATCCCCGGGTGGCACGCGAACCGGGAAGCGTGAACCCACTCGAGCACCTGGGAGCGGACGAGGTCAGGGACAAAAAGCCGGTTAGGTGGACCGTTACCTGGGTCCGGCTGGGCACGCTGTGCCTCCCTGACGATGGACGGTGGCCACCAGACAGGAAGTGGAAAGGATGGTGTCGGGGTGTGTGGGACCCTCCTCAGGGACGAACTGCCGGGAGAGGGCGTCTGGCTTGGTGTTCTTGAGGTCCAGTTTTGTGAAGATGGTGGCACCTTGCAGGGGCTCAAAAGCAGAGTCGATTAAAGGTAGGGGGTATTTGTTCTTTACCGTGATGTTGTTGAGACCCCGGTAATCGATACAGGGGCGAAGGGAACGATCCTTCTTGGAAACGAAGAAGAATCCTGCGCCGACAGGAGAGGAGGAGGGGGTGATTATGCCCCGAGGCCAAGGATTCGTGAACGTACTTCTCCATTGATTCTCTCTCTGGGCGCGAGAGGTTGAACAGTCGACTAGCGGGGAGTGGCGCCCCGGGGAGTAAATCAATGGCGCAGTCATATTGGCGATGGGGAGGCATGGAGAGAGCTTGTTGTTTGCTGAAAACCGCTTTCAAATCATGGCAGGCCGGCGGAATTGCAGACAGATCAATGTTCTCATTGGGGGGGTGCGAACCGGCGCCCTCTAGTGGCGGCCGAGCCGACTGCAGACAAGCGACGTGACAGTGGGCGCTCCAGCTGGTCACCATGCCGGTAGGCCAATTGATAACGGGATTGTGTAACTTGAGCCAAGGCATGCCCAGGCAAATGGGATTGTGGGGAGAGTTGGTAACGTGAAACCGAATATTCTCGCTGTGATTCCCGGATAGCAGAAGGCGAAGGGGTACGGTGTGGCGAGTAATCCGCGTGAGAAGTTTCCCGTTTAACCCCCGGGCGTCGCGGGGTATCGGCAAGGCGTCAGTAGCGATGTTGTAACGGGAGACTACTCCGGGGTCGATGAGGTTCTCGTCGGCCCCTGAGTCAACCAGGGCAGATAACGGGAGTGATTGGTTATTCAGACACAGCGTGGCGCGGAATAGCATGTTTGAACCGGAGCTGGGAGCGATATCAAGACTCGAACAGACGCCCAGCGCTACTGTCGAGCCCCGTCGTTTGGGCGAAGCGAGCATGAGGCAACGGAGTGACCTGTTTGACCGCAGTACAGGCATGCTCCTGTAGCGAGCCTGTGTCGGCGTTCGCTGAGAGGGAGACGTGAGCGGTCGAGAGTGAAGTAGGCCCGTGCTGTGATTATGACATCCTTTCGATTAGCCCCACCGTTCATTGTAAACAATGATGCATGTAGTTACTGTGTGTTGTTGTAGGTGTAGCCACCGGTTAATTTGCGATTTTTTATTGGTTTGTCATGACAAACCAATTACATAATCCAACATATTTGTAAAGAAACAACATATTCCAGTTAGCGGTATCTTTTTTTAATGATTCGTTACGGCGAAATCAATACTTCCATTTGTATAAATTGTGTTAAGCGGAGCTGAGTATTCCTGCCTGGCTGAAGGGCTTGTCGCGGCTCATGCGCATGCGCGCGCTCAGCCAATCAGAGCGCAAAACGGGAACGCGGAAACACGACTGCGTTGCGGAAAGCATACACGCGGCCTGGCATACTTACCCAAAAGGTAAAAACAAGAAGTATAAATTGGTAACATAGGTGTGATTGGTGTGTATGTGTGTGTGTTTGCACGTGCGTGCATGTCTGTCTGTTCATGTGTTTGTTGTTGTCTGTGCATGTGTACATACAGTGTGTGCAGATGCTTGGTGTGTGTGTGTGTGTGTGTGTGTGTGTGTGTGTGTGTGTGTGTGTGTGTGTGTGTGTGTGTGTGTGTGTGTGTGTGTGTGTGTGTGTGTGTGTGTGTGTGTGTGTGTGTGTGTGTGAGAGAGTGAGTGAGTGAGTGTGAGTGACGTCTTTGTGACTATGTATGTGTCTGGGTGAGATTGCTCTACTTAATCCAGGTAATCATTCCATAAATCATTCCAAAATGATTAGAAGCTTGCAGACTTTTCTAGATCACAGTTCTGACAGACTGAATGAACGCCTGCTTGTTTAGTAGCTTTGTATGTTCAGCTATTACAATACAAAGATAAGCACACATTATGACATTATGAAATGTCATCACAAGTGTTAATTAATTTGTGTGTGAGTGTGTGTCTGTGAGTGAGTGAGTGAGTGTGTGTGTGTGTGTGTGTGTGTGTGTGAGTGTGTGCGTGTGCGTGTGTGTGTATGTGTGAGTGTGTGTGTGTGTGTGTGTGTGTGTGTGTGTGTGTGTGAAATTGATTGAGAAACGGCTCAACTAACCTTGCTCAATATTAATCCACAGCTCTTGACAACTTGCCCCTTCAGCGACACAGTGTCAATACATCCTGAAGTACAGCCTTCTGAGCAGAGGTAGAAGTACAGCATTACATTTACTCTAATTACTGTAACTGAGTAGATTTTACAGTAACACAACCTGTTTCTTCAAGTACTTTCATAAAAAACAAACTGTACTTATCCGACTTCTACTTGACAGTACATTTTTAAGTATTTACAAAACTTGTGAATTTGAATATTGGAAGTATTCCATGTACAGTGAGACCTGTTGTTTACAGTAAAACACAGTCATTCTGTATTTTATGTCCTAGCCTCAGCATTGGCCAACTAACAAAAATGAGTCATAATAAGGGTTAATATGGTTATAATAATATGGTTTGGTTTCTGATTCAAGTCAGAATAAAAATGTATTAATTCATTCAATCTTTCTTTTGACTCCAAAATGTACACTGAGGCGCTGTCGGAGTATTACATAGTCATCATCAATAGTCATCAACAATCATCAATTGCAAGAAAGAGAAAAATAATGATTAATTAAAATAAATAAAACTGTACTATAAGTTACTGTATATATTAAAAAGAGTACACACTCAAACACAATTTAAAAACAATTACAGTTTGTGGTGACCTGCTTGGTCACCAGTGCTCAGTCTAAATGGACCCATGGACAGTGGACACCAGTGCACCTCATCATGTCCCCTGCAGGGCGTCCCACGGTCCAGGAACACAGAGGACAAAGGCAGATCTATCAAGTTCAGTGCAAACTCTAGTCATTTTAAGTGTAAGCCGGTCTTTTGTTCCTGTACCTTATGGTCCAGCGTCCATTGCAACAATCATGAGGTAATGTACAGTACTTTGGACAATCTCCAATTATGGCTTTATATAGAAACAAATGCCAGTGCAAATGTTGTCTTTCCACCAAAGAGAAGCACCCAGCCTTGTTGTACAGGACACCATGGTGACTATAACCATCACTGGTGGTAGATCTGATGGCTGGATGACATACAGACTCCTAAGGTATATGTTCAGACTGCAGGATGGACTGTTGATGGAGGTGTTATTATTAATCGTGTCCTGTGTTCTACACGCTGCACCGTCCAGGGGTCATGGGTCAGGCGTCTCACAGGACAAGAGCATATCCCCGCACCATACCATCTCTCTGTATGTGACAAATAAGACTTCGACTTTTAACTGTTTGATCTGTAGATGGAGAAAATAATTGCCTTTCTGGAACATTCTTAACCCATTGTGAATCAGATTGTCGCATCAACTTTATTTACTTTTGCTTCCCTAAGGTGGGTGTGAGATTGTGTGCAAAATAAATCAGTATTGTTTTTTTGGCGAAGTGCCCCTTTATCAGGTAACAGCAAGGGGCCAAGAAAACTGCTAACAAGGAGTGTAATAATCTGTCAGCCAGAGGCAGCCAGCACATAACATAAACTGACAAAACAACAATATTGGTCTACTACAGGGCTGTTCTCCTAGAGATGACTCATAATTGCCAGCATGGACAGTAATGTTCACAATGTGATTTTATATGAGTTTTCATTATGTTTCGTTTCGTTTATGAATATCTGTTTCAGTGTTTGCATCGATCTGCTGTGCTGGTGTGTTTGTTTGTGTTTGCCTGGGCCATGTGGTCGTGGTGACCCGAGCGCGTGACCCGAGCGCCGCTCTCGCCGCTGGTGCGTTCGGTCGGTCCTCGTAAAGTCGAAAATGTATCATTTGATCAAATGGTACATAATGAGGTGATATCGATCGATCAGATGCAACTTAAGGCAGCAGATTCAACCAGATTATTCAACCTTTCGTATTGGTGGAGAAACGTCACAAGTCGTAAACTCGGGTATCATGGAAACGGCCCGTTTACCATTTGTTCGTCCCTCGAGTGTAACTTCCTGCTGGTGAACTGGGATGGGAAATGTCCGACTTTACGAGTTGATGAGGAGCGTCCAAATGCACTGCCCCCCCTCGGCCCTCCCTCCTCGGGAATAAAACCAATGAGATGAGAGTCCGCACCTCCCTTCTCCTTCAACAAACAAACAAACACCATGTTCTCGCTGCGGCTCCTCACTCTCACCCTCATCGCGGCACAGACGGATGACCAGAAGGAGAAGGAGAAGGAGAAGGAGAAGGAGAAGGAGAAGGAGAAGGAGAAGGAGAAGGAGAAGGAGAAGGAGAAGGAGAAGGAGAGGGGGAAAGAGAGAGAGAAAGAGAGAGAGAAAGGAAGACAGATAAAAGAGAGTAAGTATGATTCCGTGTTCCAGAGAGGAGACCTGCTGGAAGTGTCAAGGACCCTGTTCACTCACTTCGGTATTTACCTGGGCGGAGGCAGGTGAGAAGAGCACACACTCCTCGCTACACAGCTGTCGGACATCACGGCATGATTTCTTCTTGTAATGTTTTCTCTTGGTGACGTGGCCTAATTGGTGCCTAATGGTGCCGCACAATCTGTTGGGACGACTTTGCGGCTAAACTTATTATGATTCTCAGATAATAACAATAACTCACAGGAGCCACGATGACGCAGTGCAGTCTATAACACATAGTGAAACACTTGTTGCTGTTTCGGCTCTCCAGCAGCACAATGGAATAGAAAGGGAACATTGGCTTTGACTAGTACAGACTTTCAACTTTAATTTGGTGTTCCATCCCTCCCTATGAATACACAGTCCCCCATTTTAGGGGATTGAAGGTATTTGGATAAATTAACATAAACTTAATAAATAAATATTTTGTTACAAATCCTTGGCAATCAATGGCTGCGATGGCCATTGCTGAAATAATTTGGTCTCCCCTGCTAATAAAGCAGGGACCAACGCCCCTCAATACAATTAACTGGGTCTTAATAAGATAAGAACTATCAAAATACTACAGGATGAAAGAAAGTGTTATGTTGTCCAGTCCAGCGCCGCTCATGGCACCCCTCTCTCGCCCATCTCTCCTTTCCACTCCTCTCCTCTCACTCCTCTCCTCTCACCCCTCTCCTCTCGCCCATCTCTCCTCTCCACCCCTCTCCTCTCGCCCATCTCTCCTTTCCACTCCTCTCCTCTCACCCCTCTCTCCTCTCACCCTTCTCCTCTCACCCTTCTCCTCTCGCCCCTCTCCTCTCGCCCATCTCTCCTCTCCACTCCTCTCCTCTCGCCCATCTCTCCTCTCACCCCTCTCTCCACTCCTCTCCTCTCCACTCCTCTCATCTCACCCTCTCTCCTCTCCTCTCACCCCTCTCCTCTCGCCCATCTCTCCTCTCCACTCCTCTCGCCCATCTCTCCTCTCGCCCATCTCCTCTCCACTCCTCTCATCTCACCCTCTCTCCTCTCCTATCTCTCCTCTCCTCTCACCCCTCTCTCCTCTCCACTCCTCTCACCCCTCTCTCCTCTCCTCTCCACTCCTCTCACCCCTCTCTTGTCTCCACTCCACCTCTCACACCTCTCTCTACTCCTTTCCTCCCCCTCCTCATCGCACCCCTCTCTCCTCTCTCACCCCATCTCCCTCTATCTACTCCTCTCCTAACTGATTTACCTTACCTTGCTACCTCTCTATCCTTTTTATGCTCTTATGCCTGTATTTTTTTTTACTGTTGTGAAGCACTTTGAACTGCAATTTCTGTATGAAAAGTTCTATACAAATAAAGTTATTATTATTATCCTTTTCTCTCCACTCCACTCTCCTCATCTCCACTCTTCTCTTCATCTAATCTCCTCCCTCTCACCCCTATCTCATATCCTCTTCATCTCTCCTCACCCCTCTTGCTCTCCTTCTCTCATATCCTCTTCATCTCTCCTCTCACCCCTATCTCATATCCTCCATCTCTCTTCTACTCTCTCTCCATCTCCTCTCCTCTCACCCCTCTCTATCTCTCTTCTCTTCTCTCTCTTAATCTCTCCTCTCACCTCTCTTCTCCAGAGTGGCACATTTCATCCCAGACATCCTACCTGCGTTGTCTAATGACCAGTGGAGAATCAAACAGATGGTGACTAATGGTAGACTTATACTGGGAGTACTGGCCAAGGTGTGTGTGTGAGATCATTATTGATGTGTGAGAATGATAATACTAATTATTATGATTATAATGCTGGTGGTGATTATGTATGGGAGAAAGAGAATATAATGATGCATATGATTATACAGTGCGACATATATATCGCACATGCTACAGCAACAGCGGTCTGTGCGATGAATGGATTTACTTCAGTAGCACTGGTGCGATAGGGATTCGGTTCATATAGATACTCTTATTTTGAAAATCCTGTAACTGGTCTCATTTCTGCCCAAGCGCAGCTCCAGCTATAATAACTAGGCTCCGACAGCTAGCAACGCTCAGGTTCATATGATACTCTTATTTTGAAAAAACTCCGTGACAACTCGACGAGTCATATCCGCCCTATCCGTGCGTCTGAAAGCAGAGCAGCGTTGATTGATTGATTGATTGATTGATTGAAAAGTTTATTAACAGATTGCAGAATGGGTACAGTACAGCTCAATACATACAATTGTTAAGAGGATGCAGACCTGAGAAAGACTTTCGTCTTGTTTCCATCAGGGTCCCCCATTTTCAATTCATCATATGACACACATGACATACAGATAGACAGTACTGCTACATCTATACATTTATGACATACCAGATTTTCAAATACAGTACTGTTTGTGATACTAAAAAAATCCAGAAGAAGAGTATATACATTTGACATAGAAACTGTGCATTGGGGGAGGTTGGGTAGGTGGGGTGGGGCTGTACATTGGAGGTGGGGGGGGGGGGGGGGGGTTAACACAGCAGTGCGCCTACACGTCCCGAAATAAGTTTTTTTTTCTTCTCGCAACGGGTCAAATGCATCTACATGCTTTGCACCGTCGACATTCCTTTATGCGCACATCGCCCGAAATTAACGTTTATGTACCATTACAATCACTACAACGTTAGCTAACAAGCTAATCCTGATCAGAGGCAGAGGCGCAGAGCCATAGAGAACAGCACAGTGTGGACTGGGGAAAGGGGAATGGGGGGGGCACTCTCTCCCCTTCCCTGTGTGTGTGCGTGCGTTTGGAAAGACGATGAAGTCACTAGTCAGGACTCAGGACAGGAGTATATTATAGTGAACTGAGGATTACTGAGGATGGACAGATAATGTTGATATTCAAATATAAAAAAGTTTCGAGAGGAGTGGAAGTTTGAAGACAGACTAGACTACAATATGATGCAGGGGTGGTGAGTTGAAACAGTGTGTGAATGAATGAATGAAAACTTTATTTAACATATTGCAGAATGGGTACAGTACGGCTCAATACACACAATTGTTAAGGGGATGCAGACCAGAGAAAGACTTTCGTCTTGTTTACATCAGGGTCCCCCATTGTGTGTGTGCGTGTGTCTCAACCGACCCCACTTCTATGTTTCAATAAATTATTTGCATTTAAAACAATTAACGCTGACTCCTTCAGTCCACTCAAAATTATGCTAATATTCCTAATGTTGTTTATGATATTAATTGAAAATAGCATATGAGAGTATTATAGTAATAATAACAACACATGGCGATATACTAAATGACAGCCAAACATGGCACTGCAACTAAATAACACAAATACAATAGGCACATTTGTGACTGTTACAAATATAACACGTTTTATACTTGTGCTACAAGATTTTGGCCTGTGCTACAAAACTATCAACCTCTGTAGCACCAGTGCTATGTGCAAAAAAAGTTAACGTACAGCCCCATACATAAATGTGGTTTTTAGCCCATGTACCACTATGAGTGATATCCATACAAAGGTCAGTTAAACTAGTATGATTGATTGAATATGTCTCTCCTCTCAGTGTGCCAGTGTGCGGGTGGACTCTGTGGATGACTTTGCCTACGGAACAGAGATCATTGTTAACCAGATGGACAAGGTAACGGTAGTAAAACCGAACGTACCCTGTTAACACTTTGATCGCCATGGTTAAATTCATAATTTACCATCCCTAGCCAGCTCTATTTGTCTATGGAGAAGTTCCCCTTCTTTGCAGGGCTATAACTTTTTAAATTCTATTGCTAAATTGACATTATTATGGCCCATTCAATGTCTTATATCCATTGTTCAGGGTGTAGCAACGTTATACTTTTTCATTCACATATTCATACTAAAATATGGTCTAAAGTATAAGTATGTTTTTATCGTTTTCTGCAGCTTTCTCCAGAACTTGATTTATAGCCCCAAATGCATTATATTGATGATCAAATACAGTTTGGTAGCGATCGGTGCCAGATGAAAAATTTCAACTGGAGGTACTTCTAGAAGTTACTACGTATCATCTGATATTGACCGGGTGGGTGGGGGGTCGTTTATAATTCCGTGGGCAACGTTATATCATTCGTCTAGTGTGGGTCATATGGTCATCAGAGCAGTTTATATGGAACACGTTAGAAAATAACGTTCAAACTCACCGTATCTTCCTCGCGCCGTTGGACGATCAGCTTGGAGTAGACAGTTTTCGATTATGGGATGTTGATTTAGATGAATCATTTCCAGGTTGTATAATACTATATACGTCCAAATAACGTTGTTTATTGAGTTAGGGCGAGCGATTGATTATCCAGTGTGTTGAGATGGAGTCCGGCTAACGATCGCGAGTGCCCGGACGAAATATGGATGAGCACTTCCTGTTTGGCGCGCCCCTCCCTCTGCTGATCGGTGGCAAACCACATAGCGCGCTCAGCCGCGACACGGCCGACCCGGGTTCGACTCCTCAACCCGTCGTTATTTGCCGAATGTCTTCCCCCCACTCGGTCTCCCATTCCTCCTCTGTCTCTCCCTACTGGACAGTAGAAATAAAGCGATAAAACGCCAAAACAAAAAACGTAAAAAAAAAAAAAAACTGTCCCGAATCAATAAAATTTTGCCTAAAGTCATTGTTGTTGTCGCTAGCTTGACACCGGTCTCTACCCTCTGTGTAGGGCTCTACCATGTGAAGTGCTTGGATTACAGGGCCAAACGGCTACAACTGAGAGACCAATTCCCTTTTCTATCTGTGGACCATGAATGCCATGTCAGCCAGTTTCCTAACCTCCCTATGTCTTCCTAATGGACCAGGTGTGCAGCCGTCCACCATTGCGGGGAGAGGAGGTGGCTCGCCGGGCTGAAAAGCTCCAAGGCGTCTGCAGCTACAGTCTGCTGTGGTACAACTGTGAACACTATGTCATGTACTGTCGATACGGAACCGTCATGAGCTTCCAGACCTTTCAGGTACATCTGAATCTCTACATGCTGCTTTCACTAGTGCTAGTGATCACTTGGTCAAAACCTTTTTCAGTCTGTAGACGACATTATAGTACATACAGACGGGCCTCCTGGCTAAAACAGTCTGTAGGCTACAGTATAGTACATACTACAGAAGGACCTCCTGGCAGTGGTTACCATTTTTATAATATCTCATTTTTAATATTGTACTGTATTTTTGTCTTCCTTTCATCAATTAAACAAGTACTTTGAGTAGTTTCTACAACAGTTGGAACAAAATACAAAGTAATTTGCTTTAAAAACAAAAGAGCAACATATCTGAATTGCATTCCATTTCACTGTACGTCATAATGGCAATGGTACCAGAATCGTATCACAACCTCACAAATCACTGCCGTCGGATGAAATCCTTGGTTTCAATTCAGTTGAATTGAAAGTTCACCTGTGTTGTAAGTTTCATGATGTTTTTAGGTCCCGTTCAAAACTCAAAAGGACAATACTGGAGCTCACAGATCAGCCTCAGTTTCTTAATTATAGGTAGGTACAAGTATCACAGATGTTTCGACGCAACGGAGTAAAATAACTGGCGCTGTTGTGTCAAAACGTCAGTCATATTTGTAGCTAACGTTGAAGCAAAATTAAGCTAACCCGCGTGTTCCAGTCCTCTCCTCTTTGATTCCCCAGTCCTTCTCTGAGAAGCACCGTGCCCTGGTCTTCATAAACGGGTTGAAGCGTGTGCATTCCCTTCCTACATTCAAAATACAATATTAGAGCCTCAATAACCATGGGTATTAGAGCTTCAATAACAATGGGTGTCGGATCTGATTACAAGGTAATTTTTCCTAAAGGTGCTATAGATAACATTTTATGTAGACTAATCATATATATACTGTATATAATTTAACATCCAGAGATTTTAGAAAGGTGTCAAATATTATTAAGAAAATTACGGGTCCAAAAGGAATGTTGTTGAGTGCATGTATCCCCTCCCTACTTCCTATTTCCCCATGTGGAATGCACCTGATTGGATAAACTAGAGCTGATGCTCTAGTAGTGTGACATATGAATGAATTAATGAGAACTTTATTTAACAGATTGCAGAATGGGTACAATACATTACGGCTCAATACACACAATTGTTAAGGGGATGCAGACCAGAGAAAGACGTTTGTCTTGTTTACATCAGGGATTTGTGGAACTCCCTCTGGTGTTGTAGGCGTGGTATTCACTGACCTTTGGGAAGTATTTCGACATGTACATGGGTACCTGTGTGGTGTAGTGTATCTTGTAGACCAGGCCCATTGCAAGTTGCTGTACTCTGGCGTCTACTCTACTCTAAGCCATCCTAGGTAGTTAAAGTGGGCAGGGGTGAGGTGGGTTTTAGGAGTAAGGTCAAGTAGTCTGACCAGTTTGTTTTGTGATGTTTGTAATCTTGTTTTTAGCGCCTTTGATGTGATTTCGTACCATGAGGTGCAAGCATAGTCGTAGTACCCTTGAATGAGTGCTCCTGCCAGAGTCTTCAGGGTATTCTTGTTTACCAGAGAGGAAATCTGGTAGAAGAATCTAGTTGGTTGGTTGACTTTCTTGATTACATTGGATGCCATTTTGTCACAGGAAAGATTTTCCTTTAGGATGGAACCCAGGTATGTAATTTCATCTTTCCTTGTGACAATATTGTCACCCACTGTAACTGAGAAGCCGTCGGTCTTGCTGAGTTTGTTATTTGATCCGAAGAGAATGGACTAGTTTGTCATCCGCGAGCCTGGTGCAGATTCTGCTGAGTTCTGAGCTGAGGGTTTTTTTCAACCTGTAACTTGTTCTTGTCAGAGACCAGCAGGGCAGAGTCGTCCGCGAACAAGAACAAGTTGCAGTCACAAGCTGACGACATGTCACTTGCATAAATTAGGAACAGTAGCGGTCCCTAGTATGCTTCCTTGTGGAACACCACAGTTCACTGAGGGGGGGGGGGGGGCGGGTAGAGTACCGTTTACCTCCACCATCTGTTCTCTCCCCTCCAGGTAGGATTGCATCCAGCTCACTGATAAGACTATCAAAACCAATTAAACCAATTGCTTTTAGCTTGTCAATCAGAATGGAGTGATTGACAGTGTCGAAGGCCTTTTGTAGTTCCAGCATGTCCATGCTGCATTATTTGCCCGCGTCCACCTCTTGTTTGATGTGGTTGTTCAAATAGAGAAGGCATGTGTCAGTGGAGTGGGATGTTCTGAAGCCAGATTGGAATTCGTAGATTAGTTTTATTTTTTTCGCAGTGTACTTTTTGACCTGTTCGTAGACTATTATTTTTCCATGACTTTCGAGATGGAGGTAAGAATAGAAACAGTGGCTGAATGTTATCTACAGTATAGCACCTTTTTTTTATTCCTGAAAAGTTCCTGAAAAGTTGGCCCTTTGGAGATGTGAGGGTTTTACCTGACGGCAGTAAAGTGTTGCCCCGGATGAGTTTAGTCGTTGCCCTGAAGAACCATGTAAGTGTCGATACGTCGTCTTTTAAACTATGAATGTAAGCAACACTCCAACTTACAAAATACTAGATGATTAGGTTAAAACATTGTTCATCTAAAAACGTAAAGTGAACTGAATGAAGGGAAAACAAATCGGCTGCACCTTGTGAGCAAAGAAGAAACCTTGTATTATATTTGTTCAGCGAGTGCAGATTAATTGGTTTACTTTTAAGTTAATTTGCACATAAATACAAATACAATAAGAACAAGTTAAAACATTGCGCAGGAGAGGTTAAGACACCAAACATGTCATATCAAGACCCTTTAATCGCCAATGACGTGTTTAGACGTCATTCCTCGCCATGCGTAATATGCCAATGACGTCGTACAGCGTCTTTGAGATCAATATTTCAAAAATCTGTCATGGCAATCATATTTCACCCACGGAGACTTGACGGGTGCTGTAGAGCTCCTCTCAACTCTCCGGTGCAAGACCGCCATCTGGTGGCCGATCGGCGAGGTGCCAAAACCGGAAGTGAGCGACCGGAAGTGGTGCTCACTCATATTTCGTCCGGCCACTTGCTATCGCTCGCGGGACTCCAGCTTGATACACTGGATAGCGATCCGTTGCCAATAACTCGATAAACAATATGATTTGGACGTATATAGTATTATACAACCTGGAACTGGACCAACAAGATCGACATCCCATAATAACGGTCTTTTTGCTCCAGTAGCATCCCCCATCGCTACGAGGAAGCTGCGGTGAGTTTCAGCGTGTTTGATTATTATTGTCCATACAAACTGCTCTGATCTATGTTTCACCCATACTACATAAATGATTTAACGTCGGCCACGGACTTATAAACCCCCCCCCCCCTCCGGTCACCAGCAGATGATGAGGCATGACGTTTAGGACCTTGTACAATTGAAATTTTTAATCTGACGTCAATCGGTATCAAACTACATTTGATGATCTAATATATGTATTTATGGCTATAACTCACGTTCTGCAGAATGCAGCAGAAAACGATAAAAACATATTTATACTTTAGACCGTATTTTAGTATGAATATGTGAATGAAAAAGTAGAAGGTTGCTACATCCTAAACGATAGATACTTGACGTTGAATGGGCCATAGTAATGTCAATTTAGCAATACAATTTAAAAAGTTATAGCCCTGCAAAGAAGGGGAACATCTCCATAGACTTACAGTGGTGGCAGAGAGGTGATTAAGATCAGAATAATCCCTGGCAGATAAAGGGTTAATATCACTATTCATACTGGGAAAATAAGAACAATGATTATGACATCGTCAAGGCTTCAAATCCAAACAAAGGAAAACACGCACTACAATTTGCATAGACATTGGTTGCAAGATGAGATGCATTACAATGAATTCATAGTGTTATAAATATTTGCTAATTAAGGTCCTTTTAATGTTTTTTGATAGTGATAACTGTAGTGATGGAAGTAGATTTTTCAAAAGAGATGGTTCTCTGTATTTTAATGTGTATTGATTAAGGGAAGATTAAAGTCAGTGTGTGGAATAAGAGTGAATGTCTGAGGAAAGCTTAAAGGAAAACTCCAACATTTTGGGAAATTGGCTTATTTAACATCTTCCCTGGAGTTAGACAAGAAGATGCATACTTTTTTGTCTCTGTGCGTGCATTTAGCTTTGGGAACAGTCGCTCCGTTAGCGTAGCTTAGCTTCATCACTGGAAGTGGGGGGGGGGGGGGCGGAGCCTGACGTTCCCTACAGGGTCTTACAGTCACCAAATACAACTCTAAAACGTTCCTGTAAACATGTTGTGACCTGTGTATTCACCACGTGGAGAAATAAAAAATAATTGAATTAGACAATTACGTTTTATAAGCAAATATTTAACACGAACCTAAACTAACGTTACAACTAACCTAAAGTTAGTTTAGGTTCGTGTTAACGTTAGATAATGTACAAAATAAACGTTTTCCGCTGCTATAAACGTCACACTTTTATTTTGAAAACCCCAGAAAGGAAGTAATTATATTTGCTTTACCATCCTGTTCTGTGTTAGCGCCGGTTAGCTCCGAGCGTGCAGTAGTTAGTATTATATTATCAATACCAGCCATTGGATTACTGTTTTCTAAATTGGGGAGGCTTTTAATCGTCAAGGTAAGAGGATTTTAAGTCATGGTATCCATAAACTTCAATCGGTTCGGATCCTTTGAAGGAATGAGAATATCAACAAACACGGATTCACGTTGAAACCACTGACTGCGCCCAGAGACTCGAGTGGTTAGGCAAAAAAAAATTCAGAGTATATTTGCTTATAAAACGTAATTGTCTAATTCAATAATTTTGTATTTCTCCACGTGGTGAATACACGGGTCACAACATGTTTACAGGAACGTTTTGGAGTTGTATTTGGTGACTGTAAGACCCTGTAGGGAACGTCAGGCTCCGGCCCCCCCCCCCACTTCCAGTGATGAAGCTAACGGAGCGACTGTTCCCAAAGCTAAATGCACGCACAGAGACAAAAAAAGGTATGTATCTTCTTGTCTAACTCCAGGGAAGATGTTAAATAAGCAAATTTCCCAAAATGTTGGAGTTTTCCTTTAAAGGGATTATGGAAAGGGCCAGGTAGTTAGTCAGTTGTACATATTTATACTTGAATACACAAGTCTGGTATATGTTTGATGATTGACTGATGTATTTTTTGAAGAAAGGAGCAGAAAAGATATTTTAGCTAAGCTAATTATGCACAAAAGTGATTTCTGGATTAGATGAATCTGTTCTTCTGGATTAGATGAATGTGTTCTTCTGGATTAGGTTAATGTGTTAGATTAGATTCTTCAGCCTTCTTTCATTGGACGTAACGTTCTACATGTTACTGCCAATGACAGTGATGTTTGTAACCTACTTTTCAGAGTAGCACTGGCTATAACACATCCACACAGACAGACAGGCGAGCACACACACACAGACAGGCAGGCAAGCCGGCAGGCAGGCAGACGGGTACACGGATGGACAGGCAGGCAGGCAGGCAGGCAGACACAGACAGACAGACAGACAGGCAGGCAGACACACACAGACAGGCAGACGCACACACACACACAGACAGGCAGACACACACACACACACAAACAGGCAGGCAGACACACACAGACGGACAGACAGACAGGTACACGGATGGACAGACAGGCAGGTACACAGACAGACGGAGAGACAGACGGGTACATGGACAAACCGGACCCCCCACTACTTTACCTCTTTTTCTCACGCCAGCTTTTAATGTTCTCAGAAACGGTCTCCTTGGGATTTTTACAGCCGGACTCACCGCACGGCTCAGATCAAGGTCTCAGTTTAATTGGGTTAAGCCCCCTCGGTCGCAGCAACAACTGCAGTCAACAAGAGCTCCATTGTGACGGAGCCGTTGTTTTCCAACATGCGCTCCGGGTTGGCATGTTGTAAGGGCACCGGAGCAGTCATTAGGCGTGTGGTTAAACATGCGAGAGGGAGGACTTGCGAAAGAATTTTCAGAACGCATACCACTCCGCTCATGTGCTAAGTTGGTTTTGTTGGTGGGCTGTGTGACCTAAATGGTGAGTGTGTATGTATGAGACTCAAAACAAAGATGGGGAAATAGGGTGTGTGTGGAGAAGGGGCCTATTTCTTAAAGGGCCACATAGCCGATAATCTGACAACAAACGTACCAGGGGGCCTAAAGGTTAGAGAAGCGGGCTTGTGACCAGAATATCGCCGGTTCAATCCCCCGGGACTGGCAGCGATAATCTGGGCGGGGAAGTGTGACTGAACAACACTCTCCCGTCCCTCGATTACCAACCTCTGAAGTGCCCTTGAGCAAGGTACTTAACCCCCAACTGCTCCAGTGGAGCCGCTCCGTGGCAGTCTGTGGATGTACTAACTAACGTTAGGTGTGACTGTGTTGTTAACTGTGCCAGTGTGAAGCAGGCTGTAGAAGAGTATCCGTGCTCTGAGAACCTACGCTGCGTAAACAAAGACTTAAAAACGCATTCTGCGTCTCGAGCGCTCGGCCCCTTGAGGGACTCCACCAGATGTTGTCCCTGGGAGCAGAGCAGACCTCTAGCTGAACTGCAGACACGATTTCCTCAACTATTCTCAACGGTAGCAGTGGGTCCAACTCGAGGAAAGTTGAAAAACTGCTGCAGTTCACCAGAGCTCCGCTCTCCTCTGGGTGACCACATCCTGGCCGTCTTGAGTCCTCCTCACGACAGAACCATGTCCAGTTATCACAAGTCCTCCTCACGACAGAACCATGTCCAGTTATCACAAGTCCTCCTCACGACGGAACCATGTCCAGTTATCACAAGTCCTCCTCACGACGGAACCATGGGATTCAGGTTAAGAATCAGTGAAATGAGCATTGGGCACATGCACCCAGATGAGGGTTAAACTCTAGCGTTGCTAGATGGTCTGAACCAAGATTAAAAGCTCATTTTGGCTGTCGTAGCTTCACAACACAAAACATTTTATGGCCTTGTAAGTTCATTGTCTCCAGAGCGGCCCCAGACTTTACATCCCATCAAATCACAGGTTGGCGGCTTTTCTCTGATGTCTAGCTTTAGGAGAGAATAGTGCTTGTTCACAGATACTGACCTGTCCTGGGGCACAGGGTTAGGGTTAGAAGTAGAACATAATGAAAATGGGTGACATTCCCCCTTTTTAAGTTTAGTCCAGTACATTTAGCAGTTTAAATTTATAATGTATGCACAAAACTTGTGAAATTATCAAAATAAAAGAATTTTAGGGGTACAGGAGGAACACATGTGGGTTTTTTAAATGGGTGGCGTTCCCCTTTAACCTCCGTAATTTAAGGCTTTTCCCCCTCCAAGACATGCTTAGAAAACACTTGTTATTCAACAGAATATATATTATCTTTGATCTCGGGAATAGATAAATAATTACAGTAATATTCTTTTCATCAAAATCTCCTCTTTCCAACAGTGTATAACGACACTGAAAATGCGTCTAGAATGTGACAACAAGAAGAAAACAAAATGCCTCGTCTCTGTGGTGGTATTTATTTTAGAGGTACCACTACCCCATCTAGTGGAGTGTCCTTGTTACTGCTTTTGATCTCAGCTAGAGGAGACGATTGATTGATTGATTGAAAAGTTTATTAACAGATTGCAGAATGGGTACAGTACAGCTCAATACATACAATTGTTAAGGGGATGCAGACCAGAGAAAGACTTTTGTCTTGTTTACATCAGGGTCCCCCATTTTCAATTCATAACATATATGACATACATGACATACAGATAGACAGTACTGCTACATCTATACATTTGACATATCAGATTTGCAAATACAGTACTGTTTGTGATACAAAAAGTGTCCAGAAAAAGAGTGTATATACATTTGACGTAGAAACTGTACATTGGAGGAGGGTGGGGGGGGGGGGGGGGGGGGGGTGGGGATGGTGGGTGGGGGCTGTACATTGGGGGGGGACACACACACACTGTACTCTGTACATTGGAATACTGACAAAGCCATACTTGGTAATTTACTGTACAACTGGGTTAAGATATTTGTAGGGGCCAGTTTCGAATTGCAGTCTCCCGTAGGTGTTCTTGGAGTGTTTTTTAAAGTGGGTAGTGATTCACATTCCTTTACAGCTTTGGGTAGGGCGTTCCACATTGATGTGGCATAATTGCGAAACGTGTTTAGTCCCTTGTTTGAGCCGAATCTGGGTTTAACATGATTTGTGGAGCTCCCTCTGGTGTTGTGATCGTGGTATTCACTGACCTTTGGGAAGTATTTTGACATGTACATGGGTACCTTGGTCGCGTAGTGTATCTTGTAGACCAGGCCCATTGCAAGTTGCTGTACTCTGTCGTCTACTCTAAGCCATAGGTTGTCAAAGTGGGCCGGGTGAGGTGGGTTCTAGGAGTCAGGTCAAGCAGTAGTCTGACTAGCTTGTTTTGAGATGTTTGTAATTTGTTTTTTAGTGCCTTTGAGGTGCTTTGGTACCATGAGGTGCAAGCATAGTCGTAGTACCCTTGAATGAGTGCTCCTGCCAGAGTCTTCAGGGTATTCTTGTTTACCAGAGAGGAGATCCGGTACAAGAATAGAGTTCGTTGGTTGACTTTTTTTATTACATTGGATGCCATTTTGTCACAGGAAAGATTAGCCTCTAGGATGGAACCTAGGTAGGTAATTTCATCTTTCCTTGTGACAATATTGTCACCCACTGTAACTGAGAAGCCGTCGGTCTTGCTGAGTTTGTTATTTGAACCGAAGAGAATGGACTCTGTTTTGCCCATGTGTAATGATAGTTTGTTATCAGCGAGCCAGGTGCAGATTCTGCCGAGTTCCGAGCTGAGGGCTTTTTCAACCTGTAACTTGTTCTTGTCAGAGACCAGCAGGGCTGAGTCGTCCGCAAACAGGAACAAGTTGCAGTCACAAGCTGACGACATGTCATTTGCATAAATTAGGAATAGTAGCGGTCCTAGTATGCTTCCTTGTGGAACACCACAGCTCACTGTGAGGGGGGGGGGATAGGGTACCGTTTACCTCCACCATCTGTTCTCTCCCCTCCATATATCACTAGATGACGTGAAGGAGATGGAGGACTGGACTTAACTTGATTACTTTGAACTCCAGGCTGATTGTTCTAGTTTTCTATCAAGTCCATACCTTCCTCTTCATCATACCTTCCTCTCCGGTAGCCCTGTCCATACCTTCCTCTTCATCATACCTTCCTCTTTGTTAGCCCTGTCCATACCTTCCTCTTCATCATACCTTCCTCTCTGTTAGCCCTGTCCATACCTTCCTCTTCATCATACCTTCCTCTCTGTTAGCCCTGTCCATACCTTCCTCTTCATCATACCTTCCTCTCTGTTAGCCCTGTCCATACCTTCCTCTTCATCATACCTTCCTCTCCGGTAGCCCTGTACCATACTTTCCTCTTCATCAATACCTTCCTCTCTGGTAGCCCTGTACCATACCTTCATTCATTACATCTATATAGCGCTTTTCTAGACACTCAAAGCGCTCCCCACAATGTAGGGTGGAAATTGCCTCCTTCACCACCACTGGTGGCACCCAACATTGGCCTATGCAGGCTCAATGGCTGCCATACACTGGCACCAGGCACACGTCACACTACACAATGGCTGAACGGCTCAGGAGACTGGGATTGATATCAGCCAATTAAGGGGAAGGGATGATTAGGGGGCCTTGATGTCAGAGACCTGATTGGGAATTTGGCCAGGAACGTCGGGGAACCCCCTACTCTTTGCGATAGGCGTCCTGGGTTTTTTAACAACCGAGACCTCGGTTTAGCGTCTCATCTGAAGGACTGCACTTGCAGCTATACGGTGTCCCTATCACTGTAACGGGCATTGTTACTGACTAGTCCAGAGTGCCCCCTGCTGGACAACAACACCACTTTCCTACAATGGCCTTGACCGGGGCTCGAACTGGTGATCTTCCGATCATGAGTCCGGAGCTCTTCCCCTCTGGTAGCCATGTCCATACCTTCCAGTCCTGAATATTTGTAAATCATGATCTAAATTGAGATTATTTTTGACTGATTAATGATATTTGGAGGGAATGATAATTATTGCATCGTTATTAAAATGTTCACTGCAAAAACATTCAAATGATCATGGTGTGATTTCTGCTGTGATCTGTATCAAGTAAGTTTTGTTTTATTTGTCACATATAAAGTACATGTGTACATTGGTTCTGTATGACTCCTGAAATTGTGCTTCATATACAATAGAGGGGTAGTGCAAATCTTTTAGTAATAAATAGATAAAATATGGTGTAATGAGTATGTGGATGTGTGTGCAATTTAATGTAGAATGGATGGGTTCGAGTCCATTGAGCATCCTGATGGCCTGGGGATAGAAGCTCCTTTGAGTCTTTCTGTACTGGCCATGAGACTCCGGTAGCGCTTGCCTGACCGCAGCAGTGCAAAGAGGCAGTTGTTTGGCTGGCTAGAGTATTTGACTATTCTCTTAGCCTTGGCCTTGCAGCTCCTGGTGTAAATGTCCTGGAGAGTGGGAAGCCCACCTCCGATTGTGCGTTCGGCAGATCGAGCCACTCTCTGCAGTCTGCGGTCAGCACAGACTTTTAGGACTCATCCGGTCCTGAAAACAAAGATGTTTTCTTAAATCTGTAGAATATTTCAATATTAGAAGATTTGTAGGCCAGAACATCTCTGAAGCATCACATAATTAATTTTTAATGGTATTTTGACACATTTAGCCTTTTAACAAATATTGCTGCCTCCTGTGATTTGAATATTTCACCACGCCATATTGTGATTTGAATATTGCACCACGCCATATTGTGATTTTAATATTGCACCACGCCATATTGTGATTTTGAATACCTTGACTAACCAGTCATGTCTGCATTAAATTAATTGATACTTTAAGGTATCTATATGTTATTGTCATGACTTCTCATAATGTATATACTGTAAGTTTGTGGATATAGAGGGAGACTGGGATAGGTTTAGGATTGGGAATGTGGTTATGATTGTTGCCGTGTGATGTTTTTGGCTATTAGCTTTTTATTTTTTACATGGTCCTGTAGAAATCGTCGGAATAGAGAAACGCACAATTTCTATCAGTTGACACACAAAGCCGTGTGTAATTTATTTCGCAGTAGCACAAGTGACAGCGGTCAGAACTATGCCGCGCTAGCTACAGCTCATCAAACGTTTATCAATGAAACCCCAAAACAGGGTGTCTCCTCTCAGCCCAACCCCAAAACCAACCTCCTTAAAGTGACAGTGCCCCATCAACACATCAAAACAATACCATGGTGAATTATGTCTATATAGAACCCACTACAGTCCCCATATATATATATATATATATATATACACACACAGGTAATTACTATTTTGATTAATTGTTCAGCCCTATTAATAAACAAACTTTTTTGGTGGTTGTGACTCATATGGACCCGGTGGTTCTGACATGCCTGCATGACAAATTGGCATAACTATCTCTGCCTGTTATTGGCATAACGCTCTCCCCTCTCTCTCTCTCTCCCTGTAGTTCTGTAAGACCGTGAGGAAGATGCTGCTGAGTCGTCGTCTTGCCAAGGTGACCGCGGTGTTGGGAGTGTCCTTGGTGTGGTACCTCAACGCCCTGTCTGCCTCCTGCGCCTTCCTGGCCGTCCTGGTCCCTTTCCTCATCTGGATGGCCTCATAGAACACACACAGACTTGTTTTACTATACTTGTGAGGAAATTCTATTCACTTGCATTCATACCCCTTACCCTGACCTTAACCATACATGCTATATGCCCATCTCTAACTCTAATTCTAACCTGTAACTCCATTTAAATTGGTGTTTTTTGGTGTGGACCGGCCAAAATGTCCTCAAATGAAAGGCAGTTGGTTGACAGTCTGTTCCCGTAAGTAGTACATACACACACACCTCTAGTCAGCGGTCTCGGTAGTTCTACAGTGTCTGTATTCTCTGGCCTGATAACTGGTACTGGTAATTTATCTTATCACTGATAACCGGTCTTGGTAATTATCACTGGTGAAAACATTGTTTCAGTATTTCTGTAATTTTCCTGTTTTTCTACTCTATGTTATGAGCAACTTTCATCATCATGACTCAAGTACCATGGAATCCATTCAAAACCCAATGTTTGTATACTTTAAAATTACATAGGCCTACATGGGTGTCAATACTAGTGTTGGGTATCACTTTAAAATCTTTTTCAGATTGCAGTGTCAAAACATAATTTTTTAAGTTCGCTGGTTCCTAAATGGTGCCAAATTCAATACTTAATCTTATATATATAAAAATACCATGCAAACACTGAAAAGGCTGAATTAAAACGTTGTGAATGGCATCTTGTTCCATCAGAGAATCGTTGTTACAATCGTAAGTCTCTCGCTGTTCCTTCTGAAAACAACTTGTGGGCTGCACCACACTGCTTGCAGTAGAAGTATTTGGATCCTTATGATTCTCGTGCTGCACATGATTTTATCCAGGTAGAATCAATCATGTTGGAACCGGTACCACTCTTTACTCTAGTCTGTACATGACCTTGGTCAATACACACACACCAGCGGTTCTCAAACTTTTTTATACCACAACCCCATTTTATTTAGGATTTTTTTTTGCGACCCCACACTTAATGTATCACATAATTTCAATCTCGAAAATAAGGAATATCTAAATAAAAGCACACATTGTTGAACTGGATCACATTAGAAAATTTTATTACAACACAATGTTATCAATACACATTTATACAAGGCAAACGAGGCATATTAAGCCAAAACTTTGGGTTGTGACCCGTAGTTTGAGAACCGCTGCACTATACAATACATCAACAATTTAACAGCCCTTACAAATTAAAGGATTCAAAAAGTGAAAATTAAGTGATGGATGTTTGAATGAACAAACTGGATCTTAGCTAGACCAAGTTTTAATTCCTCACACATACTGTATACACCCTGAAGAAGGCCATGTGTAGGCCGAAACATTTTTTTTTTTTTTTTCTAAATAATTTAAGCCAACTAGTAAAGGCATTTTAAAATTTGTAGAGCTGCCTTGGATCTCAACTTTTCTTACATACTGTATGTACTGCAATTGCATGGGTAATTATATTTGTGGAATTCAAATGTAAAAATGTCACTACATTCACTACAAAAAATTCGGACATTGTAGTGCCGAGAGATGGGAGTCGGAGACTGTGGCTCGAGGCAGAGCGAATAGTAGTTATTGAGTACACCTACATGATACAGTACGTTACTGGAAAGCTAGAATGACAGGAACTGCCACCGCTTAAATAAGAATGTTCAATATTCTAGAATGAGCTACTATGACATCATCACAAACGTTACAGAATGTTCGGGCGGCACTAATGTTCTAGAATGTCCTGCTATGACATCCACAAACATTCCAGAATGTTCGGGCGGGACTAATGTTCTAGAATGTTCTGCTATGACATCATCACAAACGTTCCAGAATGTTCGGGCGGACCTAATGTTCTAGAATGTTCCTAACAATAGTTCCGTGGGTGAATGATGTACCATTACATATTTTGTTTCCATTTTGCATATATGAACTTGTGAAATAAAAGTATTTTATGGAAGTGGTTTATTGTTGTTACTTGTGTTAACATTTATTAATGTTATAACAATTATTATTTACAGTATAATTATAACAGTTTTATTACTTTGGGCATATTTTATATAAGTTCGTGATTGTTTTTATTACTGTAAAAAAAAAAAAAAAAAAAAAAAAAGGATCCCGCCCCCCAGTGGTGTACTGATTGGCCAAATCCGAATCGTCCTGGTGTCAATCATCACCCTGTCTCCTCAGGCCGACGGGCAGCGCAGCAGAACTTTCTTTGAGCTTAGACGTTGAACGGAAATAGTTCGACAACATAACTACTATACTATAGTTACTATATTCAGGAGGCTGCCAATTAGTTCAAGCCAGTCGAAACAAACCTGGTAAGCTTTGTGTTCACAGCAGTTTAATGTTAACTAGCGTTAGTGTGTAGTCGCTAAACGGATGATGTACAAGTTACAACGTGACCACCTGCTTGCTAGCTTAACTAGTATCGGCTAACATCTATGCTAGGTTAACTAATTTCCCGCCCACTCAAACTAGTCGGCTAACTATATAAAGTCGGTGGCTGTTTAATTTTAACCCTAACCAGGAAATGCTAAAACCGGTGCTTGTAAATTAATACTTAAGTTAATGTGTAACGTAAAGACATGTCGTGTACCCTCCCCCACCTACCCAACCTCCTCCAATGTACAGTTTCTACGTCAAATGTATATACACTCTTTTCTGGACACTTTGTATCACAAACAGTACTGTATTTGCAAATCTGGTATGTCATAAATGTATAGATGTAGCAGTACTGTATCTGTATGTCGTGTGTGTCATATACGTTATGATGAATTGAAAATGGGGGACCCTGATGTAAACAAGACGAAAGTCTTTCTCTGGTCTGCATCCCCTTGACAATTGTATCTTTTGAGCTGTACTGTACTGTACCAATTCTGCAATCTGTTAAAGTTGTCAATCAATCAATCAATGACGATGCAGATTGTGTCGGAGCGCGAGCCGGCCATGGCGGTGCTATGCGAAGACAGCCGCGTTGAGGCGTCGCTGCTGGTGCTGATGGAGAAGACGGGCTACAGCATGGTGCAGGAGAACGGACAGAGGAAGTTCGGTGGACCACCGCCAGGTGTGTTTGTGTGAGGGAGAGAGAGGGAGTTGGTGTGTACATATAAACAAATGGGTAGCCTCACTACGAAAGGCAGCTGTTTTACTTACTCTACAGTAAGTACTGTACTTAAACTTTTTTTGCACATAGCACTGGTGCTACAGAAGTAGATGGTTGATAGTAGCACAGGCCAAAATATTATAACACAAGTATAAAACGTCTCTTAACAAAACCAACCACACGTAGTGCAGTTCATCAATATCATGGGGGTAGAACACATAGTACATTCTAGCCTTCTACCTAGGGGTCCGCAAAGACGACTTCAAACTTGAAATGGTAACAACAGATGAGGTACTCAAAAAACGAAAAGTACCTAGCGGAAAAAAATCTAATCTACGAATTCCAATCTGGCTTCAGAATATCCCACTCCACTGACACATGCCTTCTCTATTTGAACGACCACATTAAACAAGAGGTGGACGCTGGCAAATACTGCGGCATGGTCATGCTGGACCTACAAAAGGCCTTCGACACTGTCAATCACTCCATTCTGATTGACAAGCTAAAAAAGCAATTGGTTTTGATAGTCTTATCAGTGAGCTGGATGCAATCCTACCTGGAGGGGATGCGTGAAGTTTTTTACCAACCCGTTCTGCGATCTGATTGGCCACTGACGTTTCTGGTCGTGTGACGCCTGTTTCTTTCACCGGTTAAGCTTAGGCACTCTTTCGAAGTTGGTTAAGGTTAGAGTTTGTCTTAGAGCAGGGCGATAGAACGCCAGCCCTGATTCCAAACTCTAACCTTAACCAACTTTGAAAGAGTCGCCTAAGCTTAACCAGTGATAAACTAGGCGTTAGGTCGTTTGCATGCTGTTCGAGGCGGAAATGGGCAAAGACACAGGCGTCACGCGATTGGGCGCACATGTCACATGACCAGAAACGTCAGTGGCCAATCAGATCGCACCAGAAACGTCAGTGGCCAATCAGATCGCAGAACGCGAACGAGGAACTGGAAATGGAAATGGGTTGGTAAAAAACTAGACGTGGAGGGGATAGAACAGATGGTGCAGGTAAACGCCGGTAATCTATCCCCCCCCCCCTCACAGTTAGCTGTGGTGTTCCACAAGGAAGCATACTACCGCTACTGTTCCTAATTTATGCAAATTACATGTCATCAGCTTGTGACTGCAACTTGTTCTTGTTTGCGGACGACTCAGCCCTACTGGTCTCTGACAAGAACAAGTTACAGGTTGAAAAAACCCTCAGCTCAGAACTCTGCAGAATCTGCACCTGGCTCGCTGATAACAAACTACCATTACACCTGGGTAAAACAGTCCATTCTCTTCGGATCAAATAACAAACTCAGCAAGACCGACGGCTTCTCAGTTACAGTGGGTGACAATATTGTCACAAGGAAAGATGAAATTACATACCTGGGTTCCATCCAAATCTTTCCTGTGACAAAATGGCATCCAATGTAATCAAAAAAGTCAACCAACAAACTAGATTCTTGTACCGGATCTCCTCTCTGGTAGGGCTGCCGCGGTTACCGCATTATCGCGATATCGCCATCACGTCACGCCCACCGCAGAGTCAAGCTGATTACCGCATCACCGGCTGTTTTTTTATTTAATTTAATTTTTTATAATAATAATTATAGTTGTGTATAGCCTATTTTCTTCACGCCATGTGTTAGAAAGTTTCCACTCGCAGTTGCGCAGTTAACATTCTGATTGAACCCCAGAACTTGTGTTGCTGCTACGGAAAGTTTTCGCTTTGAATCTGCTAAAAACATGGATCTTGTAGCGAAACCCAATCGAAGGGCATTCGGATGCCGTAAATGCTGCCGTTTTGATCCCGAAAGAAGACGGAGTGGTCACGGTTAGCGAGGACAGGTCAGTTCTGGTTCTGTTCTGGAGCAGTAGATATGCCATATTTTGTGTGCGTGTGCGTGTGCTGAGCGCAGTTGCTTTAGCTGGTGTTAATTCGCTGGCCACTGGGTTGATCAAACGATTCCATGATGTTATTATCTGTTATGCAGATAGATAGGACAGTCAATTAATTCCTAGTTGGTTATTGAACCAAGCGTTTGATTAACGTTAGCTACCGCGAGTCGGACTCGCGACCAGCAGTTTCAAGAACAGGCTGAACAGCCAGCTGTTTTCAACCAATATTCCTGCTGCAAAGTCATTCTTTTTAATGACAACACGGGAATAAAGATAGACATTTAACGTTAGACTAGAGGCTATAAAGAATAGACTACCACAGAAATAAATGCATTCGAAAAGTTTATTTAGGAAAAAATTATTTTAACATTACATAAAAAAAAAAAAAAACTTTGCGGTTACCGCAGCGGTTTCAATGGCTTCACTAATTTGTGCGGTAAGGAAAAAATCAATACCGCGGCAGCCCTACTCTGGTAAACAAGAATACCCTGAAGACTCTGGCAGGAGCACTCATTCAAGGGTACTACGACTATGCTTGCACCTCATGGTACCAAAGCACCTCAAAGGCGCTAAAACAAGATTACAAACATCACAAAACAAACTAGTCAGACTACTACTTGACCGTACTCCTAGAACCCACCTCACCCCTCCCCACTTTGACTACCTAGGATGGCTTAGAGCAGGGGTTCCCAAACTTTTCAGGCCGGGACCCAGAAAATAAGGCGTCAGAGAGCCGTGGCCCAATGGCGTGTTGCTTAATGACAGCGGAAGAGTGCAAGGGCGCTTCCGCATTCTTCGCCGCGCATGCGCATGAGGTCCTTGCTTAGTTCAGACGCCCCATTCAACACGGTGAATCCCAAACTCGAAACTCCGTTAAGCTCCAGAGAGAGAGGCTGAAAACCGCCAGTTCTTGCCCGACGGATGGGAGCCGAATCGGGATCCGAGTTTTCTGATGAATAGCCCCAAAACATGGAGGTCGCGAACGGCGACGGCTTCGTTGACCAGAGCTCTCTCAGATTCAAAATTGCAGCCTGGAACATACATCTATAATAACTAATTCCGCGGTCTCTGTGATACTTTCTGAATATGATTTGGGAATGGGCAGGGTTATATTAGAAGAAAGACAGTGTAAACAATATAATTAACTCTGAATATAATAATGACGAAAAATAAACAGGATACACAACACAACAAGGTGCACTACCCTACCCCGTTTATTTTTCCTCATTATTATATTCAGAGTTAATTATATTGTTTACACTGTCTTTCTTCTAATATAACCCTGCCCATTCCCAAATCATATTCAGAAAGTATCACAGAGACTTATATTGACCGCGGAATTAGTTATTATTAGTAAGACACAACATTTCCGTAGTAATTGACCACCATGAGGCTCCCCAGGTGCTCTAAATACATGTTAAGATATTCAAAATCGTCACAGCAGTATAGTTTGTACTTCAGAAGTGATGTACAGTGACGACTGAATCTGGTAGTTGGTTGTTAAAAACACGAAATAACATAATAACGTTACGCTTTCTAGTTCAGTCAGCTAGTTTGTTTATACTTCAGAAGTGATGTACAGTGACGAGTGAATCTGCCTCGCGCATTTCATAATCATTCAGAAGTGATGTACAGTGACTGCCTCGCGCATTTCATAATCATTCAGAAGTGAATCTGCCTCGCGCATTTCATAATCATTCAGAAGTGATGTACAGTCAGTGACTGCCTCGCGCATTTCATAATCATTCAGAAGTGATGTACAGTGACTGCCTCGCGCATTTCATAATCATTCAGAAGTGAATCTGCCTTGCGCATTTCATAATCATTCAGAAGTGAATCTGCCTCGCGCATTTCATAATCATTCAGAAGTGATGTACAGTGACTGCCTCGCGCATTTCATAATCATTCAGAAGTGAATCTGCCTCGCGCATTTCATAATCATTCAGAAGTGATGTACAGTGACTGCCTCGCGCATTTCATAATCATTCAGAAGTGAATCTGCCTCGCGCATTTCATAATCATTCAGAAGTGATGTACAGTGACTGCCTCGCGCATTTCATAATCATTCAGAAGTGATGTACAGTGACTGCCTCGCGCATTTCATAATCATTCAGAAGTGAATCTGCCTTGCGCATTTCATAATCATTCAGAAGTGAATCTGCCTCGCGCATTTCATAATCATTCAGAAGTGATGTACAGTGACTGCCTCGCGCATTTCATAATCATTCAGAAGTGAATCTGCCTCGCGCATTTCATAATCATTCAGAAGTGATGTACAGTGACTGCCTCGCGCATTTCATAATCATTCAGAAGTGAATCTGCCTCGCGCATTTCATAATCATTCAGAAGTGATGTACAGTGACTGCCTCGCGCATTTCATAATCATTCAGAAGTGATGTACAGTGACTGCCTCGCGCATTTCATAATCATTCAGAAGTGAATCTGCCTTGCGCATTTCATAATCATTCAGAAGTGAATCTGCCTCGCGCATTTCATAATCATTCAGAAGTGATGTACAGTGACTGCCTCGCGCATTTCATAATCATTCAGAAGTGAATCTGCCTCGCGCATTTCATAATCATTCAGAAGTGAATCTGCCTCGCGCATTTCATAATCATTCAGAAGTGATGTACAGTGATATTAGAAGAAAGACAGTGTAAACAATATAATTAACTCTGAATATAATAATGACGAAAAATAAACAGGGTAGGGTAGTGCACCTTGTTGTGTTGTGTACAGAAAGTATCACAGAGACTTATATTGACCGCGGAATTTGTTATTATTAGTAAGACTGGAGTCTAGTTCTGCTAGCACACATAGCCTACTGTGTACAGACGGTTTCAAAATGTATTTTAAATTAGAAAGCAAACAAAATAAATGGACAAGAGAAAAATAAATCTGAATTTGGTCAGTATTGTCATTTGGACAAGCAACGCCATTACTTTAAGTTGCAGGCAAGAAAGACAAGTCTGTCCACTGTCTCTGGTTTTAAAACTGCCCTGTTGCAGGTAATAAAAATTAAAAATTAAAAATAATAATAATAATAAAAAAAAAACGATTTTTCGATTTTTTTTTTATTTTGATATTCGATATCGATTATTAAAATATATCGCGATATTTATCGTTATCGTTATATCGCCCAGCCCTAATTTACGGTATTGACTTTTAGTTTAATACATGAGGCATTGTCTAACGCAGACCTGGGCATTGTACGGCCCGCGGGATGATTCTGACCGGCCCGCGAAAGATTACATGATAATAATATATTTTCTTTTTAAATAATATTTTATATATATATATATATATGTATTTTACTTTTTTCTTTTCATGTCAACGTTCACACGCACAATATACGCTTACCTAGGATTTTACTTGATTCAACAACAAAGCAGTCGGGGCAAGCCGAAAACGGTCGAAAGTGTGGTTATTTGAAGTTTGGATTTTTTTTTTCACAACTGAGGTTTAAGTTTAAGTTTATTTGGATCCCCATTAGCCACAGCAGTGCTGGGGCTATTCTTCCTGGGGTCCATAACACATAAAATACAGTTACAGACTTATACACTCACAACATTTACATGTTATACAGACAATTAAAACAACAATAAAAACCCTAATCAAATTCATAATACAATATAACAATATATACGCCTTATGAATTCATAATACAATACAATAATACCTACTCATAATTCATTTATAATACAATACAGCATAATATACTATTTAGCTTTTACATACATTATCTATGTTCATATCAGCCAATTATACAATATTTTAATAATATATCCCTATCAGACACATGCCTTTTCATCCATATATACCTATCCCTTTATCAGACACATACATTTTCATTTACGTACACACAATCTATTAGGGAATGTCAATTTCTTTGGTTGAAAATGTTGTTTTACCACGATTTTGAAATGACATTTACTATTCTCCTGCTTAACATGTCTGGGAAGAGAGTTCCATTCCTGCATACCACGGAACATGACCGTTCGCTTCATTGCATTCAACCTCACTTTTGGAAGTGTAAAACCTCGTGCAGAAGCATGTCTGGTGGAATGGTTGTGTCTGTCAAGACTTATAGATAAATTGTTATATAAAATTGAGGGGATCTTTGTAACAAGAATATTCCTAGTGAATACAAGGAGTGAGCAGAGTAATTTATGTTTGACAAGTAACCAAGTTAAACAACTGTGCATCGCTGCAACATTAGTTCTGTACTCACAGCGAGGTAGGTAGATTACATTTTTAGAGACTAAAGTACAGAAAAAAGGTACGGTTGGGTACCGGTATCAATTCAAGGCAACTAGGCAGCAACAATCTCAAACACATGAAAACCCTGAAAGAAGTCAAACCATCAGCTGATCACCGGCACAGGTACTCATCCATGTTGGGAGTAGTGTTGTCACGATACTGGAATTTCGACTTCGATACGATACCTTGAAAAGTATCGATACTTCGATACCATTTCGATACCAAAAAATATATATATATATATTTTTTTAAGCTAATTTAGCTTTTGTTGCTGGTTGATTCTCCTCAGCTTCTCTCTGGTACTATAAGAGAAGATAAATATAACACTTTTAAAACCCTTTGTTTATCTTTAGATCAGAGAGAGAGAGAGAGAGAGAGAAAGAGAAAGAGAAAGAGAGAGTGGCTGCTGGAGATTTGAGGTCTACTGAGCGCACCTTTCTAGTTATGACCCGAAAACAAGGGTACTTGAGAGAGAGAGAGAGGGAGATTTCTCCGGAGCTATGCTCGGAGCATTTATTAACGTTACATTTTCAACAACATTGCTGCTAATTGGACACTTCATGGAGGCGGGGTAACGTTGTGTCGAGTTCATGCGTGTACTAGTGTAGGATGGGCTCCGCTCGACCTAACGTTGGAAACGGGGTAGTTGTGTCGAGTTCATGCATGTACTGGTGTAGTGTGGGTGGGCTCGGCTTGACGTTACTCCGTTAGCTTTGTTTACAAACTGAAGACAGGGCTCCCGGCTGTGAGGGGGAGGAGGCTGCAGCAGCTTGTGTCTGTTGCCGGTCTCTGAGGAGGAGGCGGAAGGGCAAGCGTGCTCTGGCAGCGCGTCTGTCTGTCAACAACTTGCGGGAGCAAGCCAGCTGGTATCGGTACTGCATAAAGTATCGATACTTCGGGAAATGAGTATCGAAACCATTTTAAATATTCAAATATGTATCGATATTTCGATATTTTTGACAACACTAGTTGGGAGCACTGCATGATGAATTTTCAAGGCGTTTTCAAGATTTCAAAAAGGTTGAGGATGCAATGCAGCTGGTTTCCTCTCCCTTTACCTGCAGTGTTGATAGTTGTTCAGCTTGAACTCATTGACCTGCAGTCTGATTCACTACTAAAAGAGCACTTTAAGTCAGCATCACTGCTAGAGTTCTACTCTGCTCTCAAGGAGGAGAACTTTCCAAACATGAGGAGACATGCTCAGAAGATGTTGGTTCTCTTTGGATCCACCTACATATGTGAACAGACATTCTCAGTCATGACGTTTACCAAGTCCAGGTACAGATCCTCTCTCACTGATGAACATCTGGCAGCTGTGCTTCGCATCGCCACCTCAGACATGCAACCTGACTTTGATGGACTTGTTAAAGCTCAACAGAGACTGGATTTCTCACACTGAATGAAAAAAAAGAACTGAAGAACACTAAAATGTGGAAATATAACAAGTGAAATGGGACACTTGATATTTTTTTTCTTTTTTTTGCACAGTTCTGAAAACATTAAATGTTTAATATAGGCATGTAAAGTAAAAAAGGCTACAAAACTGGGACACTTTTCTTTACACAGTTCAGTGACATGTCTTGTTTATTTTTGCTATAAGATGATGTGATGTTTTTAGAAAGCTAAGAAAATCATTGTTTCAATAGTATATGAAACTCAAAATGCCCTTTATTATTAATGTTTCACATTTTGTTTATCATTTTGGAAATAAATTCTATTTGAATAAATTATATTTTTGAAAGCTAACCTCACCTTTTAATTGCCAAATAATAACATACACTCTTACCAGGGGTCAAAACAATGCCATTTACTGCTTTTTATATAGAAATAAAATGTATATTATGCATAATTGAGTTTGGAATTTATTGGAATATTTTCAGTTGCTCATTCGGCCCCCTGGGAAAAATAATTGCCCACCCCTGGTCTAACGTTATCTAGCTGGCTAGCTACTGATAGCTCCTGATATCAACAAATGCTCCAGCAATAGTCGAGTGCATGATACCTCCGTTAGCTAGGTAGCTAACGTTAGCTCACGTTAGCTCACTGTTTAAATGGAATGTCCCAGTAAACTAAATAGTTCACTGAGGCGTTGTCTTAACGTTATCTAGCCGGCTAGCTACTGATAGCTCCTGATATCAACAAATGCTCCAGCAATAGTCGAGTGCATGATACCTCCGTTAGCTAGGTAGCTAACGTTAGCTCACGTTAGCTCACTGTTTAAATGAAATGTCCCAGTAAACTAAATAGTTCACTGAGGTGTTGTCTTAACGTTATCTAGCCGGCTAGCAGTAGCTACTAGGGATGCACCGAATGGGAAATTCTTGGCCGAAACCGATACCGAAAATAGGAAACAGTTGGCCGAAAACCGAATGCCGAAAGGCCGAAAATGATTAATATAATATATATATATATATATATATATATATATATATATATATATATATAATATATATATTTTTTAGCTACCTGATTATGGCAAAAGACATGATTATGGCTAAACTTAACTTAAATAATATTAATAATCACTATTATGGGCCCATAAAACATTTATTCAGCACTTTTGAATGCATACATTAATTCCAGACTGTTAAGACTAAAAGACTACAACGATTGATGACGACTTCCTGTCCTCGCATTTCCATTTCCGGTTTAACGATAATACATTTTCAACAACAGATTGCTGCTAATTAAACACTTCATTTAAACGGAGTAACGTTAACGTTATGTCGAGTTCATACGTGTAGTGTAGTATGAACTCGTCATAACGTTAACATTACTCAGTGTCCACTGTTGCTGCCACCGTTGCGTCGCAGATGGATGGTACACTGTTAGCTCCGTAGCTAATCCGCTCCTAGACTACTGATAGCAGTACCGTTAACGTCGGAGCTGATCAATACTCCGTTTTTTTCTAATTTAGTTTAGAACCGGGTTTCGGGGGGCATCCCTACTCCCAAGAGGAGTTAGTTATCACAGGCTGTAGAATGCAGGAAGAGCTGCCAAGCTGCTCACGTTACATGTTGCGCATGCTACCGGTATGTCTGTAGTCGCGTTTTGATGACGTCATCACAACAACACGTTATTTGACTTTCAGTCATATATTTTCGGTGCTAAAACCCTTTCGGCCGAAAGCCGAAAGAGCCTTTTTAACCATTTTCGGCCGATAATTTTCGGTGCATCCCTAGTAGCTACCGATAGCTCCTGATATCAATGTCTTATAACATTGATTCGATGCGTATTCGAGCCCCTGGCTTGCATCGCAGTCACGAAAGGGGCTAGCTGAGGGCATGCTGAATGTGATTTGACCAAAGCAGAGTATACACACAGACAGTGGAGCTGTTTGCAGATAGCGAGCATTTTGACTTGTTGCGTGGTGGCGATGTCTCGCAGATAATACAACTACAAGTATAATTATATAATATATATATAAAAAAAAATTATATATTTAATTATTTTATTTTTTTATAAAACCAAAAACGATCGGTATCGGCCGATATGGCTCATAGACGATCGGTATCGGTGGCAAAAAACGTGATCGGGGCATCCCTAGTTGCGACACAAACGTGTTTACGTTTGCGCTTTTGACAGTGAAATGTTCAGTTCAAGGAAGAATCTAGCTCGAATGAAAGACGCTAATCAAAAAGCTTTAATGGACCCGTATGAGGCCATATCTCTTACGCTGGGACTTTGATTGAATGAATGAATGAATTCTTTATTTCGAATGTTTACAAATAAACAAGCGAAAAGGATAGGTTTGAAGCCAATTGGCTTATAGAACAACCTACCCCTGATTGTTTATAGAAGATGAATGTAATACTATGCAAAACGAGAAATAAACAGGGATTTTACCAGCAGTAAGTTGCAAGCCACTTTTATATACGGGGATCCGTGACAATTATTAGTATGACCTTATTTGCATATTGTCTCGTTATTAGATAGATAGATTGATACTTTATTGATCCCTGGAGGGAAATTTAATTAGCCAGTATTTAAGTATTGAAAAACTTCCTAATAGTGGGCTACTCACCATAATGCATGTCCCTGTCCCCGTCAATCATCACTGCCAGGTCCGACTTAATTTAATCGGCTATGGTCTCCATCATCTCTCCACATCGGACGTGGTTGTCATAAGATGGACTGATATCCGCTCCGTTCTTCTTGCAGAGCAAAATTTGCGGCTTAAATTTATTGAAAGGAAGTTCTTATTTGGCGATGCAATAGGCCACATTCATTTTCATCTTCACAGAGTTTCATTTCGATTGTACAACCCTGTACAGCCCTGCTCTAGTTGACTGACTGACTGAGCTCTTTGGCTCTGGTGGTGAGTGTGTGTGAAAAGCCCACTCTGAAACCTGCATGTGAAGTCACCCAGTGGAAACCCTGGTATGTATGTAAATAGTAAATGGATTGCATTTATATAACCATGCAAGGTGCCTGCCAACCTGTTAGGGGGTTAAGTGTCTTGCTCAAGGACACTTAGGCACGCGCTGCCGGGAGGAGCCAGGTAATCGAACCGGGAACCTTCCGATTACCAAGCGACCGCTCTACCACCTGAGCCACTGTTGTGTGTGTGTGTTAGTGTTCGAGTTAGAGAGATAATGGAACATTCTTCCTTCATTCTGTACATTAATTTTCTATTACCCGTTCTGCTCCATTCATTCAGTCTCCTGCCTCCTTTTCCTCTCCTTCATCCCATCTTCCTCCAGGGCCCCATGTTTTGATAATTAAATACCTTTTTATTCAGTCCACCTGGTGTCATGGGGAGTGGGGGAGTGCCTCGGAAGCGGTTCCTGGCTGTGGATAATATATCAATGATTAATTTGGGAATCCAATTAATTTAATCATCCCACGACTCCACCCAACACAGACATTATTGCATTTTCTTTTTCAAATGTATTCGTTTATTTATATTGAATCTGTTTTAGATTTTGTGAACAATCTGTGTTCCCCAGTGCACAGGAAAGACTAACGAGGCACAACAACCAATTAACTCCATAACAATAACTAAAGGTAATGGGTTGAAAATTCAAACAGGGATTTGGATATAATGGCTGAGCCTGCAATTCAGGGCTCAAACAAGATGGTGCTGAGTCAGCTAGGAGGTGGTCTGGAGGGGGGCTGAGTCTCAACTAGGGGCTGGTCTGGAGGGGGGATGAGTCAGCTAGGAGGTGGTCTGGAGGGGGGCTGAGTCTCAACTAGGGGCTGGTCTGGAGGGGGGCTGAGTCTCAGCTAGGAGGTGGTCTGGAGGGGGGCTGAGTCTCAGCTAGGAGGTGGTCTGGAGGGGGGCTGAGTCTCAACTAGGAGGCGGTTTGGAGGGGGGCTGAGTCAACTAGGGGCTGGTCTGGAGGGGGGCTGAGTCTCAACTAGGAGGTGGTCTGGAGGGGGACTGAGTCTCAACTAGGAGGTGGTCTGGAGGGGGACTGAGTCTCAACTAGGAGGTGGTTTGGAGGGGGGCTGAGTCTCAACTAGGAGGTGGTCTTTTTTTGATCTACCTTTTCTCCCCCATTTTCTATTTTTTTTCCCCATCCCAATTTCGTATTATCCAAATCTACCCTCCCCTGTCTCGAACGTTGTTAGACCATGCCTCCCACTGGTCGGCTGCAATGTGGACCAAGCCTTGCATCACGTGTCCCCTCTGGTACACGAGGAGGCAGCTGTCGCATCTTTTCACCTGTACAGCGCGTTCTCTCAGCGGCGAGGAGTAACGCGTGGGAGGCTCACGCTGCCCCCGTTGCTTCCTGATTCTGCTGTACAGGCGCACCAACCGATCTGTAGGAGTCGCTGTCCACAACGTCCGATCCCCACCCACCGGCTTTCCCACCCCCTAATACTGCCAATTGTATTAGTATGAACGACCAGCCAAGCCGGAAGCAATGCAGAGCGCTGGGCTCGAACCCAGCATCTCCTGCGTTAGTGGCGAGCGCCTTGCCCACTGCGTCACTTAGCCGCCCAATGTTGATGGTTTTGTTGAACATTTGTATTTCACAGGAGAGAAACTATTCAAAGAAAGCTATTAAAATAGTCTTTGAATCTAAATATACTTTCTTTGTGTTGATTTTACATTAATTCCATGATTTTACTCAAGTAAATATCTGTTACAAGCTTCGGTTTTAAGTAGAAAAATGCTATGTTTAATCTAGATGAATCTAGATTAATTACAGAAAATTGTGAGATGAATTAGTTAATTTCTTTTAATCTATTGACAGCACTAAAAAAAATACATTAGGCCTAACACATTTATATTTGTATTTAGTCATTTAGCTGATGCTTTTATCCAAAGCGACTTACAAATTGTGTACAACAAGTCAGCAGGAGGGGTCCACCTCTGGCGGCCAAGGGTCAGTGGTATTGTTCGTCCAGCACAGGGGTCAGCAACCTTTACTATCAAAAGAGCAATGTTCCCCCCTCCCACAAAATTAAATTAATCTGGAGCCGCAAAACCAATTTACCCTTAAAATGAAGATAACACAGTATAACATTTTATATATAGTTATCCTCAAGCATACCCCACATTTAGCATAAGACGCCTGACGATTGCATACCCAAAGTAATTTGCGATTTATTATACTTTATACTTATAGCACACATTTTGTTGCATTCATGGAATTATAAAAAAAACAAATAATTTTTTTGACATTGTATTGCTGTTTTTACCTGTTATAACAAAGGAAAACCTCAAACTCTTATGAATGAATGAATGAATGAAAACTTTATTAACAGATTGCAGAATGGGTACAGTACAGTACAGCTCAATACATACAATTGTTAAGGGGATGCAGACCAGAGAAAGACTTTCGTCTTGTTTACATCAGGGTCCCCCATTTTCAATTCATCGTAAAGGAGTAACGCGTGGGAGGCTCACGCTGCCCCCGTTGCTTCCTGATTCTGCTGTACAGGCGCACCAACCGATCTGTAGGAGTCGCTGTCCACAACGTCCGATCCCCACCCACCGGCTCCTTATGAAGAGGAGAAAAAAGACTGGCTGTGTAGACCTACTTTTAAATAAAACACAGAAGAGGAGACAAAACACTGGCATCTGTAGACCTACTTTGAAATAAAACCCTGAACTATGCAGGTATATTTGAGTCCTTCCCTTATTTGTGGAACATTTATCAAATAAAAAGTAGTCCACTTTGAAAAAAATACTGGCATTTGTAGACCTACTTTGAAATAAAACACAGAACTATGCAGCTCTATTTGAGTCCTTTCCTTATTTGTGGAAAATGTATCAAATAAAAAGTAGTCTACTTTGAAAAAAGACTGGCATCTGTAGACCTACTTTGAAATAAAACACAGAACTATGCAGCCCTATTTGAGTCCTTCCCTTATTTGTGGACAATTTATAAAATAAAAAGTATTTTTTTTTCTCACCACATATCAGGCATACAGGTAAGCCTGCATCGTTAGTCGTGAAAGCAAATTAATCTGTCCACGCTGAATTAAACCCTCTATTTTCTTCTGACTTGTCTTTGTTTGGATTTATCCATGGTTAGCTTACTGGGGGGTCGGAAACTTGCAGACGACAGGGAGAGGCGCGGGGTGACGTATATTTTAGTTGATGAAATATTTTAGTTGACGAAATATTTTTTTCATTTCAGTGTCACAGTATGACCTCGATCTCCAAAATAAGAGATGTTAAAAAAAAATAATAAATAATCTTACTTATTTGATCATTTTTCTTTTTAGTAACAGGGAGCCACAGCAGAGTGGCTAAGAGCCGCACGTTGCCGATCCCTGGTCCAGCAGTGTCGCACATTAACACATTGGTTGCTAACAACGAGAGATCTCGTTATTGACCGCCATGCATTGGTTGCCAATAACAAGATTTCTCGTTATTTAATCGTTATTTCTTTTATTAGCGATATCCATTCATTTTTCATCCGTCCAGCCTGACATTATCATTGGGAATGGCTCTGAGCTTGAAAAGGGCAAATACCCCCCCCTATCGTCTCCCGGATGGTAATGCACATCATTGGATTGGATTGAGTGAAAAAGTGCATCAGAGAAATACTCCGGTCCAGGATTTTCCTATCTCTGGCAAGCAGTGTCGTGTTACCAGATTCACTGGCGAGGCTGGAAGCAGCTTGGATTATGCGTTTCGGACTATAACGTTGGATCAATAAACGCGATCAATATTTGGAATGGCGATCAGGAATTGGATTAATCTTTATGCAGAACATCTGATCTGAGGTAAGGAATATATGTTACCAGTTTTGGGTTAATCAGAGTTGTTTTTCACAGATTTCACAACGTGTGTGGCGCTTTTGTATCGTGCATAAGAACACAAATACTCTCGATAATCTAGCGTTTATTTGAAAACGATTCATAAATAGGCCGAAAAATGACAATGTGTTTTGTGTATTCCAGTAAATGGCTATTTTCGCGGGTTTTTCTGGAATTCTCAAATCTCCAAAACTATACTCGTATTCAAAACGGTATAAAACGGAAATGTACTGATGAAAAAACAATCCGTTTCGTACATGTTGACTGCAAGCAAGTCATTGATAAGAGACGGGTGTATTAGACACATTTAATTTAAGATATAGTTTAATTGCTCGCAAATGTGCGTGTCCTCCCATTGATTAACGTCCTGGCATCCAAGCGATAAATCGTCATATCCGGCTGGCAACCAATGTGTTAATATTTTCAGTTCCATTGTTTCTAAGTGTGTATTAGAATTGTACTACTAACTGACCACACAGGGGCAACATAATATCATTTTAGCTCCCCTTCTCTACAGGGGGAAGCAGGGACCCACACGCTCACTCACTCACTCACTCACTCACTCACTCACTCACTCACTCACTCACTCACTCACTCACTCACTCTGTCTCTCTCTCTCTCTCTCTCTCTCTCTCTCTCTCTCTCTCTCTCTCTCTCTCTCTCTCTCTCTCTCTCTCTCTCTCTCTCTCTCTCTCTCTCTCTCTCTCTCTCTCTCTCTCTCTCTCTCTCTCTCTGTCTCTCTGTCTCTGTGCCAGGCTGGGAAGGTGGCCCTCCCCCCAGGGGCTGTGAGGTCTTCGTGGGGAAGATTCCCAGGGACATGTACGAGGATGAGTTGGTGCCCGTGTTTGAGAAGGCCGGCAAGATCTACGAGTTCAGACTGATGATGGAGTTCAGTGGAGATAACCGAGGCTACGCTTTTGTCATGTACACCACCAGGTGAGGGGTGGAGGCGGAAAGAAGGGTGTTTGTGGGTGATGGGTTGTTGTGGGGCAGGCTGGTGGTTTTGTCAGTGGAAGATATTCAAGCTATTAATCAATCATATATTCTCTTTTCTTCTGTGCTCTCCCCTCCACTCCCATCCCCTGCTCTCCCTTACACCCCTCTCCCCTCCACTCCACTCCTCTCCTATCCTTTCCTCTCCTCTCCTCTCCCATCCTCTCCACTCCCATCCTCTCCACTCCCATCCTCTCCTCTTCACTCCTGTCCCTTCCTCTCCTCTCCTATTCACTCCCATCCTCTCTTCACTCCTGTCCCTTCCTCTCCTCTCCACTCCCATCCTCTCCTCTTCACTCCTGTCCCTTCCTCTCCTCTCCTATTCACTCCCATCCTCTCTTCACTCCTGTCCCTTCTTCCTCTCCTCTCCACTCCCATCCTCTCCTCTTCACTCCTGTCCCTTCCTCTCCTCTCCTCTTCACTCCCATCCTCTCCTCTTCACTCCTGTCCCTTCCTCTCCTCTCCTCTTCACTCCCATCCTCTCCTCTTCACTCCTGTCCCTTCCTCTCCTCTCCTCTTCACTCCCATCCTCTCTTCACTCCTGTCCCTTCCTCCCCTCCTCTCATCTTCACTCCCCTCCTCGCATCTTCACTCCCATCCCCTCTTCACTCCTGTCCCTTCCTCTCTTCTCTTCACTCCCATCCTCTCCACTCCTGACCCTTCCTCTCCTCTTCTCTCCTCTTATGTTCACTCCCATCCTCTCCACTCCTGTCCTCTTCATCCCATCCTCTCCTCTTCACTCCTCTCCTCTCCTCTCCTTTCACCAGAGAAGCGGCCCAGAGATCCATCCAGCTGTTGGATAACCACGAGATCCGTCCTGGGAAGTTCATAGGAGTGTGTGTGAGTCTGGACAACTGTCGGCTCTTCATGGGCTCCATTCCCAAAGACAAAAGGAAGGAGGACATCTTGCAGGAGATGAAGAAGGTGCACAGAAACACAAGCTGTGGAGTATATCTATATCATCTATAATTATACTCCATATATACTCCATATATACTCCATATATAATCTATACTCCATATATAATTGATATACTTCATATATAATCTATACATACTCCATATATAATCTATATATACTCCATATATATACTCCATATATAATCTATATATAATCTATATACTCTATATATACTCCATATAGAATATATATATACTCCATATAGAATTGATATACTTCATATATAATCTATATATACTCCATATAGAATCTATACTCCATATAGAATTGATATACTTCATATATAATCTATATATACTCCATATATAATTATATACTCCATATATATACTCTATATATACTCCATATATAATCTATATATACTATTACACATTTAACATTTAACACAAGCTGTGGAGTATATCTATAGAATCTATATGTACGCAATAATTTATAATTAATAAAATGTTTATGAATAACACTCTCCCGTCACTCAATACCAACTGCTGAAGTGCCCTTGAGCAAGGCACTTAACCCCCAACTGCTCCAGTGGAGTTGCTGAAAAAGAGCATCAAAGGTTAAGAATAAGAAGAAGAATCCTAACCTCAAAATTGAAATTTGTATAGAATTAACATTTTGGCATTTAGCTGACGCTTTTATCCAAAGCGACTTACAAGTTCTGCACGACAAGTCAGTAGGAAGGGTACAACTATCAGCTGAGTAACAATGATCATCAAACAGTGCTGAAACTTGGGTGCTGCAGTGTTGAGTGCATAGTAGTAGAGATGATAGCCAAATGGGTGTCCGCAAAGGAAAAGGAACAAGAGTTGCAATCTGCCAACTCAGAATCATTGGTGAAAAATCGATAGACCAACAGAAGAAGCTGTATATTTGCTTCATCGATTTCACGAAGGCCTTCGACAGAGTTGAACATACAACATTGATTTCGAATTTGAAATACCAGTTTTTGACCGAAGAATAATTGCCAAATTATACTGGAGGCAGAAGACTAATGTTAGAATAGGAAAGGAGAAATCAAGAGACTTCCCGGTGGAGAAGGGTGTAGACAAGGATGCATCTTGTCCCCTGTACTCTTTAATATGTACAGTGAATCACTGAGGAAAAAAGGTCTGAGAGGAGGGAAAGGAGTAAAACTTGGCGAAGAGAACATCACCAACATAAGATACGCTGATGACACCGCTATAGTCTGTAACTGTCAAGAAGATCTACAGGACATGATGAATAAGCTAAATGTTGAATGTAAAAACTATGGAATGTCGCTAAACACAAAGAAAACTAAAGTAATGATCATTGAAAAAACACCAGGAACTCTTTGTAAAATACAGGTGGATGGAGTAAAACTTGAACAAGTGAAGGAGTACATGTAACTTGGAAGCTGGATCAGTGAAGGTGGTAGAGCTAACATGGACATTAAGAGAAGAACCGGAATTGCAAAGAGTGCGTTCTGGAACCATAAAGAATTATTGAGACGAAACATAAGTTGGAAAACGAAGACCAGAATTTGAAAAAGAGAAAGATGGAGTTGTGCGGGCACGTGCAAGAAGGTGGTGATGGGGAATGTGGATGGAAAGAGAGGAAGTGGAAGACCAAGAAGAAGCTGGGTAGACGACGTCTGTGATTGGAGCGGAGTGAGAGGCGGAGTCACGGAGTTGGAGAGAAGAAGTGGGAACAGAATGGGTTGGAGAGTGATAGGCAACCTTCGGAACGAAGAAGCCACCTGATGATGATGATGATAGTTGAATATTAGTATAGTAGGAAGAGAGCATGATAGTAGAAGACAGTAAGAAAGTTAGTGTTTTCTCTTTCCTTTTTTCTTTTCTTCATCTTTTCATTTAAATACATTTCGATACATGTGTATGGTTACACCTCTAATGTGTGTGTCAGGTGACCGAGGGCGTGGTGGGCGTGATGGTTACACCTCTAATGTGTTTGTCAGGTGACCGAGGGCGTGGTGGGCGTGATCGTTACACCTCTAATGTGTGTGTCAGGTGACCGAGGGCGTGGTGGGCGTGATCGTTACACCTCTAATGTGTGTGTCAGGTGACCGAGGGCGTGGTGGGCGTGATGGTTACACCTCTAATGTGTGTGTCAGGTGACCGAGGGTGTGGTGGATGTGATCGTTACACCTCTAATGTGTGTGTCAGGTGACCGAGGGCATGGTGGATGTGATCGTTACACCTCTAATGTGTGTGTCAGGTGACCGAGGGCGTGGTGGGCGTGATGGTTACACCTCTAATGTGTGTGTCAGGTGACCGAGGGCGTGGTGGATGTGATCGTCTACTCCAACACCACGGACAAGACCAAGAACCGAGGCTTCGCCTTCGTGGAGTACGAGTCTCACAAAGCTGCAGCCATGGCCAGGAGGAAACTCATACCTGGTACGTCTGCTCTGTCTGCCTCACCCTCCCATCAAGGCACGTCTGATTTGTATAGAGGATAGGGATGTTAACAATTAATCGAAGATCGATTGATTGATCGTTATGGATTTATTCGAACACATGACATTTACTCGATCTACTATCATACAATGAAATGTTACAACGTTGTCTGTCTTTTATTACATTGTAGCCGTCAGTAGAATGGTGTATTTTCAAAGCATGTTTCACTGAACAGATAGGGGGTGCAATATAACTATGACGAGGAGGCGACTACCTCTGTGTCTGGAAAATAAGCAAGGGAAAAAAACACGAGCGACGGCAACTTGCAAAATTAAGCAGGCTCAGAGAAGCGTTGATTTTGAAAAAATAACCCAAGCCAGTCTGCGCATTAATAAACGGCATGATCGATATGGTTGACGGCGAAGGATTTCGGCAAATGAGGCACAACCACCTCGTGCATCGAGGAGAGCTACACTGCTGCAAAGTTCGGAGTTGCTCGCGCAGCTAGCTAACGTTACAGGTGCTCGCAAGGTTGCATTGATGACAGACAGCTGGACTTCCCTGACAACCGTCACTTGCTACCACATCACGAGGACTGGCGAGTCACCACTGCTAGAAGTTTGCTGGGTCGGCATATGGCAGACCACCTCGCATAACAGTTAAAAGAAGCCATTCCCCATCCCTGGATATAAATCCGACTGACTGGTGGAAAGTCAATGCGGGGAGATTCCCCAGGCTGGCAAAGCTGGCATGCCAGTACCTCTATATACCCGTGTTTTTGGACTGACTGACCATGTTGATATGCTGGAATCGGGACCATGCATGTGAGTCAGTCTGAGACAGGCTATTTATGTTCTATGTAGGCTATCTTGTTGTAAAATAATAATAATAATAATAATAATAATAATAGCCTCATAAAAAAGACTATTGTTGCTTCGTTAGTACAGTTGATTGTTTTATGCGCGTAATGCACGTTTTATGCGCGTAATCTGTTATTTAGTTAGGCCTATTGGAAGTTTTCGTTGACATACGTAGATTTTTAGTTTTTGTTTATTTATTAAGTTAACACATTGTGCGCCAACAACGAGTATAGTCGCTATTGCCCGCCAAACGTTGTGCGCCAACAACGAGTAAACTCGTTTTTGGGATCAATATAAAATTTTTTAGCCATGCCATTCATAATTCATCCAGCCTCCCTCCTGGGACGCAGCTGGACCCTGTCTGATATTGCAACGCCTCAATACCGCCCCCTGGTGGATTTCGGGCGAGTTACACTCCACGCCAAACCGGAAGTGGCACTCGGGGAAATTCCTCCGGCAGAGATATATTGTAACGTGGGCCTAGATACACTCGAGTGCATTGGGATCGCTTTCGAAAGGCAATAATCAATATGATTTCGGCGTTTATTGCGTCATACAAACGGAAAATGGATCTAGCAGATTGACGTCAAATAATTGGAATATTTTTCCTCCAGTCTCATCGGCGAACGGTAAGAGGATTCTAACATTATTTTCAGCTCGATTGTTTATTTATTTCACTGCAATCCATCTGATCAACGTATCAACCCATACTAAAAAAAGCCGTTACTGACAATCAAGGAATAATAATTATTATTATTATTCACGCATGATGAAGCATAATGTATACCGATCATATACATTTGAATTTTTTTATATAGCGTGTATAGGAACAAAACGCCAATCGATAATGTATCATATGCGTCGGGGCCTATAACTCGCCTTTTAGGAATTACTGCTATACAGTAAAAAAAAAAAAAAAACTTATATCCACGAGGGTACTAACACGACAATGTATGAATGGAAAAATATAACGTTCCCACATCCGGAACGATAGATACCCGATGTTGAATGGGCCATAGTAATGTCGATATAGCTATAATATTTAAGGAAGGTGAGCCACTCCATAGGCTTACAGCGCTGGCAGAGAGGGCACAAAGATGGGCACAATGCCTGGCAGACAATGTGTTAAGGAAGCAAAATATAACAATCTCAATATCGTCGGCAAAAAGGCGATTTCAGGGTACTGTCTTGCCTTAAACAGTTAAATGTTAACCTTTTCTCTGATTCTGTCTGATCTGACAGTCTTTCTGTGTCTGTCTCCCTCCCTCCGACTCTCACGGTCTCTCTTTTTCTCTCTGTCTCACTCACTCTCCTCTCTCACTCACTCACTCACACACACACACACACACACACACACACACACACACACACACACACACACACACACACACACACACACACACACACACACACACACACACACACACACACACACACACACACACACACACACACACACACACACATAAGGGTATATATGTGTATCATGTTAGCTGAGCAGTTAGGTAGCAGTTCTTAAAGAGCACCTACGGGAGGCTGCAATTCGAAACTGGCCACCGTAAATGCCCAAAACCCCCACCACCTCCTAATAGACAGTCTCCTCACCACCGCATGTATATATTCCCTCCCCGCCGTATGTATATTTCCCTCCCACCCACCCACCCCCTCCTAATGTACAGTCCCCTCCCCATCATATGTATATACTCTGTCAGGATCTAGGGGTAACAGCACTGTATATTTGAATACCGTTATGTCACAAATGTATCAGTACTAAATACCTATATGTCCCTATGCCATAAATGTCATGTATGTTGTGTATGTCATAAATGTCTATATGAATTGAAAATGGGGGACCCTGATGGAAACAAGACAAACGTCTTTCTCAGGTCTGCATCCCCTTAACAATTGTATGTATTGAGCCGTACTGTATTGTACCCATTCTGCAATCTGTTAAATAAAGTTTTCATTCATTCATTCATTCCTATTAATGTCCAGTAGAGGGAGCTAAAGTGCAATATATCATAGTGTTGATGTCCTTGACTCAAGACATTCTTAGTCAACAGCATAATGTGACACACACACACACACACACACACATGCACACACACACACGCATACTCACACACATAGGGTATATATTAGGGTTGTCAAAATGAATGCTTTAACTTTGGAGATTAATTAAAATTATTTAAAGCATTCAAATAAATTAATCCAGATTAATCTATGGAGTGAAACATCTTCAATCTTAGCGCCGCGGATATAAGAAAGAGGTGTAGCTGAGTCAATGTTGATGGTTTTGTTGAACATTTGTATTTCACAGGAGAGAAACTGTATTCAAAGAAAGCTATTAAAATAGTCTTTGAATCTAAATATACTTTCTTTGTGTTGATTTTACATTAATTCCATGATTTTACTCAAGTAAATATCTGTTACAAGCTTTGGTCTTAAATAGAAAAATGCTATTTTTAATCTAGATTAGTCTAGATTAATTACAGAAAATTGTGAGATTAATTAGTAAATTTTGTTTAATCTATTGACAGCACTAGTAATGTGTATCATCGTGTTAGCTGAGCAGTTAGGTAGCAGTTCATATTAATGTCCAGTAGAGGGAGTTAAAGTGCAATATATCATAGTATTGATGTCCTTGACTCAAGACATTCTTAGTCAACAGCATAATGTGACACACACACACACACACACACACACACACACACACACACACACACACACACACACACACACACACACACACACTCACACACCTAAGTGAATACACATAACATTTCCCTGCGGCCAATAGAAGTTTGAACACTTTTGATCTGTATATTTGCTTACATCCCTATATATATATTTCTTGTGTGTACATGGCGTCATGTGATTGTGATTGTTCAGCCACTGCCATGTTACATAGTGTGATCTGACATGGTGGATCACATTAGATTACAGTACAGTCATTACATAGTGGCAGAGCCATGTCATCTCACTCACTAGTGCCACCGAGGACGATACAGCGCTAGATCAGTGTGTCACAGTCACAGCTGACAGCAGCACAGGCTGGGGAGGAACATGAGCTTTTTACGTGATGCTCTCTTCTCTGTGCTCTCTGTGTAATTACGGACATGCGACACCATCTAATATCCTTATTCACACAGCGCTGAATATGTTTTCTGCAACCTGGCAACCCAGAGAGAAGGAAACTCGCACTGGCAAGGCTTCACCACCGCCCCCCAAAATATTTTAATTGTCCCATAGTATACATTGACCGCCCCAAAAATGCATGTATTTTTAATTTATTATTATTATTTGTATTATTATTATTCTTTTTTACAATAATTAGATATAGACATAATCTATTATCACATTACTTTATTATAAAGATAAGAAAGATTGAAATTAAATTGAAATTGAGAGAAAGCTGACTAATGCATTAGGCAATGAATTGTGAAGAAAAGAGTATAAATAATGCCTTCCAAAATAGAAAAGTTTAAATATTCACATAGTTTGGGCCAGTCTTAAAGGAACACGCCAACATTTTCTGAAATTAGCTTACCGTCTTCTCCAGAGAGAGACAAGAAGATAGATACCAGTTTCCTCTCTGTGCGTTCAGTAGAAAGCTATTGATTGATTCAAAATTGTATTAACAAATTGCCGTAGCTCAATCAATACACACAATTGTTACAGGGATGCAGACCAGAGAAAGACTTTTTGCTCAAATGTGAATCACGATTTTTCACACAAATTGAGATCACGATTCTCTCACACGATTCTTGTTTTTTCAATAAAAACATTTATTGCACTCTTTCTTAAACAGACAACATAACATATATGAAAGTGCTTGACTTAAACTTAAAAGTATTTTGTAACATACAAAATAACTCGAGTCTCTTTTCCTCGTGTTTGCGTCGTGGCACTTTGCTCTCGTCAGTCAGCTCAGCGTAATTTTTTTTGAGCAAGGTTTTTTTATTTGAAAATTTTGTTTTTTTTACAGGCGGTCCCACATGGGCCAAAAGAAAATAAAAATTAAATAAGGCCCTCCCTCCCTCCCCCCACCCCTATACCAGACAAAATCATTCTACCATATCTTAGATCGTTTATTAATCATTGTTTTTCCTTTTAGCTTTTAAATCACCCGACAGAAGTCACATATCTCTTGCATTCTGCAGATAGAGAAGAAGATAAGTAAGAACATAATAGAAAAAATAAACAATAACAAGCTGAGAGACCAGGAAGGCCAGTCAGATCGCCTCTGTTACATTATCCGCTTCCATACCCTCAAAGAAAGTTAGGAAAGGATCCCAAATATTGTGGAAATTTTCGGTACAACCTCTGATAGTATACCTGATCTTCTCCAGTTTAATATGATACATGACCTCTCATCCAGTGGCCGTAGACCGGTGAACCTGGGTCCTTCCATTTGAACAGTATCAGCCTTCTGGCCTAAAGTGAGCAGAAGGCCAGCATTCTAGATTCCCACCATCTAAAGTGGATGTCCGCTGGGGCCACTCCGAATAATGCAATATATGGTGATGGCTCCACTTCCTTTCCAAATATCTTAGAGAAGGTTTCAAAGATGGTCTGCCAGTAGGTGTCCAACTTTGGGCACGTCCAGAACATGTGGAGCAGAGTGGCTGGAGCCTGTCTGCAGCGGTCGCATAGAGGGTCTATGTCGGGATATATCTTAGAGAGCCTGTCTTTAGACCAATGCAGTCGGTGTACAATTTTAAATTGGATACCCGCATGATTTAATTTTTTTATAGTTTTTTAAACATAACATAAAATTTGACATACAAGCATTAACAGTAAACATCCAATGAAATCACCATTTAAATAAATGTAGTATACGAGATATACATCTAATACTTGCTATCTAATACCCTACATACATATGCTCTCGCTCGCCCACCCCCCCCGGACCCCCACTTGGATAATCCATCCATTATCATTTGTTCCTAACCAGGCACTACCGCATGTTTAAGGCAAATGGAAGAGGAGAAAATCCTCTGTATTATCTTGTCCCATGTGACCTCTGTGATTGGTTCACCTAAGTCAGTCTCCCATCTACCCCTGAGGAGTTCTAAAGGTATCGAGTTGCTTCTATTAAGTAGTTCATAAATTCAGCTTATAGCCTGTTTCTGGATCAGTTTACAGTTCAAGATTGAGTCTAAAACGGAGGCCGGAGGACATACTGGGTAGCAGTCCGAGTTCGAAGTTACGAAGCTCTGGAGTTGCAAGTATCTATAGAAGTGTGACCTAGGGATCTTGTATTTCTGTACTAGCTGGTCAAAGGAGGCAAAGTTGCCGTCTATATAGAGGTCAGACAGCGTAATCACTCCACTCCCAACCCAACTGTCAAAGGCCTTATCCATCGTTGATGGGACAAACATGTGATTTCTTGTGATCGGAGCAGCCAGTGATAGTTCCCTGAGGGAGAATGTTCTTCTAAATTGGTTCCACACTTTTATCGAGTGGATGACAACTGGGTTTGAGGTAAAGCTAGATATGGGCTGTGTGAACGGGAGCTTAGCACATAACAAGGCAGATAGGGAGGTGGATTTAACCGACGCACTCTCCAGTACTGTCCACCAGGGGGCTGTGTCCTCCCCCTTTACCCAGTATAATAACGATCTTATGTTTGCTGCCCAGTAGTAGTAAATAAAGTTTGGAAGCGCCATCCCACCCATTACGCCGGGGTCTCTGCAGCATAGATCTTTTGATCCGGGGTGGTTTTTTGTTCCAGATAAAGGAAGATATCTGGTTGTTTATCTTGGAGAAGAATGTCTTAGTCAGAAAGACTGGAAGACTCTGAAATACATATAGACATTTCGGCAATACATTCATCTTTATTGTGTTGATTCTCCCACCCAGGGATAGCGACAGGGGGTCCCAACCAGGGTTCAAAATTAACGGGGGCTTGGGGCAAAATGCCCTCGAAAATTTACCAAATGCCCTCGAAAATCAGTTAAGGGGGGCAAGAAAAGCCCCCGACAGTTTACTAATTATATAATTATATATATGCTCTACAGTGCGAGCATTTCCCTCGTATTTGCCCCTAATAATATGTGTGTGCGAACCGGAAAAATCATTTACTTGCAGTGTGCGAGACAAGTGAATATTACAAAACAGCTCCGCTGTTAATAGTTCAGAAACTGGACTGAAATTCAGTTTTTGGGTGGAATGCAAGGAGGGAGGGAGGCGGGGACCGCTGCGTGTTACAGGTACTTGAGAGGTGCGAACACAGACAGACAGAGCTCTACTTTCATCAAGCATGCATAGTGTAACATTAAGTTACACTGCTATCTTAACGTTAGCAAGCTAAGCATCTGCATAGCGCGACCTGTGTAACGTTAAGTAACTTGTGTTCGGCGGGGAAAGACCGTTCCATTTGTAACACAACTCCAAAGAATAACATCCAAATCCGATCCCGATGCGCATTTCCTTCATTCCACAGCGCTGAGCGCGCAACGTATTTCATTGATCGATCTGGCCAGAGCCTATACTCACAAACGTTCCAGTGCTGTCTTCGGGATGATTTTAATCCAAACGTCCATTCAAAATTTTTATTATGAAATAATTCTGGGATGTCTGACTATTTCCCTATGCATTGGTGCGAGTTCAGCTGACAGTCCATAGTCCATGACATAAGTTCATGAGATGCTCTGTTCTTTTGTTGTGTTTGAGGTGGATGTTGTTGAGTGTGTGGGGTTTTTCATGTATCAATTTGAAACAAGCCTCTTGTGACTGTTGGAATTAGGGATGTTAAAAATAAAATAGCTAATAATATTATTCAATATTAGACATTCATTGATCCAGAGGCAACCGGCTATTCGTCTGCTATTTGTAGATATATCAAGACAACAACACAACTTGCCCTCAGGGACAATCATATTTAATTTATTTAGATAGAGTATGTATGTATTATTTACAGATAATTGAAGGTACCTCAAAACATGAAACCAAGCCATGTCACACATCGTGTGTGTGTGTGTGTGTGTGTTACTTGAACAATTGTCACTGTGCTCCAAAATTTCTGTGTGCTCCTAAATTTGTATTTAGATTTTATTTATTAACATTTTATTTAGGAGCACATGTGCTCCTTGGGAAAAAGGTTAGCGTAGAGCCCTATATATGGAGACATTAACATTACGTTATCAAACATAGGGACGAAGACTGTAAAAAAAGTGTCAACAATGTTTTATAATCTTTATGTTAATTTTCATTATAAAAATGTTGTGCCCCCGAAATACAAAAAAAGCCCCCGAAAATCTATTAAGGGGGGCAAAAAAAGCCCTTGAATATTTTTTTTAATTTCTAACCCTGGTCCCAACGTTCAATATCTCTCGCCAGGTTAGACAGTAAAGGTTGATAGTTAGCCATATATAGGTCCTTATGTTCATGCGTGATCCATATCCCGAGGTACTTGAACTTTTTAGGGCTAATTTTAAACGGGAATGTGCTCAGAGGTATCCGATCCGCTGAGGTGCCGACGGGCATCAGTTTGCTTTTTTGAATGTTGATTTTGTATCCGGATATTTTGCCGAAGTCCGCAAGTAGGGTCATCAACCGAGGAAGACTCGTTTGGGGTTGTGATATATACAACAACATGTCGTCCGCGTAAAGCGAGACTTTATGCTCCGAGCCCGCGCGCATGATCCTCTTGATATCGGTGTTCTGCCTCAGCCAGCGCAAGGGGCTCCATTGCGATCGCGAAAAGGAGTGGAGATAAAGGCCAACATCCCTGTCTCGTACCCCTATGGAGTTCAAAGCAGGTGGATAGATTGTTGTTGGTGCGAACGGCAGCCATCGGAGACGTATATAGAATTTTAATCCAAGCTATGAGTTTAGGGCCACTCCACCCGATCAAACGCTTTTTCCGCATCAAGGGAGAGGACCACCTCAGGTGTTCCGGGTGGAGAGGGGCTATACAGGATATTTAGGAGGTGTCTGATATTAAAGAAAGTACCGATTCTTGATGAAGCCTGTTTGGTCCGGCGAGATAATTGAGGGGAGAACCCCCTCCAGACGACGGGCCAGAACCTTAGCGAGAACCTTGACATCGGCGTTAAGGAGGGAAATTGGATGGAACGAGCCGCATTCCAGTGGGTTCTTGTCTTTCTTACGGATTAAGGAGATAACCGCTTGGCGCATGGTCGGAGGAAGAGAATTTGTTGAGAATGATTCATCAAATACGGCTAGCAACAGCGGGGACAGCTGGGTTGAGAATTTTTTGTAGAAGTCTGTAGGGTAGCCGTCTGGCCCCGGGGACTTGCCACTCTGCATAGATCTAATCGCTGACGTAATCTCCGCAACCATCAGTTCCTCCTCCAGATCTGCGGCCCTCTCTGGGTCGACTGTCGGGACGCGGAGGGTCCTATAGAAATCGTCTAGCGTGGAGGGCCCCACTTGCGAGTCCGAGGTGTATAACGATTGGTAGAAAGTTTTAAAGCTTTTATTAATTTTAAGGTTGTCTGGCTTTTGAGCCTCGCTCGTCGTTGATAGTGGGGATGGACTGGTTGGCAGTTCTTTGTCGCAGCTGATGGGCAAGTATCCGTCCGGCCTTCTCCCCATGTTCATAGTACCCCTGTCACGTTTTAGTAATGAGGTACTCAGCCTGTCACGTTGACAGGAGGTCAAACTCAGTTCGCAGCGATATACGTTTTTTCAACGTGTCGGTTGATGGCGAGTGGCTATGTACCGTACTTTTCGGACTATAAGCCGTGGCTTTTCCCCCCATTTTTCGACCCTGCGGCTTATATAACGGTGCGGCTTATATGTGACTCGACGTGACCAAACCCGAAAATGTAAAAATCTAAATATTTCTTTTTTGACTGCATTGAAATGTTATTTATCTGTTCCCTTATTTGCTAAACTTAATACAACTTGTAAATGAGTTAATTCTTGTTATTTGTCCGACAGTATTGTGTCCCAATGCTAATTACATATGGTAATTAAACATTAAAACACCTGCAGCTTATAGTCCAGTGCGGCTTATATATGTACACATCATTCAATTTAGCTGCTGCGGCTTATAGTCAGGTGCGGCTTATAGTGCGAAAAGTACGGTAGTCTATCTAGCTCCAAAATCTCGTCCGTCAGTTGCTTAAGGCGTGCCGTGTTTATCTTATTTTGGTTGGCGCAATATGAAATCACCTGTCCCCTTAAGTACGCCTTCAGTGATTCCCAAATGGTTAAGGAAGACATTCCCGGAGTCTTATTAATGTCGAGAAATAATGTAATTTCCGAGGTGATGAAGCTTGTGAAGGCTTCCTCCGACAGGAGCAACGGGTTGAGTCTCCACTGGCGGTGGCCGAGCCGTGTATTCGGGATACTCATTTTCATAACTAAGGGACCATGGTCTGAGATAACTATCGCTCCGTATTCGCATTTGGTTACGAGGGGAAGGAGTCTCTTATCCAGGAGAAAGCTGTCTATGCGCGAGAAGGTATTATGGACCGGGGGAAAAAAGGAGTATCCTCTGGATGTAGGATTACGAAACCGCCACACGTCAGCTACCTCATATGATTTAAGAAAGCGCCGGATTGCGCGGGCCGAGCTGGACTGGGGGGCTTTTCTGGGCGAGCTACGGTCCAGCACCGGGGAGAGTGCACAATTCATGTCGCCGCCAAGGATGAGATGGTGCGAGGTTATATCCGGTAGGCGAGAAAAAAGGCTGGTGAAGAACGAAGGGTTGTCCCAGTTTGGTGCGTAGATATTAGCCAGAATGACCGGAAATGAATGCAGTTTCCCCACCACTATAATATAGCGCCCTGCAGGGTCGGCCTCTACACTTGACATAGTAAATGGCGTGTTTTTATCTATCAAAATGGCTGCTCCCCTGGCCCTTGTGTGGAAGTTGGAGTGATACATCTGTCCCACCCACCCCCCCCCAGTCGAGCATGGTCCGCAGTTTTTAAATGCGTCTCCTGTAAAAACGCTATGTCTACCTTGAGTTGTTTTAAATGTGTAAGTACCTTCTTACGCTTTACTGGGTGGTTGAGTGATTTAACATTCCAACTCACGAAATTGACAGAGCACCCTTCCAGCCCCATGGTATCACCTGTGTCGATCATAGTAGATGAGAGAGGCCATGCATCTGGAACCTAGAGAGAGCTCAGCACAACCACAGGTGAAAAGCAAAACAGACGTCTGATCAGTTAAGCATGTTGAATGTACAAGTCCGGTAACCCCCCCCCCCTGACACCTATAAAAAACAAGGTGCCCAAAATACCCTTCAGAAACGAATCCACACATAATAATAATGTGCTTGTGTTGGAGGTGTTCTACCTATGGAGCCAGCCGCTCAGGCCCCCGTCGAGCCCCTTAGGTAAAATAAAATAATAAAGAGAAAGAAAAGAAAAGTAAGAGTAAAAGTTTTTACTCAGATCTTGGTATTATATAAGGTCTTCAGCTGTCCAGTGGGATACACCCAACCAGGTAAGGTAATATAGGTGGCAACGGTAAACGGTAAGCATAACAATAATATGTTAACATTAACAACCTCACATCAAGCAGGCCCTGAAATAAGGCAGAACATCTTACTCCCGAGCAAGGGCAACCAACATGCCTGTTAAAAAAAAAAAAAAAGGATGCCTGATTGGGTGATATAGAATAAATTGGAAGAGGTGTGGGAGTGTGCGTGTGTCCATGCGTCTACAAATGGGTGTGTACCTGGGCATATGCCCTTCAGTGTTCGTGCAGTTGCGTGCACGTGAACCTATGTGTGTGTGTATGGATGTATCGGACACAGCCAAGGTGTAAACGTATGGGTAGGCCTGCCGCGATAAGCAATAAATCGATTAATCTGCGCTATAATTAAAATGAATGCAATGATTTTGACGGGCGCGATTAATTGCTATTTTCGCGTTTGTTTTAATGAGGCGGAACCAGTACCCCTTGTCAGTCACTCTCCGTGTGGGGGGCCGCTGGCCTTACTACAGAGTACAGCACGGGAGCTCCGTGGGGCACTAGCAACGCCACATAGCTTAACTACATTTCTCAATAGTGTTGCTCCTTTTAACCAAGTAGCGTTCTTTGTAGTGTAGCTGTTTTTAGACCCAAGTAGTTACTCGCTACTGCCCGGAGAAACTGGACTGCTAAATAAAGATTAAAGATCTAGCATTGATGCTATCAACATGAGCTAAATAGCTAACAAACGAAATACAACGTATAGCATAGCTACAACACAGAATAACGTTAATACAATTACATGCATCATTGTTTACAATGAACGGGTGGGGCTAGTCAAAGGACTGGACACGGGGATAAGTTAAACATGAATTAATTTATTATAACAGGTAGTTTCGAGTCGTGCCTACGCACCACAGGGCTACTATTCTATTATATACGGCTTTGACGCTTCCTCCTCATCGTTGATTGCCTGTAGTAGCTGCATCTAACGTTAGTAGCTAACGTTAAAACTAACCTAAAGTTAGTTGTTCACCAACAATTTCAACATTTGTTTTATCATTAGCTCAAAAACACAGAACCGGACGAGACAAGTTGTCCGCTCAATACGTTCTGCTAGGATGATAACAACAATACTTACGCTCCGGACCGGTGGGTGGGTTTCAAAATAAAAGTCTAAAACACCGGAAAAGACGTTTATTTTGTACAGCGTTTTCCTCCACGAGAACTCGAGTACATCATGTGATCAATCGATCTGGATTATTTTTGCCCATCCCTAGTTTATCCTGTGCTGAAGTCTCCATTCCAATAGAGATAGTATATATTTTGGTGTTTATTTGATTATTGTTTCACTGCCTTTTTATTCATTACGTTTCCACAGTTTTTTCCTTATACTTTATTAACATTTTGTACATGGTACCACAAGGTACATTAATAATACATGTACATGTTAACCCTTTCTCTGCCACGCTTATGTACATCCTTATACCATCCTCTGCCAGCTCTATTTGTCTATGGAGAAGTTCCCCTTCTTTGCAGGGCTATAACTTTTTAAATTGTATTGCTAAATTGACATTACTATGGCCCATTCAACGTCAATTATCTATCGTTCAGGATGTAGGAACGTTATACTTTTTCATTCACATATTCATACTAAAATATGGTCTAAAGCAGGGGTGGGCAATTATTTTTCCCGGGGGGCCGAATGAGCAACTGAAAATATGTTGGAGGGCCGGGCCAAAATTCCAAACTCAATTATGCATAATATACATTTTATTTCTATATAAAAAGCAGTAAATGGCATAGTTTTGACCCCTGGTAAGAGTGTATTTTATTATTTGGCAATTAAAAGGTGAGGTTAGCTTTCAAAAATATCATTTATTCAAATAGAATTTATTTCCAAAATGATAAACAAAATGTGAAACATTAATAACAAAGGGCATGTATGAAAAAGTGCTATACAAATAAAGTTATTATTTTGAGTTTCATATACTATTGAAACAAGGATTTTCTTAGCTTTCTAAAGACATCACATCATCTTATAGCCAAAATAAACAAGACATGTCACTGAACTGTGTAAAGAAAAGTGTCCCAGTAGCCTTTTTTACTTTACATGCCTATATTAAACATTTAATGTTTTCAGAACTGTGCAAAAAAAAGAAAAAAAAGATCAAGTGTCCCATTTCACTTGTTATATTTCCACATTTTAGTGTTCTTCAGCTATTTTTTTTTCATTCAGTGTGATAAATCCAGTCTCTGTTGAGCTTTAACAAGTCCATCAAAGTCAGGTTGCATGTCTGAGGTGGAGATGCGAAGCACAGCTGCCAGATGTTCATCAGTGAGAGAGGATCTGTACCTGGACTTGGTAAACGTCATCATGACTGAGAATGTCTGTTCACATATAGGTGGATCCAAAGAGAACCAACATCTTCTGAGCATGTCTCCTCATGTTTGGAAAGTTCTCCTCCTTGAGAGCAGAGTAGAACTCTAGCAGTGATGCTGACTTAAAGTGCTCTTTCAGTAGTGAATCAGACTGCAGGTCAATGAGTTCAAGCTGAACATCAGTGGGTGCACTATCAACACTGCAGGTAAAGGGAGAGGAAACCAGGGCCCTGTTTCTTGTACGTGGTTCAACTAAGTCGATCAAGATGTCATTATCCAGCTTCAGTTAACCCGATGTTTGAAGCCGGGATTTTCCTGTTCCAAGAAGGTGGATTCAGTCTCGTTAACTCAAGCCAGACTTGATTCTCAGGATCAGTGCGCGCGCCCGCCTCAGCTGAGAAGACAGCAGGTGTCGATCGCAGAAATCCTGATTCTCTAGCGGCATTGATTGATTAATTGATTTAAAACTTTATTAACATATTGCAGTACGGCTCAATCGCCTCGCCGACAAGTTAAATGCGTTATCTATAGGCTAATTTTAAGTCCCTCATTACCTCAATCAATCAGATTATATTTCTTTAAACTTGCCTGCTGGATTGAATAATCAAATGAGATCTTGCTAGCGAAAATAATTAGTTAACTGTTATACAGAATTACGATACGGCTCTCTTACCCATTGATTGATGTATAGTCAATCTTTAACTTATCTCCAATGTGGTCTAACGGGTTGTTCTTTTGACTTTCACACAGACGACCGGGGTTCAAGACCCTAGTCGTCTCCTTCTTTTTGCAATATAGGAATAATTCAATTTGGTGCACGTTGAGAGCTATATAAAGAATGACATCCTCAATGCATGTAGATTTATAATATTTTAACTTAAAACCAGGCTACTTTGGCGTATAATCATTAATATTATATTCAAAAAAATCATATTGGAAAGACCGGGTTTTGAACCCCGGTCGCTGGGTTGGCAGGCTTGAGCACTACCGCTGGACCACTTTGCCAGATGGGATAAATTCATTGTTTATACATTAATGAACGAGAGACCCGTGTTTAGAATATCCTTTGTTATAAATGAAGTTTATCTCTTTATCCTCATTCATTAATGTGACGTCAACGGCTCATTCAATTTCTCAAATCCGTCAAACAGCGCATCTCATCAGACATCTTAATCCCAGTTACAATTAAAATAACCACATAATGTGTACATCGCACGAGCGAGCGCCACCGTCGCCACGGTATATATAACGTGCATTATTTAGGACAAAGTGAATTTAGTATCAGCATTTTGGGTCTATTTTACATTTCAAAAGCCCCCTCTGGAAGAATGGAGCACAAGAACGTAATTCAGAATGGTATAATGCAGATCGTAGACTGTGGGAATAGTTTCAGGAAACGGGCCGTCACTTCTTTGCGGGGGCGTGGCGATGGTTCAGGCTAAGTTGAACTTGAACTCTGCTTTCGACCAGGCTCAAACTTTTGGATCTGTTGTCATGGTGATTTGGAAAATCCACGTACATGAAACCGGAAAGTCCGGCTAACTCAGTTATCCAGCTAAAGTTATCCGGCTAACTCAGTTATCCAGGTACAAGAAACAGGGCCCAGCTGCATTTCATCCTCAACCTTTTTGAAATCTTGAAAACGCCTTGAAAATTCATCATGCAGTGCTCCCAACATGGATGAGTACCTGTGCCGGTGATCAGCTGATGGTTTGACTTCTTTCAGGGTTTTCATGTGTTTGAGATTGTTGCTGCCTAGTTGCCTTGAAATTAATTGCAACTTTGTCATGAAGGCTTTCACATGGCTATGCATTTCATGAGCAAAAATGCCCTTGCCCTGCAGTTGTGTGTTCAGTAGGGATGGGTACCGTTCACATTTGAACCGATACGGTACCGGTACCTGTGAATCGATACCGGTACCCAACGGTACCTTTTTTCTGTACTTTAGTCTCAAAAAATGTAATCTACCTACAGTACCTCAGTTGTGAAAAAAGAAATCCAAACTTCAAATAACCACACTTTCGACCGTTTTCGGCTTGCCCCGACTGCTTTGTTGTTGAATCAAGTCAAATCCTAGGTAAGCATATATTGTGCGTGTGAACGTTGACATGAAAAGAAAAAAAGTAAAAAAAATATATATATATATATATAATTTTTTATTTTTATTTTTTTTATCATGTAATCTTTCGCTGGCCGGTCAGGGCCCGCGGGCCGTACAATGCCCAGGTCTGGTCTAAAGTATAAATATGTTTTTATCGTTTTCTGCAGCATTCTGCAGAACGTGATTTATAGCCCTAAATGCATTATATTGATGATCAAATACAGTTTGATAGCGATCGGCGCCAGATAAAAAATTTCAAATGGACGTGCTTCTAGAAGTTACTACTTATCATCTGATGTTGACCGGATGGGGGGGGGGGGGTCGTTTATAATTCCGTGGCCAACGTTAGATGATTCATGTAGTGTGGGTGATATGATCATCAGAACACGGTAAAAATAAAAGCTGAAACTTACCCCAGTCTCCTCGGGCCGTTGGGCGATGAGCGTGGAGCAAAAAGATTGCTATTATGGGATGTTGAAATATGCGATCCATCTCCAGGTTGTATAATAGTATATACGTCCAAATCATGTTGTTTATCGAGTTATTGGTAACGGATCGCTATCCATTGTGTCGAGCTCGAGTCCCGGGAGCTATAGTGAGTGGTCGGACCGAATTTGGATGAGCACCAGTTTTCGTTTCCGGTTTGCTGTTTGGGCGATCCGCCGATCGGCCACCAGATGGCGCTCTTGAACCGTTGGAGAGTTGAGAGGGGATCAACAGTAGATCTCAGTAGTCTCCGAAAGAGTTTTTTCACCAAAAATATATCACCGAAACAGAAGCAACCTGTAACCTAACGCGTGTTGTTGTGATGATGTCATCAAAACGCGGATTCATTACATGCGCGCTGTGAGCTCTTCAGGCCTGCGTCCTCCTCTTGGGACTCGGGAGCAATGCATCTCCTCGGGAGTCGCGCTGTTTCTATGTAAACTCTGCACGCAACGAGTCCAATAAATGCGTCTTTAACATACTTTATCCTTATTTACTATATGCCCGTTGCGGTTAATCACTGAGTGATCTAATATGCATATTATTCAGAGCGAGAGGGGGAGGGATTGTGTTTCTCACACTGACGCTGTCTGTCGCGCGTCTACTGTGCCAAAGTCATCTGGGGACTAGAAAGGTGCGCTCAGTAGAGTACAGATGTCCGCCTCTCTCTCTCTCTCTCTCTCTCTCTCTCTCTCTCTCTCTCTCTCTCTCTCTCACTCTCTCTTTTTCTCTTTTTCTCTTTTTCTCTCTTTCTCTCTCTCTCTCTCTCTCTCTCTCTCTCTCTCTCTCTCTCTCTCTCTCTCTCTCTCTCTCTCTCTCTCTCTCTCTCTCTCTCTCTCTCTCTCTCTCTCTCTCTCTCTCTCTCTCTCTCTCTCTCTCTCTCTCTCTCTCTCTCTCTCTCTGATTGATTGATTGATTGAAAACTTTATTAACAGATTGCAGAATGGGTACAATACAGTACAGCTCAATACACACAATTGTTAAGGGGATGCAGACCAGAGAAATACTTTCGTCTTGTTTACATCAGGGTCCCCCATTTTCAATTCATCAGGACATATATGACATACATGACATACAGATAGACAGTACTGCTACATCTATACATTTATGATTTATGATTTTTGAAGTTGGGAGCACCAGTGCTACCAAGTAATTTTTTTTATTTCGAGCCCTGTTATTATGGCCAAGTCATACATCTATGGATCGGGCCAAATCATCCTCTTTCCAATAGCAGAGTTCAATCTGGATTTAGTACCAGGGCAGCAAAAACCGTGAATGAAATCTAGTGTAAGTACAGTTATTTTTTTATAATGTAAATAGCTCTGCCATTTTTCATCAGATTGAGACACGTTTTTTCTAGACAAACTATGTTCTATTTTATGGCAATAACGTTCAGGTTTGTTCGACCCGTGAGATATGACAAAGTCCGAATTATTTGCTAATAATATATATTTTCAAAACAGCTGTGACAGGCTGGTGTGAGCGGGGTAGTGTAGTTTTATGAAATTTCGATGTCCATCGAAAGCCCTGGGTCTCTTCTCTCTTAGGACTACAACATTTCTATGACAGCTTCCTTTATTTCCGTCGTAATTCATCCGGTTTTTGCCGGGATGCACCGAGATATTTATAAACTCATATTTCGCTATTAACACTTAAATTAATTGGTAAAAAAATGTAGTGCTGAAAATATACAATTTGATTGCTGTTTTGACAGGGTTAGGGTTTTTACTCTTGGCTACATTTGAAAAAGAAACACAACATTAATTCATACGGACTGGACTGTATTGGTCTATTTATGGCGTGAAATTAATCGTGTACCGGACCACCGGTACAGGACCGCTCAGGTTTAAGGGATTAAGTGAGTTAGACTGTGTGCTTGTTTGGCCCAGTCTTAAAGGGGAACTATTTTACTATTTCTTTCACTATTTGGGCACTTTTACACAATTCCTGTGAGTTTATGGAACACCTCTGTAATTTTTAATTTTTTTTAATTCAATGTTTTGTATTTCTAATCAAGTCCTCAAAAACAGCATTTTTCTACCTCAAGATCCTAAGCCGTTTTGAGGCTGGGCTCCAACCACAATGGTAAGTTACTGCGCCGCCTGAACATTATCATGCAGCGGTGTCTCTCTGACATCACAAATCATCACATTTTCAGATGACTCAGTTCAGTGAGGGTGAATATTGTGAGAGGAGAATTGGAAGAATGCGCCAATATGATAATTAGAGACATAGATCATATTAATATAAGTCCACATAGCTAGGAAACAATGCTAAACACTGAAAAAGGCCATTTATAAGATAGTTCCCCTTTAACACTTTGAATGCCCAGCAGGGGGCGCACATTTAGTGCTTGAATGCCCACCATCCGCTTCAATGTTAACGTTAATATCGCCTAATCTATGTTTTAAATTATGACTATGTGTCTAATCTGCCCGTCGCATTATCAATGACCCATTTCCAGTCAACATTGTCGAAGCGGATTGTTTTTTTATCGGTTCATTTCCGTTTTATAGCATTTTGAAAAGCCCTCGTTTTCACAGAAAAAATAAGAGATTCCATGATAATCGCCCTGTACTGTAATATTCTAGAACGGTGTCATTTTTTGGCCTATTTATGAATCGTTTTCAAATAAACGCTAGATTATCGATAGTATTATGTGTACGTGTGCACGCTGGTGCTGCGCGCTGAAAATCGATTCTCTCAGTTCCTGATCGCTCTTACAGTCAAACAGCCATATCACATTATAGGGGAAAAGCTTATATCTCTTGTGAAAACGGGTCTGATTATCCTAAGACTGGTAAAATAGATTCCTTACCTGAGATCAGATGGTATCCAAATGGATTATTCCAATTCCTGATAGCCATTCCAAAAATCTATCCTTTTATTGATCCCACGCGTATACTGTAAAACACAGTAACCACGCTGTGCTGAGGGTCCAGCATGAAGCTGATCGGCTCCGGTTACATGCGTGAGAAGTAAAATGTGGAGTCCGGGTTTTTTTCTCTCATGCATTTTCATTGAGTCCAATCCAAAAGGGTGAATTACCATCTGGGAGACGATAGGGGGCGCTTTTTCACATCTGAGCGCCTGGGGTGGCTGATTTACCAACGGTAGACTCGGTTCATGAAATATGAATTCAGATCGCTAATAAATAAAAAAACGAGAAAAAACGAATATTCTCGTTATGGGCATTCAACCCGCGGGGGGTAAACCCGAGAATATTCGTTATGGGCATTCAAAGTGTTAAGTGAGTTAGACTGTGTGCTTGTTTGGCCCAGTCTTAAGTGAGTTAGACTGTGTGCTTGTTTGGCCCAGTCTTAAGTGAGTTAGACTGTGTGCTTGTTTGGGCCAGTCTTAAGTGAGTTAGACTGTGTGCTTGTTTAGCCCAGTCTTAAGTGAGTCAGACTGTGTGCTTGTTTGGGCCAGTCTTAAGTGAGTTAGACTGTGTGCTTGTTTGGCCCAGTCTTAACTCATTGACCGCCACGCTGTTTCCCCATCTCTACTCAATGGCGCCAGCGTTATTGACCACTTTCGCGATGTTTGCGGACCCATCGTGTGTTCTGTATTATAGCTATGGAGACAATAGTATGGCTCATTTGACAGGCACTATTTATAGTCCAACACTGACAAACTAGTTAATTTCTACATACTACAGTTTGTGCGCTATTCCATGCTAAACATTGCCCCTTTCCAAAATAATCCAGTCTTTTTTTCTAGATTGCGAGATATGACATGTTATATGCATATGCCCAAATCGTTTAGGTTGCTCGCCTGAAACTCCAAATATTTCCAAATCAAAGGTATATACCATATATATATGTTTCTTCACAAAAGCATCAAGGGGGGGGGGGGGGTCGTTTTAACTCGAAGCTGCGATCGTTACCAAAAGCATGTTTTAGGTTAGGTAAAATAGACCTAAAATAGACCTTACCTTAGTCAGAAGGTACTCAAATGAATAATCCCAGTCCCATCGCGATCGCAATTACTTGTGTATATTGGGCATGGCTATCATACAGGAAACAATAGGTTTGAGGCATCAAATCTCAGACCGATTGCTATGTCCTGATTCACTTTGAGGGAATCAAACTGAGAGACCATACCCAGTTCAAAAGGTAGGCAATACTGCCACCTGGCGGGATTCGGTCGTCATTGCAATTTTTACGTAGGCAGCGGTGTCAGGGAGACACAGAGAGGTCCGCACGAGTGTTTAGAATGGGGATCAAAGGGAAAAGATCAAAGGATCAAAACCCGAGAAAAGTCGGGTATGACGCTCAACGGTTGGCGACGAAACCTGAGAAAAGTCGGGTTTGGCGGCCAATGAGTTAAGTGAGTTAGACTGTGTGCTTGTTTGGCCCAGTCTTAACACTTTGATTGCCCAACCCGAGTTTTCTCGGGTTTACCCCCCACGGGTTGAATGCCCACTCATGAGAATTCTCGTATTTTCTCGTTTTTTTTTAATTAGCGATCTGAAATCATATTTCATCAAGCGAGTCTACCGTTGGAAATCCAGCCACTCTAGGCGCTCAGATGTGAAAAAAGCGCCCCCTATCGTCTCCCAGATGGTAATTCACCCTTTTGGATTGAACTCAATGAAAATGAATGAGAAAAAAATCCCTGACTCCACATTTTACTTCTCACTCACGCAGCCGGGGTCGATCAGCTCCACTAGTGAGCCTCAGAGCAGCGGGGATTATGTGTTTTACAGTATACACAGTGAATCAATAAAAGGATTGATTTTTTCTAATGGCGATCAAGAATTGCAATAATCCATTTGGATACCATCTGATCTCAGGTAAGGAATCTATGTTACCAGTCTTAGGATAATCAGACTCGTTTTCACGGAGATATAAGCTTTTATGTGATTATGTGATATGGCTGTTTCACTGTGCGAGCGGTCAGGAAATAGGAGAATCGATTTTCAGCTTGCGGCCAGAGCGTGCATGCGTACACATATACTATCGATAATCTAGCGTTTATTTGAAAACGATTCATAAATAGACCGAAAAATTACAACGTTCTAGAATATTCCAGTAAAGGGCGATTATCATGGAATGTCTTCATTTTTCCATGAAAACGAGTGCTTTTCAAAATGCTAGAAAACGGAAATGAAGAGATAAAAAAACAATCTGCTACGACAATGTTGAGTGGAAAATTAGTCTTTGATAAGCGACGGGCAGATTAGACACATAATTAGCCATAATTTAAAACATAGATTAGGCGATATTAACGTTAACATTGAAGTGGTGCTGGGCATTCAAGGAGGTAAAAAGGAATTAAGCTTGGGCAGTGAAAGTGTTAAGTGAGTTAGACTGTGTGCTGTGTGCTTAAGAACAAACTGCAAGGTGTTGTCAACCTTAGCTCAAAAATTATCGGCAGAACACAAAGATCCCTAATGCAGTTTTACAGTGCTCAAGTGCTCAAGAAGCACATAAGATAATTGATGACCCCACACATGTCCTTCATGTGTGTTTTGACCTGCTGCCCTCAGGAAAGCGCTTTAGACAGCCTGCCTGTAAAACAAACAGAAGAAAGTTTGGGTTTGTACCAGAGGCCATTCGACTGGTGAATGGCCACAGTACAAGGAAAGGTCAGTTCACTAACATGCACCCTTTGACCCCTTGATTTAATTTTTTTTGACGAAAGTGCACTTTTCTTTTACTGACCGAATCTATTTATTTATTGGACTTGACAGATCAACAATGTAGGGATTAGGGCTGAGCCCAAACGTTCAAACGTTCGAACCTTCGTTCGTTATGTTGGCATTCGAATTCTAAATCAACATTTGAATTTTTAATTTTTAATAAAAATATATATATATATATTTTTTTCATTCTGTTTAAACCAATGGGGGTTTTCTTCACAGTTGCAGATAAAGATTAGGCTACACTAATATTATAGTATTAAAAGAAACTGATGAGAAAGTTGATTTAATTGATTTAGTTGGGCTGGGGCTTCTCCCTGGGCTGGGTCTAGGTCTGGAAAGTTGATTTAACACTTTGGGTGCCGGGAAACGCCTAAACACGTCATTCCCGGCCATGCTCAAGTTGCCGAAGACGCCTTACAGCGTCTTTAATATCAATATTTCAAAAATCTGGGATCGGATTCATATGTCCCCTCCGCTGGCCTGAGATCCACCAGGAGGACCCACTGAGCTCTCTGGCGGTTCAGGAGCGCCATCTGGTGGCCGATCGGCGCAATCGCTTAACAGGAAGTGCCGTAGAGGTTGTGCTGGTCGCCCGTATTACTTCCGGGCACTCGCTATAGGTCCCGAGGCTCGATCTCGACACACTACATAGCGATCGATTGCCAATAACTCGATAAACAACATGATTTGGACGTATATACCATTATACAAGCTGGAGATGGACCGGGTAAATCTACATCCCATAATGATAAAATTTCTACTCTACGATGATCGCCCAACGGCGCGCGGATACTGGGGTGAGTTTTAGCGTGTAAAGTTACCGTCTTCGATACTAACTGCTATTATCAACATTTGACCCACATTAGATGATTGGTATAACGCTGCCCACGGAATTATAAACGCCCCCTAGCCCATCCGGTCAACATCAGATGACGTGTAGTAACTTCTAGAAGTACGTCTAGTTGGAATTTTTTATATCGCGCTGATTGCCATAAAACTGTATTGCATCATCAATATAATGTATTTGGGGCTATAGATCACGTTCTGGAGAAAGCTGCAGAAAGAGATGAAAACATACTTATACATTAGACCATACTTTACTATGAATATGTGAATGAAAAAGTTTAACGTTGCTACACAATGAACAATACATATAGGACTTTGAATGGGCCCTAATAATGGCAATGTAGCAATAGAATTTAAAAAGTTATAGCCCTGCAAAGAAGGGGACTTTCTCTATAGACAAATAGAGCCGGCAACCTACGGTTGATAATGAATTTAACCCATGGCAGCCAAAGTGTTAATTAAAAAAAAGACTAATTTAATCAGATTAATCACTTTATTCAAATTGAGGATTTAGTTTGAGGATAGTAAAAAAAAAAAAAAAAAAAAAAGATTATTAAATTTTTTTTAAACTTAAAAAAAAAAATTGAACGTTCGCTCAAAAAACCCTGACGAAGTTCGAATCCCAAAAACAGGGTTCGGGGACAGCCTTAGTAGGGATCCCATTCTGGCAGTGTCATGTCTCTTGTGCTTTGAAGTGTCATGTATGTCTCTTGTCCCTGTTCTGTCTTGTTTAGTCTTGAATGTGTAGAAATGCAGCTGTTTGCCGTATCATGCTCTAAATTGCCCCTTGCGGGACTAATAAAGTTTTTTTAATTGAATGAATTGAATTGTTTGGGCCAGTCTTAAGTGAGTTAGACAGTGTGCTTGTTGACACTCAAGCTAAACAATCAATCTAAGTCAGGGGTCTCAAACTCGCGGCCCGCGGGCCAATTGCGGCCCCCTACTAGACATCAAAGTTTAGTGTTAGTGCGGCCCGTGCGCAACTGTTTGCCGCGTCGTTGTGCGAGTTGGATGTTTTATTTATTTTATCACTTGTAGGCTACCATAGCGCAGGCTCATCAAGTCAAGTCAAGAGTTTTATTTGTCACGGCATACAAGTATACAATGAAATGCGGGTGGTCTTGCCCGCAACGATGTGCGTACAACATATAGAATCCAATAAAAAAACAACATTGTGCAATAAACAGATAACAGGTAACATGGTGGGACATCTCCGTATCTGTACATAGTTATTTACAGAGCATATAGGACATGCTGGGTCCTTTGGTAGTGCAATACACTGTTACTGTTGTTATACTATTTCTAAAGTGACCTTTCCTTTTTGGCCATAAGTGTGGGCGTGTACGGCATGAGTGTGTGCCTGCTCATGTTAAAGTGGCTGCTAGTGTGTGAGCGTGCACAGCGTGCGTGTCGTGTGTGTGCTCATGTGTGCTTGTGTGTGAGAAGTTCAGTGTTCTGTGGCACTCAGTGTTCATTGTTCAAGGCTCTGATGGCCTGGGGGAAGAAGCTGAGCCGAAGCCTCTCTGTCCTAGTAGCTGGGGTTCGCAGGCGTCTGCCTGACCTCAGCAGCTGGAACAGGCTGTTATTGGGGTGGTGGGGGTCTTTCATTATTCTGCAGGCTCTGGATTTGCACCTCTTGTTGTATAGAACCTGCAGGGGAGGTAGTGCAATACCCGTGTTACGCTCGGCTGAGCGCACCACTCTCTGTAGGGCCTTCTTGTCCTGTGCCGTGCTGTTTCCATACCAGGCAGTGATGTTTCCAGTCAAGATGCTCTCTACAGCTCCGGAGTAGAAGGACTGGAGTATCTTCCCCGATACTCTGAACTTCCTTAACTGTCTCAGGTGGTAGAGGCGCTGCTTCGCCTTTTTTACGACTGTCTATGTGTGTTGACCATGTCAGATCCTCTGAGATGTGGACCCCCAGGTACTTAAAGCTGCTCACCCTGTCCACGGTAGCCCCGTTTATCATTAGGGATGCACGATATTGATTTTTTGACACCGATACCGATAACTTTATGCTCCTCAAGCCGATACCGATACCGATAACCGATATTTATTGTATTATAATATTTTTTTTAACTGTATATATACATATATTTTTTTTTCAAAAATTCTACATCTATTTTCCAAATTCCATTAAATTTTTTCCCAAATTCCGTTTTTTCCGTTTTAATATTTCAGAATTCTGTATTTTGCTTTTTATGCTCATTTTACCATCAGAAATAGTGTCTAATAAGTGGGAATGAATAAATGTCTACAATTGAATATGATATAACAGTCCATTTAATGTTTTTTAAGTGCTGCAACTCAGAAATACAGTTATATTTTACACAATACTTTTCAAATAATATTGTGACAAAATAAAAATACACATTTCAAGTGTAAACAATAGATACAGCTAGCTACTACTGACATTATCACAATGTCAGTAGCCTAGCTATATCTATTTTATTGTGATGAAATATAGTAATGCATAATTTAGGCACCTTTAGTTTAGTTTATTTTGTTTATAAAGTACAGTGTATAATCACAATCGTTTGCATTAAACAAATGGATGAGTGCACCAGATTTAGCAAGAAGCTATCATTTCCATCTATAGTCCTATGTACTGTAACGTTTCATAGCTATTTAAGTTTATTTAGATTATAAAGGGCAGTGTATAATGACAATCGTTTGCATTAAACAAATGGATGAGTGCACCAGATTTAGCAAGAAGCTATCATTTCCATCTATAGTCCTATGTACTGTAACGTTTCATAGCTATTTAAGTTTATTTAGATTATAAAGGGCAGTGTATAATGACAATCGTTTGCATTAAACAAATGGATGGGTGCACTAGATTTAGCAAGAAGCTATCATGTCCTAACGTTATAGCTATTTAATCACAATAGTGTCGCAAGTGTTTTTGTGGCTCCAGTCCACGGAACGTTGACAGAATTAGCAAAACACCTTATCGCCGGAGGCATAAAAGTCATTAGGATACTGCTCTGCTCTGAATTGAGGGCTTATTGGGGAATTTCTTAGCTTCTTGACGATGTTAACACCGAAGCAGCGAGACGCTTGGAGACTGCTGTGTTGTGTGTAACCCGCTCTAGCGTCCACCTCCCCGGTCGTGTGTGCACCAAGCGTTCCACCCAAAAACGGAATTTCAGTCCAGATTAGGCCAAATTCTGCAATATTCCACGTTTTGCAGTTGATTCCATTTTTATTGGTTAATTCCGCGATTCCGTCCGCGATTCCGTGAACGCGGATTTCATATGGCTCTAACAGACAGCTCTGCTCTCATAATGGCGGACAGAACGAAATGTTCGAAAGTCTGGGTCTATTTTACTAAAGTCGATGCTGACAGCGCTCGTTGCCACAAGTGCAACAAGACATTTGCCAGTAATGTATAAGCGCTGGTACTTGTCAATGTGGCTGGCGGGGAGATAACGTTAGCTCCGAGTAGAGTAATGGCTGACAATCCGGAGGTAAATAAACGAACGAGAGCTTCTGATTGGTGGTAAGAAGAAGAGGTGGGTGCAAGCCGTGGGACGTAATTGGCAGATCGACTGTCTGTCTCCGAATGTAACGTGACTACGTCACAGCCAAGAAAGGGAGCGCTGGATTTGTGAAAAACTCCCTGTTCCTAAACCACACGCTATCAGTTTTACCACAGTACTGGCAAAACGGGAGGAGGCTATAATAAAAACAAGCGCCCTTCATCCAAATCCACCCACACCGGATTTCTTTTAACCAAAAAATTTATTATATGTTATCGGAGCTATCAATAACGTTATCGAGTTTATCGGGATGACGTCATAATTGCTGATATCGGCCCGATAATTATCGGCCCGATAATTATCGTGCATCCCTATTTATCATCAGTGGTGTGTGTGTCTCCTGCTGTCCTCTCCTATAATCCACGATCAGCTCCTTGGTTTTACCAAGGTTCAGGAGCAGGCTGTTGTCCTGGCACCAGCGTTCCAGTACCTCAACCTCCTCCCAGTAGGCCTTCTCGTCGTTGTCCGAGATCAGCCCCACCACCACCGTGTCGTCTGCAAACTTCACTATGGAGTTGGAGCTGAACTTGGCCACACAATCGTGTGTGTAGAGTGAGTACAGCAGGGGACTCAGAACACAGCCCTGGGGGGACCCGATGCTCAGGGTGATGGTGTTGGAGGTCTGACCCCCCCACCCTGACCGCCTGGGGTCTTTCACTCAGAAAGTCCAGTACCCAGGCGCTCAGGGCGGAGCTCAGACCCAGCTCGATCAGCTTGTCCACCAGTCTGGTGGGGACTATGGTGTTGAACGCTGAGCTGTAGTCAATGAACAACAGTCTCACATAGCCCCCCTTCTGACGGTCAAGGTGAGAGAGGGTGCTGTGCAGTACCTGGGAGACCGCGTCGTCAGTGGACCTGTTTGTCCTGTATGCAAATTGCATAGGGTCCATATCACTGGGGAGGGAGGCACAAATGTGGTCCTTGACCAGCCTCTCGAAACATTTCATGACCACAGAGGTGAGTGCCACCGGTCTGTAGTCATTGAGACATTTTGGGGAGGGTTTCTTCGGTACAGGGATGATGGTAGACATCTTGAAGCAGGCAGGGACCACTGACTCCGCCAGGGATTGATTAAATAAGGCGGTGAACACCGGGGCTAGCTGGTTGGCACAGGACTTAAGTATGCGTCCTGTTATACCATCTGGGCCAGCAGCCTTCCTGGTGTTCACCTGCATAAATGCTCTTCTCACACTGTGTTCCGACAACGAGAGAGCGTCCCCGCCCCCCCGCGGTTGCCCCCCCCCCCCCCCCCCCCCCCTCCACAACAGCCGGTGCGCCAGTGACGTCACTAGCCGGTGGGCTAGCGTCGCCACTGTTTGCACCAAACCGTGCGTAGAAGGAGTTGAGTTTGTCCGTGAGAGAGGCGTCGTCGCTCCCCATTGAGGGGGCGCTGACTTTGTAGTCAGTTATTGTCTTCAGTCCCCGCCATAAGCCTCTTGTGTCGTTTTGTGCCATTTGTGTCTCCAGTTTATCAGCATATGTCCGTTTTGCAAGTTTTACAGCCTTGCGCAGAGTATAGACTGAAGCCTTGTACTCCTCCATGTTTCCTGACTCTGCCCCGGTTGTAAGCAGTGGTGCGAGAGTTCAGAGCTGCTCTGATAGTACTGTCCACCCACGGTTTCTGGTTTGGGAAAACTCGCACCTTTTTCGTGGGGACAATACTATCAGCTATTGTTGTAATGTAGCTCACCACGGTGTCCGCGAGCTCGTTGACGTCACTGGCGCTTCCCTGGAACATATTCCAATCCGTGTCTGCGAGCGCGTCCTGGAGCGTGGCCTCTGATTCGTCAGTAAATTTTTTTGTCTCACGTGACACGACGGCGTCACGTGATCTTTGTTTGTAGGCAGGGAACAACAAGATGGAGTCGTGATCGCTCGAGCTTGTAGATCAAGCTGCAAGCAGAATTATTGTTAAATCTATGTCACAACGAGAAAAAGCAACAAAGTCCTCACTCAGTGGCATGGGTGTTGGCTAAACACAAGAAGCCATTCTCTGATGCATAAATAATAAAATAATGTATGACTGAAGTGATGGATACCATGTTTGAAGGCAAACAAAAGCAAATCCTCCTCAGATAGCACAGCAACCAGAATAACTGAAATACTGGCTGATGATTTTATTAAACAGCTTTGTGATAGAATAAAAAAAAATGCACAGTGCATTTCCATAGCTGTGGATGAGTCCACTGACACCACTGAGAATGCTCAGATGCTGGTGTTTGTGAGGTTTTAGTGAGTTTGTGAGAAGATTGGATCAGTTGTACTTTTTTTTAATACTTTAAACCAGTGTTTCTCAAAGTGGGGGGCGCGCCCCCCAGGGGGGGGTGCAGAGGCATGACAGGGGGGGCCTTGAGATTTATAAAAAAATAAATAAAATGTATTACAGAAAATTATCACTAAAGTGCTAGGCTGTTCTCCATGAAAATACCATTTCTCAAAATCTGAAAAGATGTGCAGTGCAAAACAGGCTCATTGCAGCCACTAATGCTGTAATGACTCACATAATTTACTTACATTTTCTTTTTTTTGCACAAATTGCAAAGTTCTTTCACAAGTTTTTTCACACGTTTTTCACAAAGTTTTCTATCTTTTTTTTTTTTTTAAAGCAGTGTCCTTGAATTGTATTGCAATGTTACAAGATGTCTCTATTTTTTAAAAAGCACCGTCTTTGAGTGTGTATTGGACTGTATTGTTATGTTGTTGCACAATTGCACAGTTGTAAAGTGGTTGCACAATTTGAAAGGTCACGATATTGGTGTTATTTCAATAAATTTAAACATGGCCCATTTCATGACTATTTTGTTGGGGCGAGGGGGAGGGCCCAAAATATTTTGGTCCGCCAAAGGGAGGCCTGACAGAAAAAGTTTGAGAAGCACTGCTTTAAACCCTTTTTTTGTGGAATATTTGATGCGGCCCAGCCTCACCCAGACTCTACCTCCAGCGGCCCCCAGGTAAATTGAGTTTGAGACCCCTGATCTAAGTGATTAAACACAATCAAAATAATAATGTCATCTTCACCTCTCTCTCTCTCTCTCTCTCTCTCTCTCTCTCTCTCTCTCTCTCTCTCTCTCTCTCTCTCTGTCTCTCTCTCTCTGTCTCCTGCCAATCGGAGTGCAGATGAGCACTACCCCGCCTACACTGATTCAGTGAAGAACTCTACAAGGACTTCTGTCCTTGATGTGTGATAGAGTTCAGACCTACTGTATGAATCCACTAACGTTATATCTATAATGTCGTCTATTTTAGCTTGATGGATTGAAGCACAGACAAACGGACACACACACACACACACACACACACACACACACACACACACACACACACACACACACACACACACACACACACACACACACACACACACACACACACACACACACACTAATGCAGCAACGTTATAATGTTACTAATTGTTAAAAGCCAATATAAATAGTTAACGGTAGTTAGCTTTGTTAAGGCTAACGTAAGCCCACTTAATTGATTATCAAGCTATCTGGCCCATTAGCAAATGCAACCCTTAACTCTTTCAGTGCCACGCCTGGTTTTCCGTTTTACCGCTTGAATGCCACCATCGGCGCCAATGTTAACGTTAATATCGCCTAATCTATGTTTTAAATTATGGCTATGTGTCTAATCTGCCCATCGCATTATCAAAGACTATTTTCCAGTCAGTGCTGTGAAGACAGATTGTTTTTTTATCGCGTCGTTTCCATTTCAGAGCAGTTAGAAAAGCCCCCGTTTTGATATAAAAAACAGCTCATTCTGGAGCATTCTATGAAAATCGTCTTTTAGTGGAATATTCCACAACGTTGATATTCGTCGGCCTTTTTATGAATCGTTTTCAAATAAACGCTAGATGATCAATATTATACGTGCACGCAAGCACATTACGGCCGCGCACTGATAATCGCTCCGTTGATTACCTCACGGAGTTTTACAGTGAAACCGAAAGAAGACATTTCACAAAACTTCTTCTTTGTGCTTCTTTTGTTGCCCGTCCCCTTTTATGTCAGATAGTGCAAAGTTTAGTTTTATGTCATCTTGACTATTGCTCTGCGATGTGGTCATCTGCTGCCAGTGGTGACCTCAGGAAGCTCCAGGTGGTCCAGAACAGGGCAGCACGGTTGGTACTGGGCTGCTCACTAAGGTCTAATGTGAGCCGTATGCATGCCCGCCTCTCTTGGCTTAACGTTGAAAATAGATTGTCTTTTAATATACTTGTGCTGTTCAAGTTGGTCATGAGCAGTAAGACTCCTGTTTTTATACATAATCAGATTGTTTTTAGTAATACTGTGCACGAGCATTACACTAGAGGTTCCAGTAGTGGGCAGCTTGAATTGCCAGGTCCTAGAACCAGCGCTCTGGGGAGATCTTTTATTTTTAGAGCATTAACTCTGTGGAATGGCCTGCCTCGGAACCTCTGCTGCATTTACAGTAGATTCACTTTTAAAAAGAATCTTAAATTGTTTTTAAATTGTTTTTAACACTGTAAAGTGTTTTTTTGTTTTTGTTTTACACTAATGTAATTTTATCTATATTAATTGTTACAGTAGGTTCATTATGCATTGTGTGTACTGACTTTTAATAATTTTGTTTTTTTGCAATGGTGATTGTTTTTGTGTTTTTTTGTGTGTGGACCCCAGGAAGACTAGCTGGTTGCTATCGCACCAGCTAATGGGGATCCCTAATAAAATCAAATAAAATCAAATCAAAACAGCTTATAACTTCATCAAACTTACTCCGATTATCCTACCACTGATAACATAGAGTCCTTACCTGACATCAGATGGTATCCAACTGGTATATTCCAATTCCTGATCACCATTCGAAAAAATCGATACGTGTATGGATCCAACGCGACACAGTAGATCTCTATGATCCGCGGGGATCTGAGGCTCCAGAATGAACTCTGGTAACCCCGGCTGGATCAGTGAACTGGAAAATGTGGAGTACCGGATTTTTTCCCCCATTCATTTTCATTGAGTCCATTCCAAAATCACTTATGTCATCTGGGAGACGACAGGGGGCGCTTTTTTCCACCGTGATCGTCGGCGCCCCTCGGCTATACTCGGGTAGGCTCGGGTGATGCAATAATTTTTCAGATCGCAAAAAAAAAAAAAAAAAAAAAAAAATCCGAGAAATCTCGTGAGTGGCTAGCAACCACCTATAGTGGCACTGAAAGAGTTAAGTGGTCCGCACACAGCGGGCGATTTTTGTGAGGCGACCGATTTTTTAAGCGAGGCGATCGACAGAATTCTATCGCCTCCATTGTTATGAATGAGAGAACCCACACGGCAGGAGATTTTGAAGCGACGGTCGCGCAGCAATTTCTGTCGCCTGGCTAAAAATCGCCTCGATCCTATTTTTTTAGGCGACGGCAGGCGACACAATAAGGACAATGAGGAAATAACATTACTTCTACTGGTGTATAATTTGTACACCATTAATTTATCAATACATTCATTGATCAATAACCTACGTATTATTACCATGCTACTTATGTTCATTATTATTAACAGGAACAATTTAAATAAATAACGTTAGTAGGGATGGGAATTGATACAATTTTATCGATACGATTCCATTATCGATTCTGCTTATCGATCCGATTCTTTATCGATTCCCTTATCGATTCCTGATAAATTTATAATTTTAAATAAATAAATAAATTGGAAATGCAACAGAACTAAGCTGGTTAGAATAACAACATGCAACTTGACATTTCTGATTGTCATTTATTGTTGAGCCCCCATGTCAGAAAAATACAAAAACTGTAAAAGAAATTTTTTTTAACTATAGCCTACACTTGAGATTCTCTTAAAGAAAATTTATTTTTAGAATTTTTTTATTCTTAACCCATCTTTCGCCAATGACGGATTCAGACGTCATTCCTCGCCATGCTTAATCTGCCAATGACGGATTACGACGTCATTGAGATCAATATTTCAAAAATCTGTCATGGCATTCATATTTTACCGACGGATCATTGACGGGTGCTGGGGATCTCCACTCAACTCTCCAACGGTTCAATATCGCCACCTGGTGGCCGATCGCCAAACCGGAAGTGGGGAAGTGCTTGGTGTCCCCCCTATTCCGTCCGCCACTCGCGATCGCTCGCGGGACTCCATCTTGACACACTGGATAATCGATCGGTTGCCATAACTCAATAAACAACGTTATTTGGACGTATATATTATTATACAACCCGGAAATGGTTTGTCTAGATCAACATCCCATAATAGCGATCTTTCTGCTCCACGCTGATCACCCAACGGTCAGAGGAAGCTGCGGTGAGTTTCAGCGTGTTTGATTATTATTATCCATACAAACTGCTATGATCAACATATCACCCATACTACATGATTCATTTAACGTCGGTCATTGCATTATAAATGACCCCCCCCCCCCCCCCCCCCCCACATCCGGTCACCAGCAGATGATGAGTCATGACGTTTAGGCCCTTGTACAATTGAAATTTTTAATCTGACGTCAATCGCTAGCAAACTGCATTTGATGATGTAATATATGCATAAATGGCTATATCTCACGTTCTATGAATTACTGCAGAAAATGATAAAAACATATTTATACTCTAGACAGTATTTTTATATGAATGTGTGAATGAAAAAGTAAAACGTTCCTACACCCTGAACAATAGCTAATCGATGTTGAATGGGCCATAGTAATGTCAATTTAGCAATACAATTTAAAAAGTTATAGCCCTGCAAAGTAGGTGAACATATCCATAGAGAAATAGAGCTGGCAGAGAAGGGATTAGGACGAATCAAAGTGGTGGCGGAGAATGGGTTAAACTAATTTAATCTATTGAATAACGACCTGTTGAATGTAACTACAGTTCAATATCTTAAACAAATTTAATCTATTGAACCGTAGTTGCATTCAACAGGTTGTTATTCCTCTGTCTTCTCTGTCTCTGGTCTTTCAGACACACACATGCACACGCACGCACACACACACACACACACAGAGCTCCCTCCCCGGGCCCCTGTCCTGTAAGGTATTGGCTTGTGTTGCTACACGGACATGTTTGTATGTTGCACGGTACTTCCTGGCTTACCGACTAGTAAACAACAGTCAACGTGATCATCACACGCTCTCCGTCTCTTATTATATGTGAACTAAAGGTACAAGGTTTACACAACAGCCCCCACCCCCTTTTTTATTGTATTTGTACCTGTACTACCTGCTGTCAGCTGTTTATCTCTCTCTGTGAGCTTGATTAGCTAGCGTTAGCTAGCGCTAGCTCCGCGGCTAATCTTAGTTTACCCTGAATTAGATCAATGACTAGGTTCTAAAACATTGGAGTAGTTTTCACTGCACATAGAAGCAGCCAAACAGCGGGAGCATTTCGGGAGCATATGACCAAAACCCAGGCAATTTCGAGCCCTTAAGGAATCAAATAGTCTGCCATGGCTACATGCGTGGCGCTAACGTTATGCGCAACTGTAGGAAAAATCTGGCAGCGATAAGGGAATCGATAGTCACGGAGGCATGCGATTCCAGGAATCAGATAATTAGGAACCGGCTCCCAACGGGAACCGGTTTTCGATTCCCATCCCTAAACGTTAGTTGGAGAAGCTATAGTGGCCGCTTGTCATTAACTAATAAATGAACAATGCGCCACGATGCACCTACTAGTGTTTTTATACTCGGGGTAACAAAATAAGTTGTGGGTGTTGACAGAGTTTAATGTCCTGGCTGCAGCTGATGTAGTTTATAAGGTCCAAAGAAAATGATGGTTGAGAACAGAACAGTTTGCGTCTTCAGTGAAAAAACATTCTCTCTCAGCAGGTGCATAATACTTGTCCAATTGGTGGTAATGAACGGCGATCAGTCATGCAGTAATGTCAGGAAGAATGAGGAGAGGTTGTATTCGTATATATGGTGGTTTAATTCCAGCTCAATATGGGTTTTACAGGTTAATATTCCCTCGTAAAGCACAACACAGCTACCTGCTAATACGCTAGCTTCAACCTAACATCCGGTCCGTCCTCCTATATCTCCCTCCGGGGGGAAACAAGTAACCACACCCCCAGCTAGACAGAGCGACTCATTATTATACCTGTGAACGGTTGCCTCTGGTGTGGGGGGCCAGGCGATTGTCGTTTAGCGACAGACGATCGCATTGCCAGGCGACGTCGGTCGCTCGCCGTGTGCGGACCACTTTAGAACAAACTGTGGCAGTCGGCAGAGAAGCAGGAGAGGAGAGGTGATAGAGAACAGATATGTGCGTTTCCCACTCTGTGTGTCTGTGGGAGAGAAGGGAAAGGAGAGGTGATAGAGAGCAGATATGTGCGTTTCCCACTCTGTGTGTCTGTGGGAGAGAAATGGCGATCACACAGAGAAAGCTGTTAACCCCTTCCTTCCCATAGACAGTCAACACTCTATAACCACATGAGTGTGTCACAAAACGTTGTCTATCTTTTCTTTTTTGATCCACTTTTTCTCCCCATTTTCAATTTTTCTCCCATCCCAATTTCGTATATCCAATTCTTCCCTCCCCTGTCTTGAACGTTGCTAGACTATGCCTCCCACAGGTCGGTTGTAGTGAGGACAGACGCCCACGCTGCCCCCGTCACTTCCTGCTTCCGTCGCACCGGCGTCACCAAACCGACCTGTAGGAGTCGCTGTCCACAACGTCCGCTTTCCCACCCTCTAACACTTACCAATTGTGTTAGTATGAACGACCGGCCAGCCGGTAGCAACGCAGAGAGCTGGGCTCAAACCCAGCGTCTCCTGCGTTAGAGGCGAGCGCCTTGCCCACTGCGCCAATCAGCCGCCCAAACGTTGTCTATCTTATAAATATCAAATCAAATGACTTATGGCAGTAGGTTGTCAAGAGGCTCATCCTGTAGTGTCTTATTCAGCCGTCTCTCAGCTCTGACAGCATGCTGTGGCCCACAGGTCCGTGGGTCGTTAACATTACTCTACTGCTGCTTTGAACTGGCATCATGTAGGCTATATGAGCGTCGTGATGAAGAAAGGTTTGTGAATCACTTATCGTAATATCAGTTTTATTTAACACAGTATGACCAGCTCTCAAGGTAAGTTTGCTTAACAACAACAGACCACAGGCCCACCAACAATAGGCAAATATGAGCATCCAACGTTTATTTTAGGGCCCCTGGACGCTGAGACGCTGTTCATTTTGAGCCCTGCAGCAAGGAACAGTTGACTTTGTATTTAGTATGCAAATTGAAGTGTAATATAATAGAATAGAATAGATAGAATAGAAGTACTTTATTGATCCAGAGGGAAATTCAGCACCACAGATCGCTCACAGTAAACATTTAGGTAGTAAAAAATCTAAAATCTAAAATCACAAATAAGGATAAGGAATACAAATACAGTCCGGGATATACATATATACAGTAGTATACAGTAAAATATGTAAAAATGTAAAGTGTCCAGGAAGATATGCCAGAGTTTGTCACTCTGTGCTCAGTGAGGCAGTGAGGCACACTGATGTGTTATATAGTCTGATGGCTGTTGGAATGAAGGACTTCCTGTGCCGTTCAGTGTTGCATAATGTTAAGCTATTTTCCATATCGGGTAGCAGCTATTCAGTGTGAACAATGCAACCACCATTTCAGCCAGTGCACCATATGTTTATCGGCTGCTCCAGTCTGTTCCTATTGACATTTCAATTGCAAATCGATTAGGAGGTGTCCACTGTGTTCCACAGTTATACAAAGTCTTATGTAATGCCCTGGCCGCTTACTCTGCTATTGTCGTCAAGAATACAAGTTAGCAATCTATGCTATTGAACCTATGACATTGATTCTGGCCATTTTAAACAATGCTTTGATAGATAGATGGATAGATAGTACTGTTAAAAACTGCTTTGTGTCTCTTGATTTGCTTTTTCTGTGAGTGTGTTGTTTAAATACAGCTGGTAGGCTGTGAGTGTGTTGTTTAAATACAGCTGGTAGAGTAGGCTGTGGGTGTGTTGTTTAAAGGGGACATGCATTATAAATGCCTTTTTTCTGTGTTTAGCATGGTTTTATTATAGTAATACAGGTTAGTATAAATGGGTCTGTGTCTCTACCATATTGACTCATCAGTCTAGTCTCGAGTTCACAAGATCCTCCCTCACTCAACTAAACTGTTCTGATTTGACGGTTTCCGTGACGTTAATATAGCATTGATTTGCATAGCTCCGCCCCTGGTTGTACTCACCTCCACCGCCCACATCAACCATTATAGTGCAGAGACCAGAGACCGCATTGTAACCCGACACTTCCTCAAACAGGGTTTGACAGGCAGAGAACGAGCGAGAGGGAAAGAGAGAGAGAGAGAGAGGGACGGCGGGAGGGACTGCAGAAGTGTGTGTAAATGTGTGTGCGCCATCTCCCTTGTCGGGGACACACACACAAACTTGACTGCGTGTGTGTCGGGGACGCATCTCTCTCCCTCTCTCCCCCTCTCTCCCTCTCTCTCTCTCTCTCTTCAAAAAGTTGGGAGCACCAGAAAAAATTTAGGAGCACCCACCAAAATGTAAGGAGCATCAACAATATATATGTAATATATTTTTTATTGATAAAAAAAAAAAACAATATAACAGTACTGTAATGCAGTAAAACAGTGAAAGTAGCCTTAAACTATAGTGTAGACTAGGCATGTGCCGGTATGACATTTTAAAGGTATGATAACCTTGGGCAAAAATACCCCTGTTAACGGTATATCACGGTAATCGGTTAAAAAAAAGGAATTTTTCCCCCCATTGAACAAAACGTCTTTTATAACAGTCTTCATTCACACATTCATAAATAACTTGCATAAAATATTATTGTGTTACACACACACAGAGGGAACTGTCTGACCACTTTAACTAAGTAGGTACAGAGACTACAGAATAAAAAAATACTTCCAATTTCCAAATAAAATAGAATTCCTTTCTGAATAAAATAAATACACTCTTAAGAGTGTATTTATAATATAATAGAAAGGAATTCTATTTTATTTAAGTTTATTTGGAAATTGGAAGTATTTTTTATTCTATATAGAAAATACTTCCAATTTCCAAATAAACTTAAATAAAATAAATACACTCCGTCTTAAGTGAGCATTTGGTCACTTTCAGTCCAGGTCAATTACGCATCTACGGGATCATCACCCAGTGCTATTTGCCAATTTCAAGGTAATGTTGTCTTGTCTTGACGTGGTGTGCTGTTATCTGAAAATAATGCTCAATGCACGAAGGGCCCCATTAGCCCTTCGCCGACTGGGATTTGCCTGGAAAGTAGCGTTAGCTACGTGTACAGTGTTAGCCTAGCTAACGTTAGCTACAAAGCTAGTATACACTATGGATGAGTCGGTCGGAGTCAAGTCAACCAGCACATGCTAACGGCACATTGAACTAAAAAAACTAAACATCCAGCCCCAGGCTCATTCCGAATATACTAGCTTTGTATATTAGCTACGTTAGCTTTGTAGCTAACGTTAGCTAGGCTAACGCTGTACACGTAGCTAACGCTACTTTCCAGGCAAATCCCAGTCCCCGTTAGCCCTTCGTGCATTGAGCATTATTTTCAGATAACAGCACACCACGTCAAGACAAGACAACATTACCTTGAAATTGGCAAATAGCACTGGGTGATGATCCCGTAGATGCGTAATCAAGTTGGATGTATTGCCTCCTCTTGCAACCACTCTTTGCCGGGACTTTTTGTAAACAAAGTAACAAACTGCACCACGCAGAGCGGAGGGCACTGCGAGCAGCGTGTGTGTGCGTCAACAAGAGGAGGGGGAAGGGGAGGTTGCACCAGAACAATTATTTCCACTCGCATGAATGCTTCCAATTATATTTTGAGGTCGCACAGATACAATTTCGGTTGCATATGCAACCAATTTGGTCGCAATTTCGAGCCCTGTAAAACAATGATTTAAAAAATAATAATAAACCTTACAGATTTCTTCCATAAACTCACAGGAATTGTGTAAATGCCCAAATAGTGCAAGGAATAGCAATGCATGTCCCCTTTAAATACAGCTGGTAGAGTAGGCTGTGAGTGTGTTGTTTAAATACAGCTGGTAGGCTGTGAGTGTGTTGTTTAAATACAGCTGGTAGAGTAGGCTGTGAGTGTGTTGTTTAAATACAGCTGGTAGAGTAGACTGTGAGTGTGTTGTTTAAATACAGCTGGTAGAGTAGGCTGTGAGTGTGTTGTTTAAATACAGCTGGTAGGCTGTGAGTGTGTTGTTTAAATACAGCTGGTAGGCTGTGAGTGTGTTGTTTAAATACAGCTGGTAGAGTAGGCTGTGAGTGTGTTGTTTAAATACAGCTGGTAGGCTGTGAGTGTGTTGTTTAAATACAGCTGGTAGGCTGTGAGTGTGTTGTTTAAATACAGCTGGTAGGCGGTGAGTGTGGTGTTTAAATACAGCTGGTAGAGTAGGCTGTGAGTGTGTTGTTTAAATACAGGTGGTAGGCTGTGAGTGTGTTGTTTAAATACAGCTGGTAGAGTAGACTGTGAGTGTGTTGTTTAAATACAGGTGGTAGGCTGTGAGTGTGTTGTTTAAATACAGCTGGTAGAGTAGGCTGTGAGTGTGGTGTTTAAATACAGCTGGTAGAGTAGACTGTGAGTGTGTTGTTTAAATACAGCTGGTAGGCTGTGAGTGTGTTGTTTAAATACAGCTGGTAGGCTGTGAGTGTGTTGTTTAAATACAGCTGGTAGAGTAGACTGTGAGTGTTGTTTAAATACAGCTGGTAGAGTAGACTGTGAGTGTTGTTTAAATACAGCTGGTAGGCTGTGAGTGTGTTGTTTAAATACAGCTGGTAGGCTGTGAGTGTGTTGTTTAAATACAGCTGGTAGAGTAGGCTGTGAGTGTGGTGTTTAAATACAGCTGGTAGGCTGTGAGTGTGTTGTTTAAATACAGCTGGTAGGCTGTGAGTGTGTTGTTTAATACAGCTGGTAGAGTAGGCTGTAGGGGTGGGAATCACCAGTTTCATCATGATACAATACGATATCGATTCTTTGGACAACGATACGATATTTGCCGATATCACAAAGTCTCTCACGATACAATACGATACGATTAGATTCAGGTGCCTGCGATCGATATGAGATGATATCATATGCCCATTTAACACAATCAGTAACATTTAGATCAACAAAAAAAAGGTAATGAAAATATCATTTGACATTTGTATTTTTGAGCTCTTCCAGACATTTAAAGGAAAATCAATCTATTGTTTTTAATACAAATAGACCTCCTGTTCACTGTAAAGTGCCACGTTTTTATATATTGAGCTTTAAACTTTAAGCTAAATTTTTTGGAACTCAAAACTCACAACCTCCCTCTCCCAAACCGTTCCTACAACAATTTGTTGATGTTGCATGATCATGTATAGGCCTACATTTATTATGTATTATATTGTTTATGTTTAAATAACATTTAAACATCAAACTCCTCTGACCTCATCTGGTCTTTCCAAAGACGCGCGCACACACACACACAGAAAGGGAGAAAGGCATGTAGATTTATAATATTATTACTTAAAACTAGGCTACTTTTGCGTATACAGTCATTAATTAATATATTCCAAATAAAATAAGTCCCTCGATACTCCGTGCTGCTGCTGACTTGAACTAAAATAGACCGCGTATGTGGGCAGTCGGTCCGACACTAAACAGCAGTCTGTTATAATCACATTTTTATGAGCTAACGAATTCCGTTATATTGGACATTTGTATTAATTATATCAAGCGAAGAACTGAGAAAGCAGAGAGACGGCAACATTATCGTGGTTTGCGTGACGACTCTCTCCACCTCGCAACGACTTATTTGCAAAGAGTATGGCGCTGCAGAGAAGCTGATTTAGCTGTTATTGGCTCTTTTCTGGGAACCGCACAGCAGCGCCCCCCACCCAACATTGGCTGAAAATGGCCGAATTGAAGTACTGCTGGAATACTGCATTGTGCCGTTGCCTCTCTGGCTCTGCAGCTTCACACAAAAGTCCGCACACCAGCACTAAGCTCTCGCCGACAACGTCGTTGTCATTATTAGAAGCAACGAGGAAACGAATGTAATGATCGTTTCGTTCATCGCATAGGCTATTTAATTTTAGCCTATTTTAATACAATTCAAATAATCAAATTGTGCTTAGACTCAGGGAATTATTTTCACCGGACATTAAGACCGGAGATATTAAATAAGTCGGACTTCAACAGATTTTGCCGGTCAAAAACCGGTAATTACCGGCTAACGGAAACGCTGATCGATGTATCGATCTGGATCGATGTATCGTCCCACCCCTAGTAGGCTGTGAGTGTGTTGTTTGAATGAATGAATGAATGAAAACTTTATTTAACAGATTGCAGAATGGGTACAATACAGTACGGCTCAATACATACAATTGTTAAGGGGATGCAGACCTGAGAAAGACGTTTGTCTTGTTTCCATCAGGGTCCCCCATTTTCAATTCATATAGACATTTATGACTTACACAACATACATGACATTTATGGCATAGGGACATATAGGTATTTAGTACTGATACATTTGTGACATAAACGGTATTCAAATATACAGTACTGTTACCCCTAGATCCTGACAGAGTATATACATATGATGGGGAGGGGACTGTACATTAGGAGGGGGTGGGTGGGTGGGAGAGAAATATATATACGGCGGGGAGGGAATATATACATGCGGTGGGGAGGAGACTGTCTATTAGGAGGTGGTGGGGGTTTTGGGCATTTACGGTGGCCAGTTTCGAATTGCAGCCTCCCGTAGGTGCTCTTTAAGAGCGGTTTTGAATGTGGGTAGTGATTCACATTCCTTTACAGCTTTGGGTAGGGCGTTCCACATTGTTGTGGCATAATTGCGAAACGTGTTTAGTCCCTTGTTTGAGCCGAATCTGGGTTTTACATGATTTGTTGAGCTTCCTCTGGTGTAGTGGTTGTGGTATTCACTGACCTTTGGGAAGTATTTTGACATGTACATGGGTACCCCGGTCGTATAGTGTATCTTGTAGACCAGGCCCATTGCAAGTTGCTGTACTCTGTCGTCTACTCTAAGCCATCCTAGGTTGTCAAAGTGGGCAGGGGTGAGGTTGGTTCTGGGGTTCAGGTCAAGTAGTAGTCTGACCAGTTTGTTTTGTGATGTTTGTAATTTTGTTTTAATCGCCTTTGAGGTGCTTTGGTACCATGAGGTGCACGCATAGTCGTAGTACCCTTGAATGAGTGCTCCTGCCAGAGTCTTCAGGGTATTCTTGTTTACCAGAGAGGAGATCCGGTACAAGAATCTAGTTCGTTGGTTGACTTTTTTTATTACATTGTATGCCATTTTGTCACAGGAAAGATTTGCCTCTAGGATGGAACCCAGGTAGGTAATTTCGTCTTTCCTTGTGACAATATTGTCACCCACTGTAACTGAGAAGCCGTCGGTCTTGCTGAGTTTGTTATTTGAACCGAAGAGAATGGACTCTGTTTTGCCCATGTGTAATGATAGTTTGTTATCAGCGAGCCATATGCAGATTTTGCCTAGTTCTGTGCTGAGGGTTTTTTCAACCTGCAACTTGTTCTTGTCAGAGACCAGCAGGGCTGAGTCGTCCGCAAACAGGAACAGGTTGCAGTCACAGGCTGACGACATGTCATTTGCATACATTTAAATACAGCTGGTAGGGTAGGCTGTGAGTGTGTTGTTTAAATACAGCTGGTAGGCTGTGAGTGTGTTGTTTAAATACAGCTGGTAGGCTGTGAGTGTGTTGTTTAAATACAGCTGGTAGAGTAGGCTGTGAGTGTGTTGTTTAAATACAGCTGGTAGGCTGTGAGTGTGTTGTTTAAATACAGCTGGTAGAGTAGGCTGTGAGTGTGTTGTTTAAATACAGCTGGTAGAGTAGGCTGTGAGTGTGTTGTTTAAATACAGCTGGTAGGCTGTGAGTGTGTTGTTTAAATACAGCTGGTAGGCTGTGAGTGTGTTGTTTAAATACAGCTGGTAGGCTGTGAGTGTGTTGTTTAAATACAGCTGGTAGAGTAGACTGTGAGTGTTGTTTAAATACAGCTGGTAGAGTAGGCTGTGAGTGTGTTGTTTAAATACAGCTGGTAGAGTAGGCTGTGAGTGTGTTGTTTAAATACAGCTGGTAGGCTGTGAGTGTGTTGTTTAAATACAGCTGGTAGAGTAGGCTGTGAGTGTGTTGTTTAAATACAGCTGGTAGGCTGTGAGTGTGTTGTTTAAATACAGCTGGTAGGCTGTGAGTGTGTTGTTTAAATACAGCTGGTAGAGTAGGCTGTGAGTGTGTTGTTTAAATACAGCTGGTAGAGTAGGCTGTGAGTGTGGTGTTTAAATACAGCTGGTAGGCTGTGAGTGTGTTGTTTAAATACAGCTGGTAGAGTAGGCTGTGAGTGTGTTGTTTAAATACAGCTGGTAGGCTGTGAGTGTGTTGTTTAAATACAGCTGGTAGGCTGTGAGTGTGGTGTTTAAATACAGCTGGTAGGCTGTGAGTGTGTTGTTTAAATACAGCTGGTAGAGTAGACTGTGCGTGTTGTTTAAATACAGCTGGTAGAGTAGACTGTGAGTGTTGTTTAAATACAGCTGGTAGGGTAGACTGTGAGTGTTGTTTAAATACAGCTGGTAGAGTAGACTGTGAGTGTTGTTTAAATACAGCTGGTAGAGTAGGCTGTGAGTGTGTTGTTTAAATACAGCTGGTAGAGTAGACTGTGAGTGTTGTTTAAATACAGCTGGTAGAGTAGACTGTGAGTGTTGTTTAAATACAGCTGGTAGAGTAGACTGTGAGTGTTGTTTAAATACAGCTGGTAGAGTAGGCTGTGAGTGTGTTGTTTAAATACAGCTGGTAGGCTGTGAGTGTGTTGTTTAAATACAGCTGGTAGGCTGTGAGTGTGTTGTTTAAATACAGCTGGTAGGCTGTGAGTGTGTTGTTTAAATACAGCTGGTAGAGTAGGCTGTGAGTGTGTTGTTTAAATACAGCTGGTAGAGTAGGCTGTGAGTGTGGTGTTTAAATACAGCTGGTAGGCTGTGAGTGTGTTGTTTAAATACAGCTGGTAGAGTAGGCTGTGAGTGTGTTGTTTAAATACAGCTGGTAGGCTGTGAGTGTGGTGTTTAAATACAGCTGGTAGGCTGTGAGTGTGTTGTTTAAATACAGCTGGTAGAGTAGACTGTGCGTGTTGTTTAAATACAGCTGGTAGAGTAGACTGTGAGTGTTGTTTAAATACAGCTGGTAGGGTAGACTGTGAGTGTTGTTTAAATACAGCTGGTAGAGTAGACTGTGAGTGTTGTTTAAATACAGCTGGTAGAGTAGGCTGTGAGTGTGTTGTTTAAATACAGCTGGTAGAGTAGACTGTGAGTGTTGTTTAAATACAGCTGGTAGAGTAGACTGTGAGTGTTGTTTAAATACAGCTGGTAGAGTAGACTGTGAGTGTTGTTTAAATACAGCTGGTAGAGTAGACTGTGAGTGTTGTTTAAATACAGCTGGTAGAGTAGGCTGTGAGTGTTGTTATACAGCTGGTAGAGTAGGCTGTGAGTGTGTTGTTTAACCTCTTAACTTAGCATAAAACGCCTGTCGATTGCATACTGAAAGTAAATTGGACACTATTCTGTAACCATAACTCAGTGCTATTGTCATAGAGTTACAGAGGTTTGAACACACTGAAATAAAAGTTTTGCCTGCAAATCTATCTACTCTATAGTTAGAAGAAAATACAATTTCCCCTTGGGGGAATTCAAGTGTCCTTGCAGCACGGGGGGCGGAATACAGGTAGGATAGGTAGTAATACTAATAGAACATAGAACAAAGTGCAACATAATAATGATAATAGTGATAACAGTAGTAGTAAGTAGTAGTAGTCAACAGTAGTGAGTGGCATTCAGACAGTAGTAATAGTGATGATGGTATAAATAGATAGATAGATAGATAGATAGATAGACAGACAGACAGACAGACAGACAGACAGACAGACAGACAGACAGACAGACAGACAGACAGACAGACAGACAGACAGACAGACAGACAGACAGACAGACAGACAGACAGACAGACAGACAGACAGACAGACAGATAGATAGATAGATAGATAGATAGATAGGATACTTTATTAATCCCCTTGGGGGAAATTCAGGTGACATACACATACAGCCTCATTATAGGAATATTCCATAATTATTACAATTTTGACAGTAATAAATAATGGCACACATAAATTCACACACAGCATGCACATTGGTTGATAACATGCAGGACTACAGTTGATCTTGAGACTACAGATGAATGCGTATATCCGTTGCCACTCTGCGAGGCCACGAAGGTCGAGCAACGCTGTTGCTCACCATCACCTCTGACAGGCTGCCTTGTGGTCTGGCGAGGGAGTCAGTGATCCACCAGGCTGTGGTCCAGATGCATCACCTAGAGCTTCTCTGCTAGCCGCCACAGAGGTTTGATAGTGTAAAACAAGGGAAAATATAGATTATATTTTATACCCCGGGAAGGGGAGAAACGGCGGACCAAGCCGTCACCTCCGAACTCAGGCCCACTGAACGCAGCCCGGGATTGGGAAATGCCCAACGGAAGGCAATCAAAGAACTTGCCACTGCAGCAGAACGGAGCAGTCACTGGTTGTGGCTGAAACGTAGAGACGCATCATGGGCTGCTAAATGAACACGTGGTGCCACCGTGCGACACACACCCACGCCTGATCAGCCTGTGGTGGGCCAACCTCGGCAGAGGGTGTATTGTGATAAATGGCCGAAACACCCAATGAGGTCGGGGAACACAACTGAAGATGTGTCGTACTGGTGGCACCACGTGAGCATTGCCAAATTCCACCCCACTCCAACCTCATTCAATTGTTGTGCTGAATATTTAGGGACCTTTAACAACTAGTCCTATTAAGAATCCTTATTATTTAATGACTATTCGGCCGATGCCCATCCCTATTCCAGAGTTGGGGCACCTCTTCAGCCCAGGCCGCCTCCTGGGGTAGTAGATAATTTTTTTTTAATATAAGAGATTAGGTCTTATTAGAGATTATACAAAATTATATAATTACTGTTTGAAATTAAGTAAAAATTATAATTTATAAAAATATATTATAGTATTTTTCCTATCAATTGCTGTGTGTTTTCTCAGGCCTGGTAGCCTAGCTTTCTGGTTGTTTAAATGCTTCAGGGATGTTGAAACAAGAGCTGTTGCCAACCTTTTGAAATTCTTAGTTTCTGTCCTTTAACACTTTGATCGCCATGGTTAAATTCATAATTTACCATCCCTCGCCATCTCTATTTGTCTATGGAGAAGTTCCCCTTCTTTGCAGGGCTATAACTTTTTAAATTGTATTGCTCAATTGACATTACCATGGCCCATTCAAAGTCCTATATCTATTGTTCAGGGTGTATCAACCCTTTCATTCACATATTCATACTAAAATACGGTCTAAAGTATAAGTATGTTTTTATCGTTTTCTGCAGCTTTCTCCAGAACTTGATTTATAGCCCCAAATGCATTATATTGATGATCAAATACAGTTTGGTAGGAATCTGTGCGAGAAAAAAAATTTCAACTGGACGTGGTTCTAGGAGTTACTACATATGATCTGATGTTGACCGGATGGGCGGGGGGTCGTTTATAATTCCGTGGGCAACGTTATATCATTCATCTAGTGTGGGTGATATGATCATCAGAGCAGTTAGTAAAGAACACGTTGGAAAATAACGCTGGATCTTACCGTATCTTCCTCGCGCCGTTGGGCGATGAGCGTGGAGCAGAGATATTCCTATTATGGGATGTATAAATACCCGATCCATTTCCAGGTTGTATAATAGTATATACGTCCAAATCATGTTGTTTGTCGAGTTATTTGCACCGATCGGTGTTCACTGTGTCAAGATGGAGTCCTGCTAATGATAGCGAGTGCCCGGACGAAATATGGGTGAGCACCACTTCATCCACATGACTTCCTGTTGGGCGATCTGCCGATCGGCCACCAGATGGCGCTCTTGAACTGTTAGAGAGTTGAGTGGAGCTCAGCAGTATATCTCAGGTCCCCGGGGGAGAAATATGATTTCGATCACAGATTTGAAATTTTGAAATATTGATATCAAAGACGTGTTACGGCGTCTTCGGCAGAATGAGCATGGCGGGCAATGACGAGTTTCGGCGTTTCCGGCGATTAAAGTGTTAACACAAGTCTGAGTCAGGACAGTGCTGGACCAGTACATGGCTTTGGGATCTGTGCACTAGTGAGTGTAACTCAAACGGGAGTACTGTACGCCAGGGTTAGAAATTAACATTTTTTTTCAAGGGCTTTTTTTGCCCCCCTTAATTGCTTTTCGGGGGCTTTTTTTGTATTTCGGGGGCACAACATTTTTATAATGAAAATTAACAAAGATTATAAAACATTCTTGACACTTTTTTTTACAGTCTTCGTCCCTATGTTTGATAACGTAATGTTAATGTCTCCATATATAGGGCTCTACGCTAACCTTTTTCCCAAGGAGCACATGTGCTCCTAAATAAAATGTTAATAAATAAAATCTAAATACAAATTTAGGAGCACACAGAAATTTAGGAGCACAGTGACAATTGTTCAAGTAACACACACATGCACACGATGTGTGACATCATGGCTTGGTTTCATGTTTTGAGGTACCTTCAATTATCTGTAAATAATACATACATACTCTATCTAAATAGATTAAATATTATTGTCCCTGAGTGAGGGCAAGTTGTGTTGTTGTCTTGATATAATAACCGGTTGCCTCTGGATCAATGAATGTCTAATATTGAATAATATTATTAGATATTTTATTTTTAACATCCCTAATTCCAACAGTCAAGAGGCTTGTTTCAAATTGATGAAAAACCCCACACACGCAACGTGAGTATAGGCTCTGGCCAGATCGATCAATGAAATACGTTGCGCGCTCAGCGCTGTGGAATGAAGGAAATGCGCATCGGGATCGGATTTGGATGTTATTCTTTTGGAGTTGTGTTACAAATGGAATGGTCTTTCCCCGCCGAACACAAGTTACTTAACGTTACACAGGTCACGCTATGCAGATGCTTAGCTTGCTAACGTTAAGATAGCAGTGTAATGCTTGATGAGAGCAGAGCGCTCTCTCTGTGTTCTCATCCTCTCAAGTGCCTGTAACACGCAGCGGGCCCCGCCTCCCTCCTCCTTGGAACAAACATTCCACCCAAAAACTGAATTTCAGTCCAGTTTCAATCTGAACTATTAACAGCGGAGCTGTTTTGTAATCTTCACAATCACTCGTCTGTCTCGCACACTGCAAGTAAATGATTTTTCCGGTTTGCACACACACATATTATTAGGGGCAATACGAGGGAAATGCTCGCACTGTAGAGCATATATATAATTAGTAAACTGTCGGGGGCTTTTTTTGCCCCCCTTAACTGATATTCGAGGGCATTTGGTCAATTTTCGAGGGCATTTTGCCCCAAGCCCCCGTTAATTTCGAACCCTGCTGTACGCTACTGACTTACTGAGAGTAACACACTTTATCTGTACGCCCACTCCCCTCCAGAAGTGAATTCACTTACTGAGAGTAACACACTATCTTTACGCCCACTCCCCTCCAGAAGTGAATTCACTTACTGAGAGTAACACACTATCTGTACTAGGGGTGGGAATCACCAGTTTCATCACGATACGATACGATATCGATTCTTTGGACAACGATACAATATTATCCGATATCACACAGTCTGCCACGATACGATACGATACGATTCGATTCAGGTGCCTGCGATCGATATGAGACGATATTATATGCCCATTTAACACAATCAGTAACATTTAAATCAACAAAAAAAAGGCAATGGAAATATCATTTGACATTTTTATTTTTGAGCTCTTCCAGACATTTAAATGAAAAACTATTGTTTTTAATACAAATAGACCTCCTGTTCACTGTTTTTGGTTCGTTTTTCTTTTTTTTCTCGATATTAATATCCTATTCACTGTCAGAGCTGTATTAAGGTGCAGTACCGGCCAGATCCTGTTAGTGGGGCTATCCCGAGAATGCACCCTCCTTCCCAATCCCCACTTCTCTCTGCCTATGGCTCTGGGTTAGCTTGTTAGCTTACGCTAACGTAACGTTATCTTCGATCTTTAACGCGACGTGGGCATAATGGAGTGGCGAGGATTGCAAAGCAGGTTAGATGCATTGGACCCGTTGCAGAATAAAACAGCAGGGACATGTTTTGGGTCACAGAATAGGCACACTAGTCTTGCTCTAGTGACGCTCTAGACGCTACTGCTGTGTGCTGTTGATGTTAAACGGAGTTTCACAACACTGGGCGCGGGGCGATGACGTCGCCGGATTTTCAAAATAAGAGTATCGCAATATGAATCGATCTTTTTACGTTGCATCGATCCTATTTGATTATTGATAATAGATCGATATATCGATCTGGATCGATGTATTGTCCCACCCCTAATCTGTACGCCCACTCCCCTCCAGAAGTGAATTAACTTACAGTAACACACTTTATCTGTACGCCCACTCCCCTCCAGAAGTGAATTAACTTACTGAGAGTAACACACTTTATCTGTACGCCCACTCCCCTCCAGAAGTGAATTAACTTACTGAGAGTAACACACTTTATCTGTACGCCCACTCCCCTCCAGAAGTGAATTAACTTACTGAGAGTAACACACTTTATCTGTACGCCCACTCCCCTCCAGAAGTGAATTAACTTACTGAGAGTAACACACTTTATCTGTACGCCCACTCCCCTCCAGAAGTGAATTAGGCATGTTACTTTTAATACTAATTTAAAGTTCTAATTGCCACTTTGCCCAGCCTGCTTTTCACTGTCACTTTGGGACAATGACCAGGGCCCTTATTTATCAACAATGCGTAGAAAGTGTTCTATTTCAGTTCCTACGCACGGAATTTAGAATGTGTGTACGCACAGAAAAATCGGGATTTATCACACGTGCGTACACAGGTCCTACGCACACCTGCAAGTACTCCGTGTTGATAAATGCCATTTGTTCTACGCTCCGCGCTCGTGCACGATTTTAAGTATTTGCATATAGAACCGCCCGTAATTAACCATATACGGTAATGAAACACCCCCATGAAATGTGGAAAAATGTACTAAACCGAGCGAACGCGTGTTATGGGAGAAATACGCGACAGGCTGACAGACGTGTACACGGTGATGTCGGATATGATATCTATTAACTTCCTAAAGACCATTGCTGCCTGGGCAGCGCAAACACTAATGAAGACCGTTAACCACTGTTTGCCGTTGGTGTCATTAATAACCATGCTGGAATATGACTGCCTTTTTTTGTTTCGTTCGATTAATACCCAGGGATTAAAGTTCTCCGTCAATTTGATTCCAAATCGCGACGGATTTTCCGTAAATGTTCTACCTGCATATGATTTGTAGAGGCATACAATCTATTTTGATGTCGGTATTAGGTAGCCTATATAACAATTAGGGATGCACCGATATGAACATTTGCCACCGATAACGATTGTTCAACTAACACAATCGGCCGATACCGATTCCGATATTTGTGGCAAAATTTTTTTTTAAATATTTTTTAAATATATATTTTTTTGTAATATTTTTTTTTTATGAAACTACTGTATATTTGTGTTACAAATTGTGCTCACCGATATGAACATAGGCCTCTTTACTTACTTAAAAAAAGGAAACATCAAGAAATAGCACTAACCCTCTCCCAGTATGTTCTGCAGGGCTGCAGCTAGATACTAGTTCTCCCAGCATGGTCTACCTGCTGGGCTGCAGCTAGATACTATTGTCTCAACCAATGACATTTTTATTGACAGTCGATTCTGCCAATTACGTCACACACTGCTTGCACCCGCCTCTGCTGTTACCACCAATCGGCAAGCGCGTATACATTTTTTACTTCGGCTTTTGTCCGCCATTGATTTTGAGTTGACGAGAGCTTTTCTACAACAACAACAATGGCGGCGCGGCTGACGTTTAGCTTTTAGCTCCGCAGGATGACTTAAATGAGGCATAATGATTTTACTGCAACTAATGTTATAATAAAACAAAGCCTTTCTATACATGTGTCTGATTGAAAACGTTATTAACAGATTGCAGAATGGGTAAAACTCAGGGCTCTGTGAGCAACGGAAGGAACTGAGCTAGTATGAACGCTTGCTACGTTCGGGTAAATAATATGCTGATGTTATTGAACGTGTAACACTAACTATATAACGTTAATGCCACAAAACGAATGCCTTGTTAATCATAAGTAGTAACTTTGATGCAGTAGCTTGTGTGTGTGTGTGGGGGGGACTGGGGACGGCGTTGTGCAGGTCGCGAGTGATTTTTTTTGTCTTGACGCTACACAAATTGATGGATATTTATCGGCTACTGCCATCGGCACATTTGAGCTTATAGGCCGATTGCAGTCAACAAGGCACTTATCGGCCGATACCGATACCCGACCGATACATCGGTGCACCCCTAATAACAATAATATGAGAGCATACAAGAACAATGAATCTCACTGCCATGTAGCCTACGCCATGTGTAGCCTGCCTATATGTGATCAATACAAACTTGAACTTGAATTCCATCATGTCTGTGTGCGGGAGCTCACAAGGCTGTTGTCACAATGTAAATAAAAACGTGCACTGAAAAGTTACAGTATGTAGATTGATTGTTGATTATTTCTATGGCAGTCAGTCAACCCTTGCAAAAAGTATTAGTTTTATTTAATGAATTGAAAACATAGCATTGATATATGCAAAAGCAAACTGGCAATAGAAAATATGTTAAAAATAATCTAGTTCCCTTAAAACGCTAACGCTATTAAATAAAAATATACAGTTTAGGTTCAAATAAGAATATGACTTGGCCTGGAAAAAAAGGAAATTGCACGCTCCATGGTGACACTTTCTTGTGCGCGAGTGTGCCCGGTGTAGATGCGCTCCTGTTGGGGTTGATCAGAGGAGTCATCCATGGCTTCAGTAGAGTACAAATGAAGGAGGTGTCTCGGGTATAGCGGACTCTAGTTAATATTATGTTCTCTCGGCAATTAGACTGCCCCTCATTCATTCGTTCATTCATTCATTCATTCATTCATTCATTCATTCATTCATTCATTCATTCATTCATTCCTATCTGCTATCTCTGAAAACAATTCCCCGCGGAGCGCAGTCAGTGCACCCCGTATTCCGATAACGCTATATATAAACCATGCTGCATTCATTCGGAAAGAAAGACCTATTCCAAATGCTATATTTACAGGGTTTGACAATAATTACACTAATGTCGCTATTTTACAATGAACTATAATGAATTACGGATCATATGAACATGTCAGTGTTGAAAGTAAACTTGTCTCATGGTGCGTGCAGTCTTCATATTCTACCGCTGGGCGCCAGGTACGCACGGTCTGAGCTGTGCGTATATATAAGTCAAGCACACATTCAAATTGATAAGTCCCACACTTGGCTTAGAAATGATCGTACGCACGGGTTACGCACATATCTGTGCGTACGCACCATTTATAAATGAGGGCCCAGGTTTCATTGGCTGCTGCTGTGTTAGAGCTCTGCATCTTTCCATTATTGTTCCCATATTAAGATCATAATCAAGATCATGTTATGATATTATGGCCTACATTTATTAGCTTTTGTTGATGCGTAAAAGGCGCCAATTATGCATCGTTTGGAGGCTACCCAGTATCCACTCGTTCTCTCACATTCCCAACGTTTTCTGTGCATCGCTATGAGTCTGGTTATTGACTTGCATTTTGCATCCTCCACTGACCAGGCTTTATAACCATCTATTAGGCTGTAGTTAAATGCCACAAACCCTCTGCTGACCGACTCTAAATGGAGTAGTGAAAGTGGTCTGATCTGATCCACCACTAGAAAGGTAATAATTAGGGCTGTCAGTTTATCGCGTTAATTAGATTAATTAATTACACAGCAAATTATCGCGTTATGAAAATTAACTCAAAATTAATTACAATTGTTTTTTTGTTTTTTTTTAATAATATTTTTTTTGTATCTCATTCATTCCATAAGAATGTAGAATACACATTTACAGACTTTTTTATTTTTTAATATGGTCCATTTGCATGTTCTTGGTATCTGATTCTAGGGACATCTATGAATCTCAGGGAATGTATTCCCAGTGTCAGAAATACTGTGGGCTAGATCCACAAAGAATGGATTGCACGGTGCAAGTTGCGCCCTGGTCTGCATCCCCTTAATAATTGTGTGCCGTACTGTATTGTACCCATTCTGCAATCTGTTAATAACATTTTCATTCAATCAATCAATCTGCGCGGTGATTGATTGAATGAAAATTTTATTTTGAGTAAATTGTAATGAACCAAATGAGAATATCAATAAATGTTTTTGTATCTTTGACTGTGAATAACACCATGCTCAAATTGACCAGACCTGAAAAATCTAAGCAAATTAATAGATGGAAGATGATTAAACAGAAGGTTTTGTAGATACAGTACTGAATTCTGCCATCCGGACACATGCAATTTGAAATATGATTATATAATATAGAATATCAGGCATAAAATGGTTATGCGATTAAAATGCGATTAATTAGATTAATTAATTACAAATCCTGTAATTAATTAGATTAATTTTTTTAATCGCCTGACAGCACTAGTAATAATCTAATCAGATAATATAATGTGGGTATTTCAGGTGGGAGGTTACACTAATGGGAATTAGCCTATGAATAGCTAAATAATTGAGTAGCGAGGCATGACTTGGAAATCAAAGGGAGACAATGAGAATCTAATAAGATTATTAAGAAGTAAGAACCCTGTAAATGAATGCATCATCTGTGCTTGGATCATTGAGGAATTTAATTGCTCAAGTTGCTGTGTTACTATTTTACTATTGTTCACACCTTGTTGTTACAAGCAGACTTTAGTCTTATGCCTTAAAACTTTTAATGCACACCCCCTAGTTAATGATCCTTTATGTGACTTATCATGTATAACTTGTCAAATGCGGAGGATAATTTCCACACAGGGACAAATAAAATAGAACTTATTTGAACTTATATTATATCAGGGAGGCACCAATCCAACTTCTTCAGTCCTGATACCTAGGCTCTGGCTCAATTACTGTTAATGGACAGTATAGACTTGGACAATACTTCTGGGGTCATTGGACACAAATTGAGATATAATAATACATTTTTCTCCATTAGAGAGAGTTAAGGTGTCAAAAATGCAGTAAATCAAGTCACTTTACTTTGATTTCTGGCACGTGTTTGTTGGTATGAGATTTTAGTATTGGGAAAATCTTGTGATCTCTAGTTTATATTAATGATACTGTGTTGATCTAGTTGTGTAAAAAGGCCTCCTTGTGGACCACAGCTCAAATAGACTCAGAGCCGGCCTGGGACCACAGCTCATAAAGACCCAGAGCCAGCCTGGGACCACAGCTCATAAAGACCCAGAGCCAGCCTGGGACCACAGCTCATAAAGACCCAGAGCCAGCCTGGGAACACAGCTCATAAAGACCCAGAGCCAGCCTGGGAACACAGCTCATAAAGACCCAGCGCCAGCCTGGGACCACAGCTCATAAAGACCCACAGCTCATAAAGACCCACAGCTCATAAAGACCCACAGCTCATAAAGACCCACAGCTCATAAAGACCCAGAGCTCATAAAGACCCACAGCTCATAAAGACTCACAGCTAGGGCTGGGCGATATGGAAAAAAATCATATCGCGATAACGATATGATAATTTTATTTTATTTCTCGATATCGATAATTATCGAATTGTTATTAAACATTTTTTTTTTTTTTTTTTTTAACAACAGATGTATGTTTATTTTGCAGCAATTCTTTGTCATTGCCACCATCTTTAGTGTTACATCCCCTCACACTCCAGTTCTCAGGCTGCAGCTGGTTTAAAAGCTAAAGTAAACCGGCTTCTCTGCTGGCTGTGGCTCCAGAGGAGTTGAACAGTTCTGGCTCTGCTAGTTTATTTTCGATCTTTTGGCGCTTTTTTGGTGGACAAACCACCGCACATGTGCACTGTGACTCGTGACTGGAGTCTAGTTCTGCTAGCACACATAGCCTACTGTGTACAGACGGTTTCAAAATGTATTTTAAATTAGAAAGCAAACAAAATAAATGGACAAGAGAAAAATAAATCTGAATTTGGTCAGTATTGTCATTTGGACAAGCAAAGCCATTACTTTAAGTTGCAGGCAAGAAAGACAAGTCTGTCCACTGTCTCTGGTTTTAAAACTGCCCTGTTGCAGGTAAAAAAAGAATTAAAAAAATAATAAAAAATAAATAAAAAACGATTTTTAGTTTTTTTTTTAATTTCGATATTCGATATCGATTATTAAAATATATCGCGATATTTATCGTTATCGTTATATCGCCCAGCCCTACTCACAGCTCATAAAGACCCAGAGCCAGCCTGGGACCACAGCTCATAAAGACCCACAGCTCATAAAGACCCACAGCCGGCCGGCCTGGGACCACAGCTCATAAAGATATAAAGATTCTCACCTCCATCTCGAAAGTCATGGAAAAAATTGTCTACGAACAGGTCGAAAAGTACCTAGCGGAAAATAATAGAATCTACGGATTCCAATCTGGCTTCAGAACATCCCACACCACTGACACATGCCTTCTCTATTTGAACGACCACAACAAACAAGAGGTGGACGCGGGCAAATACTGCGGCATGGTCATGCTGGACCTACAAAAGGCCTTCGACACTGTCAATCACTCCATTCTGATTGACAATTTGATAGTCTATCAGTGAGCTGGATGCAATCCTACCTTGAGGGGAGGGAACTGATGGTGGAGGTAAACGGTACCCTACCCCCCCCCCCCCCTCACAGTGAGCTGTGGTGTTCCACAAGGAAGCATACTAGGACCGCTACTGTTCCTAATTTATGCAAATGACATGTCGTCATCTTGTGACTGCAACTTGTTCCTGTTTTTTTTTTTTTTTTTTTTATTATAAATTTCTTTATTGCAGGAAAAGTTATTTGTACATTTACAATTGTCGATATCATACATTTTCCATCTTTTTTCTTTTCTTCCCCTTTCATTTCCCCTTCCCCTCCCTCATACCCCCCCCCCCCCACACACCGAAGTCGTTGAAAACACATCTGCAAAACATCCAAACATACAGCATAGATGCTACTGGGAAAGAAAAACAAAAAAAAACAATACTAATATCAATCAGACCCATCTGTAGTATGTACACATATTTAGGTAAAAAGAAGTAAAGAAAGAACTAAAAACACAGAAAGAAAACTCTCTAGCACGGCTGTGGCTGTGGAAGAAAGTCATCAATGAGATTATTTCACTCTTTCCCCCACCCCTGTCTATAGTATTGTGGTAGTTCTTGAGTAGTTTGACCTTCTGCAGCTGCGTCTCCCATTCCCCTCTCCCTCCCCCAGTTACCCACCCAGCCCCCGGGGGTCTCATTCACACCCATACATACCAGGACAGGGAAGGGGGGGGGGATTAGAAAATAGGAATAAAATAATAATAAAAGATAAGGAAGTGCAGTTAAAGGTGTAAAGCTCTATCCTTTCTAAGTCTCTTCATTGATAGTCAGGGTATTGATGTGTTGCAGAAATGGTTGCCAGGTCACATGGAATGTTTCAAGGGAGCCCTTTAGGGAGAATCTGATTCGCTCAAGCTTAACGCAATGTAGTATCTCATGTATCCATCTGTTGTGAGTGGGTGGGGAAGGGTGTATCCATTTAAAGAGAATAAGTCTCCTAGCGAGGAGGGTAGTGAACGCCACAACTCGTTTTGCAGCCCTAGATGCGATCGAAGGGGTATTCGGGATACCGAAAAAGGCAGTGAGTGGATCAGGGTCTAACGTCACACCCAAGACCCTACTCAGTGTATCAAATATTGCAGTCCAAAACTCTGTGAGTTTGGGGCACGTCCAAAACATGTGCATATAATCGGCTGGAGATTGTTTACATCTATCCGGGTATATATCTTTGCTAACCTCGCATTGGTGTAGTGAACCCTATGCAGGATCCTACACTGCAGCAAACTGTGTCTTGCACATATAGAGGAAGTGTGTACAAGGTCTAATATATGATCCCATTGTTCATCTGTAAAGATAATTCCCAGATCTTCATCCCATTTGGCTTTTATGGAGTCTAAGCAAGTTGGGTTCATCCAAAATATTTTATCATATAAAATTGAGACGAGCCCTTTCCGCCCGGTACCGAGCGATAGGAGAGGGTCAGTCCTAGAGTCTGGAGGACGGCCAGGGAATTGTGGGAATTGGTTCTGAACAAAATGTCTGATCTGAAAAAAACGGAAAAGGTCGAAATTTGGGAGACCAATTTTTTTTGATAGTTCTGCAAACGACGAGAACACACCTCCGGAGTAGAGGTCATTAATGGTTAGCAAACCTTTGTTCGCCCAGCTTCTGAATACAGGATCAGAACAGGACGGTAAGAATAGGTGATTACAAGAGATTGGAGCTAGCCCAGACGGAGCATGTAGGCCAAATTGTTTCTTAAACTGATTCCAGATTTTCAAAGTATCCGTCACAATTTGGTACCGAGCCACCTGTTTAATAGGGATCGAAATGGGTAGTTGGGATGTTGCCACAGACCAGAGTGAGTACTTTGAAGAGGAGACTTCCATCCGAGCCCATTGGGGTTGGTCTTCTTCCTCCCTCCCGGTCCTCCAGTAAAGGAGTTTGTTTATATTACATGCCCAGTAGTAATAGCGAAGATTGGGCAAAGCCAAACCCCCTTCCGATTTGGGAAGTTGCATGATCGTCCTTTTAATACGTGCTCTTTTGTTACCCCACAGGAATGAACCTATAAGTTGATCAATTGAAGTGAAAAAGGCTTTATTAATAAATATTGGTATATGCTGAAAAGCGTATAGAAATCGGGGTAAGACCACCATCTTTATCAGGTTAACCCTTCCCAGAAGCGAGAGGGGGAGAGAGGACCATCTCGTCAGATCTAGCTTAAAGCGATCCAGCAGAGGACGAAATTTTTTGCGAAGAGCTCTGTCTGTGATTTGGCCATAAAAATCCCTAGATATGTGCATCCTTCCGTGGCCCTTTTAAAGGGGAAAAGCGATTGAGGAAGCCGTTCCGCAGATACATTAACAGGTAAATATTCACTTTTCTGGAGATTAAGTTTGTATCCAGAGAGCTGCCTATGTTGTTCTAGAATATCCAGGATAACAGGGATGGACGATGACGGATTGGAGACAAAGTAGGAGATCGTCGGCATACAATGAGAGTTTATGAACCAGGCCGAACCTCTCAATCCCCTCAAATCTGTCCTCACTGCGAAGCCATATGGCTAAAGGTTCTGCGGCAAGCGCGTAGAGCAAGGGAGAAAGCGGGCATCCTTGACGAGTGCCGCGGTAAAGCGCAAACTGGCCCGACTTGGTACCATTCACATTAACCGAGGCCACCGGGGACGAGTATAGGAGTTTTATCCATGAAATAAATCCCGGTCCCAAACCAAATTTCTCAAGTGTATGGAACAGGTACCTCCATTCCACTCTGTCAAACGCTTTCTCAGCATCCAGGGAGAGTACCATTTCCGGCGCGCCAGTCGTGGTTGTGAAAAGGATATTTAACAGCCTCCTGGTGTTAAAGAAGGATTGTCTATCCATGATGAAACCCGTCTGATCCAGGTCTATCAGGAACGGGACCACCTTCTGAAGACGGCATGAAAGGACCTTAGCCAATATTTTACAATCCACATTAAGGAGAGAGATTGGTCTGTAACTGCTACAGAGGAGAGGGTCTTTACCTTTTTTGAGCAGCAGGGACAATGACGCCTCTGATAGCGTGGGCGGCATTTGGCCCTTTAGAAGGGAGTCATTATATACTCTCAGTAGAAAAGGAGCAACCAACGCGGAGTAGGTTTTATAAAATTCTGTAGTATAGCCATCTGGCCCGGGTGATTTGCCACTTTGTAAAGATTTGATTGCCTCAGTCACTTCAGAGATGGTTATAGGCGTGCCTAACTCCTCAGCTTCCGCTTTATTCGCCTGAGGGTACTTGAGAGACTTGAGGGGGTTTGAGCAATCCCAGTCCTGCTGGGAGGACTCTGACGTGTAAAGTTTGGAATAGTAGTCAGAGAAAATTTCACAAATTTCCGTAGGGTCTGTTGTAATGACACCTAATTGGGATTTTATCCTGGGAATCAGTCTAGAGGCACTCACCACTCGTGCTTGGTACGCAAGTAATTTTCCGGCCTTATCCCCCTGCTCGAAAAAACGTTGCTTGGTGTGCAGGAGTAGTCTCTCGATCTTACTAGTTGAGAGCAAATCATATTGTGATTGGAGCTGGAGTCGTTTCTTGTATAGATCAGGAGTTGGTTTAGATGAATACTGGATGTCCAATCGTTTAATCTCATCTGATATACCCGTTAATTTGGATTGTTCCTGCTTCCCAAAATGAGAGGTAAAGGAGATGGCCTGTCCGCGGAGATATGCCTTAAAGGCCTCCCAGAGCATGTCACTGCTAACTTCAGGTGTGTCGTTTATCTCAAAGAAGATTTTTATTTGTGCATGAATAAAATCCTTAAATTCAGGTTCAGATAATAAGTGGGAATTGAATCTCCAAAATTTAGAGGGTGTTCTACCCTGGGGGAAGTTAATTTCAACGGATGTCGGGGCATGATCGGAAATGACTATACTATGGTACTTAGTAGAGACTACATTGTGTAGTAGTTTTTCATCTAGTAAAAAGAAGTCTATCCTCGAATACGTGTGGTGGATATGGGAGAAGGAGAAAAGTTTATCGGTAGGAAATGTTGCTCTCCAAGGGTCTATAAGGCCAAGCTGTTCCATATGAAATTTTTGGATGCTCGCCGCTTTGGAGATGGTAGTTCGTCTATCCGAAGACCTATCCAGTTCTATGTTTTGGACCTGGTTAAAGTCTCCTCCGATAATTATGTGATGATCATTAAGGTTAGTTATTGAGGAAAATAAATTGGATACAAATTTATCACTGTCCCAATTTGGTGCATATATTGAGGCCAAAACCACCGGAATGTTCTGCAGTCTGCCCGACACTATAACATATCGTCCGTCAAGATCAGTTAAAATGGTGGCAGGCTCGAAGGGTACATCCCTATGTATAATAATTAGACTTGTTCCGATACCGATACCAGTATCGGAAATGCCGCCGATACTGCCTAAAATGCTGGTATCGGTATCGGCGAGTACACGTAAATTCTAGCCTCCGATCCCATGATGTAATTTATCTCCTGCCGAGAGTGAGGATTATAAAATGAACATGTTTTAAAGTGTGATGCTGTGTCATTTTAACAGCAGATACACTTTCTTAAATTCCATTGTCCCCGACAGTGCGGTGTGACGGGGAGCTCGGACGGGATGTGTTTTGCTGGTGTTATGATAGCATTAGCTGGAAAGATAGCTAGTTGGAACAACATCCGCTTTAACGTTACATCAAACCTAACACTGTCCGTGACCGTCTATCAACAATAATGCACCCACGGTGAATTGTATTTAAGTTAAGTAGCTACTGACTAGCGTTAGCTGACTATTACTAACGTTATCAAATGTCAATGCGGGAAGACGAGCTAGGTCAGTTAGCTTAGCTTGATAACGTTACCGTGTCTAAAGTTGGTGCTATTTATAATCCAGCAATAATGGCTGCAGACCTGCAAGCAAAGTACAGCAAGTGCCAAAGGATAAGAGTCTGAGGCGGAGTTTCAAAAGAGAATGTTGAATATTTATTTTGCATCAAAAATCACAACATGAACGTTCTATCTGCCACTAGCTTACAGACTGAATAGGGTATATCTGCAGAGCCACGGAGTAGCGAGTGCAACACCGTTTAATGTCCGTGTGGATCATTGGAGTAGGGTATATCTGCAGTGCTGCAGCCCATACTCATTGATTAATGATACTAATACAAATCTATACAATCACCTGTTGTTGAATAAATACCATTACTTTCCAGTTATTACTAAAAACAGTATAACAGTATCTGTAAAAAAAATATATATATATATTTATATAATTTTTTATTTTTTTTTGTATGCACTGGTATCGGATAAATATTGGTATCGGCCGATACCCAAAGCTTAGGTATCGGAATCGGATCGGAAAGGGAAAAATGGTATCGGAACATCTCTAATAATAATTGCAGCTCCCCTGGCTTTTGCTGAGAATTTTGAATGAAAAACGTGTCCCATCCATGCTCTCTTAATGCGGGGGATATCTGAGGTGCAGATGTGTGTCTCTTGTAAAAAACAAAGGTCACCCTTGAGGTGCTGTAGATGGTTAAGCACCTTGTTAGCCTTGATAGAGTTATTCATCCCTTTGACATTCCATGAGACGAAACGGATGTTCCTGCCCGTCACTGCCATGTTCTGTTAAGTATATACATACCTGAGTTGAAAAGATAAAACATTGGAAGAGAGGAGAAAGGTAGAGGAGGATAGAGAAAAAGGGGGGGGGGGGGTTGACGCACACACATACACCCACACAACCATACACAAACATACTCACCCGGGGGTACATCCCTTGGTCCCTAAGGGAACAGCAACAGCCTCTGTACCTCTCCGGATACATTCCTTCCGGTGGAGACTTCATCCTCACTCCCCTTTTCCCCCTCTCCCGTCAATTTCGAACAGCTTCCAATATGGTTATGGATAAACTTTTTGTGTGTTAAAAGAACATTCGAACAGCCAAAGAAATAAGAAATAAAAACAAAAACAAAAAAAGTGGATGCTTAAATTCAAAAATTAAAGATTGGGATAGAAATGAAAGATATTTGCAACACAACTCGGGGCTCATCCATTAGAGCATAGACATAAAAGTGCTACCAATGACTACCAATAAGGAGTGCGACCCATATAAAGTTGAGAGTGAACAAGTAAACCGAGGCGTTCCAGTGTGTGTAGGTCAACCTATAATTCAGTGGACCTGGGCAAAGCCCGCCTCCAGCCTATAACAGCTCGGGGAGAGTGCCTTTAGCCCCTGCTACCAAGCCCACTAGGGATATGAAGATTGCAAAACCAAAACAGAGTTGAAACAGGTGCCACTCTCTTCTATTCTTTTTCCCCCCTTTCTCCTTCTGTCTATTAAAAAAAAAAAATTATATACATACATTTAAAGAGTAACATAGTAATAAACACGAGGTATATGCAGTTACAGGGGTTACACGATTCAGGGACCTCACAATGTGCATAAAATATGTATAGAGAGGTAATGTGGTTAGTTACATTCGGCAGTGTTAGAGACCTGTACCTTAAGACAGTAAAAAGAAGCGTGTGCAAATTGAATTGGTTCAGTCAGTACCTTGAGTGCTTCCTGAAACATGCATACAAAACCCCCACTACCCAATAGATACTATCCGGTTTGTTTGTATTGAGACCCTCAAATATTAAGAGGAGCATGTGCACCCTGAATATGCTCACCCTGCATAGAGAGTCATATGTATATAAATCCATACAAAAGAAAAGACAAATTAAGTTAAGAAAAAAAGGGAAGATTATATACATAATAAAAAAGAAAAAGAAAAACGGGGGGGGGGGGGGGGTGGCAAAACAAAAAATATAAAATAGGGAGCAGAGGAAAACGGCATGCAATCATTCACAAGGTCATGGCTATAGCAACCTGGTTGGCATAGGGTTCCTTTTGAAGGAGTCACTCCGATTGAAATAACAATATTCCCATTCTGAGGCATAGGTGGCCAATCTATAGTGACTGGGCACTATAATATAACCAAGGTCCACAAGTTCAGCCGAACACTCAATACGTCGTAATCATGTCTTTTGCTGTTGGTGTTGGTTTCAGCTGGCCCCGAGGTGTCCGTTAGACCTAGGTAAATGGCCTAGTAAATTCAGGCCCAGTCTCTGCGCATTGAGTACTCCTAAAGCATACAAATAGAACCTTCATTATCCTGTCAAACCGGTCCATTCTATTTATCTAGCAGCCTCTAAACAGAGGGAACGTCTACAGTTTGAATGAGAGAGAGACACATGTAAAATAAGGGCTATTAAAGAATAATAAAAAAAAACAAAAAGGAGTTAGAAATACGGGCAAATATAATCCGCGTCGGCTATTTGGGAAGCATAAAGTTCAGTTTCAGAAGCCAGTCCGCTTAATGTCAATAGCATCTCCCCATGAGGTCTAAGTGTCAGGTCTAACGCAGTCGACCAGTTTAGCCCAACCAATGTCTATAAATTCAGTCTCGCATTCTACATTCATTGTTCATTGCTCCCGGCGTCAGGTTAGCTTACCACTGGGTACTCGTTGGGTAGCCGTCCACGCTAGGCTAGCTTGGCCTTGAGGTACGCTTCGGCATCTCCAACAGACATGAAGTGTAGTCTGTCCCCGCTCTCTTCCGTAATCATCAGTTTAGCCGGGTAGTGAAGACTAGGCCTCAGCCCCCGCATGTAAAGTAGTGCCATCACATCGCGGTACGGTGCTCGCTGTTCCAACACAGCCGGGGTATAATCCTCGTAGAAAGCAATTTGTTGACCGTCGTACTGCATCGCCGCTCTTCTCTTTCTGGCCTCCCGGATCATCCGTTCTTTGGTTTGATAGTTATGGAACCTGATGATAACAGGCCTAGGCTTTTCACCCTGCTTCGGTTTAGCTGCCAGAGACCTGTGTGCGCGGTCCAATTCTGGAGGGTTAGGGAGGGTCTCTGCCCCAAGAATTTGGGATAAAAGGGTGGCGAAGAAGGATGTTGGTCTCGGGCCCTCAATCTGTTCTGGTAGTCCAATGATCCGAAGGTTGTTACGTCGCCCTCGAGCCTTGAGGTCCTCCGCCTTAGCCTTTAGCATAGCATGGCTAGCCCTCAGATCTGCACATGTAGCCTCTAGCGACGCAATTCTTTCGCTTACAGATTCCGCATTCTCCTCCAGGGACTTGACCCGCTGTCCGTTGTTGGCCACGTCCGTTTTCATTTGGTCAAGTTTATTTTCCAGAGTGGTAATGGCTTTTCTGAACTCGGTGGTCATAGCCTCTTTGTGGCTTTTAAGTAGGGTGGCCAGTCAGGCCTGCGTGAATATTAAAGGCAACCAACTTGTGTTCGGCTATTCTCTGATTGGCCGCGCCCCCCCGCCCCCACGCGCAGGCAAGCGCAGTCGTCCCACGTCCCAAATGAAATCCAAGGAGCGCAAGCGAGCGGCAGCGCGGGCAACCAACTTGTGTCAACCAACTTGTGTTCAGCTGCGGTAGCAGTGGAGCGCTATGAAATGCGCTGAACTAGAAAGCGTAACGTTATTATGTTTCGCGTCACTGTACACCAGATTCACTCGTGTATAAACAAAGCCCATACAGTTATGAAATGCGCTGAACTAGAAAGCGTAACATTATTATGTTTCGCGTCACTGTACATCACTTCAGCTCCAGCAGCAGCAGCAGCAGCACCGTTGTACTACCAGATTCACTAGTGTATAAACAAAGCCCATAGTACAGTTATGAAATGCGCTGAACTAGAAAGCGTAACATTATTATGTTTCGCGTCACTGTACATCACTTCAGCTCCAGCAGCAGCAGCAGCAGCACCGTTGTACTACCAGATTCACTAGTGTATAAACAAAGCCCATACAGTTATGAAATGCGCTGAACTAGAAAGCGTAACATTATTATGTTTCGCGTCACTGTACATCACTTCAGCTCCAGCAGCAGCAGCACCGTTGTACTACCAGATTCACTCACTGTACATCACTTCAGCTCCAGCAGCAGCAGCAGCAGCACCGTTGTACTACCAGATTCACTAGTGTATAAACAAAGCCCATACAGTTATGAAATGCGCTGAACTAGAAAGCGTAACATTATTATGTTTCGCGTCACTGTACATCACTTCAGCTCCAGCAGCAGCAGCACCGTTGTACTACCAGATTCACTTGTGTATAAACAAAGCCCATACAGTTATGAAATGCGCTGAACTAGAAAGCGTAACATTATTATGTTTCGCGTCACTGTACATCACTTCAGCTCCAGCAGCAGCAGCAGCAGCACCGTTGTACTACCAGATTCACTAGTGTATAAACAAAGCCCATACAGTTATGAAATGCGCTGAACTAGAAAGCGTAACATTATTATGTTTCGCGTCACTGTACATCACTTCAGCTCCAGCAGCAGCAGCACCGTTGTACTACCAGATTCACTCGTGTATAAACAAAGCCCATACAGTTATGCTCATATTTTGCGAATGCATAAACTATATCTTAAATTATGGCTATGTGTCTAATATGGCTGTCGCTTATCAATGACTTCGCGACAGCCATATTAGACACATCGCCATAATTTAAGATATAGTTTATGCATTCGCAAATATGAGAGCTCTGTCATTGAAGTGGGTGGTGGCACTAACAGTAGCGATTTTTATTGTTTTGTCATGACCAAACATAATCCCAACATAGATAGGAGGTGTACTGTATGTCAAATGTCGGTCATGTGGGCATGGTGGAAGAGTTTAGTACAGTCACGCAACAGAACACCAGTGGCATTAACCAACAAGGGCGCTCCTCTCAAGAGTACCTGGGGGAGCCTCATGCGCATGCGCGTCTGCCTCGTCTCGCCGCGTCTCTCGAGTCTCTCTTGCCGCGAAGGGCGTGTGCTAGTGGATTGATTGATTGGCCGTGTGGCCAATCAGAGAAACGCTGAACGAAAAGCTGAACACAAGTTGGTTGCCTTTAATATTCACGCGTCAGGCCTTGCTAAAAGCGTCGTCAGCCTCCTCCTCATTCTGAACATCGCCCCGTTTTGGTCTTGGAGTCTTGGATGTCATCTTTGCGAAGATAAATACTTAGTTAGCTATATCGATACTAGCATATAAACAAGAATTGTGAGGGTTTGGAGTCTTAAAACGTAGAATTAAAAAAAAACATGAGGGAGAGAGGGAAAAACGCGTCCTACTCCCTGCTCACCATACCGGAAGTCCCAACTTGTTCCTGTTTGCGGACGACTCAGCCCTGCTGGTCTCTGACAAGAACAAGTTACAAGTTGAAAAAACCCTCAGCTCCGAACTAGGCAGAATCTGCATATGGCTTGCTGATAACAAACTATCATTACACATGGGCAAAACAGAGTCCATTCTCTTCGGTTCAAATAACAAACTCAGCAAAACCGACGGCTTCTCAGTTACAGTGGGTGACAATATTGTCACAAGGAAAGATGAAATTACCTACCTGGGTTCCATCCTAGAGGCTAATCTCTCCTGTGACAAAATGGCATCTAATGTAATAAAAAAAGTCAATCAACGAACTCGATTCTTGTACCGGATCTCCTCTCTGGTAAACAGGAATACCCTGAAGACTCTGGCAGGAACACTCATTCAAGGGTACTACGACTATGCTTGCACCTCATGGTACCAAAGCACCTCAAAGGCGCTAAAAACAAAATTACAAACATCTCAAAACAAACTGGTCAGACTAATGCTTGACCTTACTCAGGGCTGTACAGTGCGATGATATCGTTGCGAATTGCCCCTTTAATTGGCCGTTGCGATTGGTAAATATTATCTGGGGGCGGGCTTGCGAGTAGTGCTTTCAAGCCTTGGATTCGCATTTCACTCCTAAATTATCCAAGGCGTGTGATGACGCGATGACGTCACTCACGCGAGCTGAGCAGTGAGCACTCAGCAGGTATGATCAGCGAGCTGCGGCGTCTGCTCCTCCTCAGCACTCTCGCACCCGTGGCTGTTGTAAACACTGGGACCTCGGTGAGCCTGCCAGCCGGCTAGCTACTGATAGCTATCAACAAATGCTCCAGTAAGTCTAGTAGTGCATGATAGCTTGCGTTAGCTTACTGTTCAAAACGAAACGTCCCATTAAACTAAATAGTTCAGATAGCTCCGTCCTGATATCAATGTCTTATAACACTGAGTCGATGCGTATTCGAGCTGAGGGCACGCTGAATATAGTCAATATGGACCAGCTGCAGCGCCGGAGAATCCTGGCCGTAGCTGGAGGCTACAGTATAGGGCCCAGCTGCAGCTCTGGAGAATCCTGGCCGTAGCTGGAGGCTACTCAGTACACACAGACAGTGGAGCTGGTTGCATATAGCGAGCATTTAGACTTGTTGCGTGGTGGCGATGTCTCGCAGATAATACAACTACAAGTATGATTATATAATATATATATTTTATTAAAAAAAAAATTATATAAAATAATTTTATTTCTTTTTTTTTTAAATCAAAAACAATCGATATACATAATGGTAAAATTGTCATTAAAAAATTTGCCCCTAAAAAATATTTTTTGCCCCTAAATTTCTCATTTAGGGGCAAGTGTGCCCCTAGTGAAAAAGCTTAGCGTACAGCCCTGTTACTCCTAGAACCCACCTCACCCCTGCCCACTTTGACAACCTAGGATGGCTTAGAGTAGACGACAGAGTACAGCAACTTGCAATGGGCCTGGTCTACAAGATACACTACACGACCAAGGTACCCATGTACATGTCAAAATACTTCCCAAAGGTCAGTGAATACCACGATCACAACACCAGAGGGAGCTCCACAAATCATGTTAAACCCAGATTCGGCTCAAACAAGGGACTAAACACGTTTCGCAATTATGCCACATCAATGTGGAACGCCCTACCCAAAGCTGTAAAGGAATGTGAATCACTACCCACTTTCAAAACCTCTCTCAAAGAACACCTACGGGAGACTGCAATTCGAAACTGGCCCCTGTAAATGTCCTAACCCAACCCACTCCAATGTACAGTAATTTACCTAGTATGGTTTTGTCAATATTCCAATGTACAGTTTTGCTTGTTTGTACAGTGTCCCGTCCCCATCCCCCAACCCCCTCCAATGTAAATTACCTAGTATGGTTGTCAATATCCCAATGTACAGTTTTGCTTGTACAGTTGTACAGTGTTTCCCCCCCCAACCCCTTCCTACCCAACCCCCCCGACACAACCCCACCCAACCTCCTCCAATGTACAGTTTTTACGTCAAATGTATATACTCCCTTTTCTGGACTCTTTTTTGTATCACAAACAGTACTGTATTTGCAAATCTGGTATGTCATAAATGTATAGATGTAGCAGTACTGTCTTATCTGTATGTCATGTATGTCATATATGTCCTGATGAATTGAAAATGGGGGACCCTGATGTAAACAAGACGAAAGTCTTTCTCTGGTCTGCATCCCCTTAACAATTGTGTGTATTGAGCTGTACTGTATTGTACCCATTCTGCAATCTGTTAATAAAGTTTTCAATTAATCAATTCAATCAAACCCACAGCTCATAAAGACCCACAGCCGGCCTGGGACCACAGCTCATAAAGACCCACAGCCGGCCTGGGACTCCTCTGATGTGTTAATGAATCATCCGCCCCTGCAGTCCCTCTTGGGCCTGTGTCCACCGAGAGCCTCTTCTGTAGCTAATGGTGCTCAGCCGATGCTTGAGGGAGCTCAGCCAGAGCTCCTGCTGGGACTCTATAGATCGTGTGTAAAGTGTAGCAGCCTTTTGATTAATAAGGCTGAACATTGGCACCCGGAGCCTCTTTCAACTGGAGGAGTACGTTTATACCATGGGGTGTTCACTACATGGCTTTCAGCCTCGTTACATGAACTCCAGCTGAGATATATGTAGGTTTTTTGATATATAGTATATCTTTAAGGATAGTGGGAAGTTCACTCCCTTCTGTAATCCTTCCTTATTGAGACAGTGGGAAAGAGAAGGAGACAAAGTATAGGGAGACGAGCTCTTTCATCAGGATCTTCAAACAAGACGGTGCTGAGTCTCAACTAGGGGACGCAAAATAAATTGCAATAAAGAAGCCATTTGCTGTCATTTCCTGCAACTTAAAAATATAATTTCATATAATTTAAGTACAGTGTATACTTACTTAATCATACAGTTATACGGGTAGACTATAGGTTGAGTGAGGTAGTTACGATAACGTTGACGTACCCTAAAGGGTGGATCAGAGTTATCCTACCCTAATGTTTTGACAATGATTTATATGTATTTTATGCTGAAATAGACAGGTACTTCATTATTCCACATCAGGCTTGGGTGTGAAGAAGCGGCTAATCTCTTCTTATTCTCCTCTGCTTTTATTCTGTCTATTTGACGTCTAATCTTACTGCTGTTAAGCACTTTAAGCTCCACTTCTCTAGGTGCTCGGCCACCTCTGCCCCCGGCTCTCAGTGCTGTCAGCAGATCATAACCGTTTAAAGGGGAATACCACCCATTTTAAGAATTCATATACCGTAATTCCTCTAATAGTGACCGGTATTCAATTACAAACCGGGTCTCTATTAATGGCCGGGTGCGCTCTTGAGCTAAGCAATTATAAGCCGACCTCCTAATACAAGCCGGGTTACTAATATACTGAGCTGCATACTGAGCTGCTAAGGTAAAGTTACTTGATTTCACTTTGAAAACGTTGAAATGACCAGTGACCACCTGTAATAGCACTGTTTACTATTTCATACAGTACTTGGTTTCAATAAATGAACCCAGTACATTTTACTGTGTTCAAACTGACACAAAATGTTGATTTATTCATTATGATCTGTTTGAAAATTTGAAATATAGGCCTCTCTCTTATACATGCCTCCTCCTAATAAAAGCCTGGTACCCGCTACAGTTTAAGCAAATACAAGCCCGGGTCACTATTAGAGGAATTACGGTATGTACTTCCTGCACCCCAGGACAGTTCATTCAGTATTTGTGAACACCTACAGCTAGAGATAGAATATAACTGTCCAATCCTGGGCTGCTCCATAGACGATGAACAGGGCTCTGACTTTATCAGACCATAAAATGTTTGTGTGATGTCTGAACTGGAATTAACCCTTTCACCGCCACACTACCAAATGGTTAACCCTTTCACTGCGACAATACAGAAGGATAACCCTTTCACTGCCACACAACAAAGTGTTAACCCTTTCACAACCACACTACAGAAGGTTAACCCTTTCACTTCCACACTACAGACGGTTAACCCTTTCACTACCACACTACAGACGGTTAACCCTTTCACTAACACACTACAGACGGTTAACCCTTTCACTAACACACTACAGACGGTTAACCCTCTGTAGTGTGGTAGTGAACAGTTAACCTTCTGTAGTGTGGTAGTGAAAGGGTTAAAACCTCACTACGGCAGCTCTTTTGAGTTAAAGGATGGTTTGGAAGCTGCCACAGAATATCTCATGACCATCATGGGAGAAACCTCCACCCTCCTTCTCCATCCCTTCCTCCGTTTTTGTATATTTAGAGTTTTAACTATTTCTAATTGACGTAAGTGTAAGCGACGCGTATCAACCGTATTTTTTCCCACCCACTGCCACAGTACCTTAGTTACTAGGATATAAGATGCATATCTCATCCTAACATCTTCATGTTTGTAACATTAGCTACTAGGGATGCCCCGATCGATCGGCCAGCGATCGGTATCGGCCGATATTCAGTATAAATATGAGATTGGGGAATTCCCATAATGCTTTCTAGTCGCCGATTGCGAAAACCGATCGATTACGCGCGCGAAAAACATGATCCAATTCTCAGCGAAGTTGGAATGAGAGCATGAGAGAGAGAGCGTGTGTGTGTGTGTGTGCTAGCGAGCATGAGAGGTAGTAAGTCCGTTGTCTCGACCATAGATATATATCTATGGTCGAGACAACGGACTATTCTCGCACATTGATATGTACTAGGGATGCCCCGATCACGTTTTTTGCCACCGATACCGATCACCGATCGTCGTGAGCCATATCGGCCGATACCGATCCGATACCGATTGTTTTTGATTAAAAAGAAATTAAACATTATTTTATATAATTTTTTTTTTTTTTTTTTTATAAAATATATATATTATATAATTAGACTTGTACTTGTATTATCTGCGAGACATCGCCACCACGTTTAAGTCAAAATGCTCGCTATCTGCAAACAGCTCCACTGTCTGTGTGTACTCTAGTAGCCTCCAGCTCCAAAAAGGATTCTCCGGCGCTGCAGCGGGACCCTATTTATTGGTAACTTTACTGTGCTTTGGTCATTTCACATTCAGCAAGCCCTCAGCTCGAATACGCATTAAATCAATGTTGATATCAAGAGCTATCTGTAGCTACTGCTAGCCGGCTAGATGACGTTAAGACAGAACTTTAGTTCAATGGGACATTTCGTTTTGAACAGTAAACTAACGTCAGCTAACGCAAGCTAACGCAAGCTAACGGAGGTATGAACATGGACTACTAGACTTTCTGGATCATTTGTTGATATCAGGAGCTATCGGTAGCTAGCCGGCTAAATACCGTTAGACAATGCCTACTAAACGTGAATAGTTGACTGGGTAATTTTGTTTAAACAGTAACGATAGCTAGGTAGCTAACGTTAGCGCAGGTCGAATGCACTACAGACTCGAGCAGAGGAGCCGCCTCTCAGTCCTCTTTGTTTACAAACTCTACACGGGGGCGGGCGGGGCTAGGGAGGAGGAGCAGCGGCAGTTTGCAGGTCGTGTGTGTCTGAGACAGACAGCGAGTGAGAGCTTCGCTTGATCGGTTTCCGCTATCGGCGAATATGACTCATTATCGGAATTCACAGATTGCATATTTATACTGAGTATCGGCCGATAACGATCGGTGGCCGATCGATCGGGGCATCCCTAATATGTACATATGTACACAGCAGCATCACACCTGGACAAGAGGCAGGGGAACTATGTGAGAATGCTATTCATCGACTACAGCTCAGCATTCAATACCATAGTCCCCTCCAAACTCATAGCCAAGCTCAGGGACCTGGGCTTGAACTATGACCTCTGCCAGTGGGTCTTGGACTTCCTGACGGGCAGACCCCAGGTGGTGAGAGCAGGCAACTGCACCTCCTCATCCATCACCCTCAACATAGGGGCCCCCCAGGGCTGTGTCCTGAGTCCCCTCCTCTACTCCCTGTACACACATGACTGTGTGGCTCAGCGGAACAACACAATCATCAAATTTGCTGACGACACAGTAGTGGTGGGCCTGATCTCTGCAAATGACGAGAGGACCTACCTGGAAGAGGTCAAGGTCCTGGCGGGATGGTGCCAAGAGAACAGCCTCTCCCTGAATGTCAGCAAAACAAAGGAGATGATTGTGGACTTTAGGAGGTCGGGGGTCAGGGACTACAGCCCCCTCAGCATCGACGGGGCACCGGTTGAGAGAGTGAACAGTTTTAAGTACCTCAGAGTCCACATATCTGAGGACTTGACATGGACCACACACATTGATAGTGTTGTGAAGAAGGCACGGCAACGCCTCTACTTCCTCAGGCGCCTAAGGAAGTTCCAAGTCAGTCAGAAGATCCTTAAGAACTTCTACTCATGTACAATAGAGAGCATCCTGACTGGCAATATCACCTCCTGGTTTGGGAATAGCACCGCACAAGACCGTAGCAGACTACAGAGAGTGGCCCGTTCAGCCGAGCACACAATTGGAGGGGGGCTTCCCACTCTCCAGAACATTTACAACAAGCGGTGCAGGGGTAAGGCTAAGAGAATTATCAAGGACTCCAGCCACCCAAACAACTGCCTCTTTGAACTGCTGCGGTCAGGCAAGCGATACCGGAGTCTCATGGCAAGCACAGAAAGACTCAGAAGAAGCTTCTATCCCCAGGCCATCAGGTTGCTCAACGAACAATAACACTATGCAACAACCATCAAATGCACTCACAGCACACACATCCACAAGCACACACTCACTTTAAACAAACAACACACTGCAGCACCCACTCTCTACACTTTAGAACACCTAGACACACTTTATATTTATTGGCAAAGAATTTGCACTACAACCCATACCTCAGTACACCTTACTGGAAATTGTACCTAAATTGTACCTCATCCCATTTCTGCTTTGCACTATATAGTATATTGTATATTAGTATATTGCATAGTATATTGTATGGTAACTCAGTTACTTCTATTCTGCATTGAACATTGTACATATGTACATACTGACCACTTGTGTCTACGTACGTGACTTCTATTTTTTACATTCTATTTTTACATGCTATACTTATTTTATTTCATACTTGTCTTTTTTGTCTAGCACAGTCTCTGGAGCGTAACAGAACAGAAAGAAGCATTTTGTATAAAAGTATTCTGTACTTCTGTATGACAACTATTAAAGAAACTTGAACTTGAAACATTGAGCCCCGCTAACCCATACGCTACACTGCCCCAGGTTGCTGAGAGACAACAAGCATTCCGTGAAGACCCGCCCTACTCTGCCTCTGATTCGCAGACTGTGGGTGGGGGAATGTGATTGGACCAAAGTAGAGTAGACAGACACACACAGACAGTGGACCCTCAGTCCCAAATCTGGGGGTTTGATTTGACCCCCACCTGACCTTCAACATCCACATAAAACACCTCTGCAAGACCTCATTCTATCACCTAAAAGAAATATATCCAAACTCCGTCCCACTTTAACTCTGTCAGACGCAGATAAGCTTGTCCATGCCTTTGTCTCTTCAAGACTGGACTACTGTAACAGACTCTTCATCAGGATTCCTGGCAAGAGATATCCAAAAGCTGCAATACATCCAAAACAACGCTGCCAGGATCCTGATGAGAGTCCGTAAACACGATCACATAACCCCCATCACTACATTGGCTCCCCGTCCCATCCCGGACTAGGGGTGGGCGATATATCGAGTATACTCGATGTATCGCGGATTGTTCTACCCGAGATGTAGTACTGTACTATATCGCGAACATCGAGTATTTAGTTTATATGGCGCCGCCCGCGGCCGAGAGACACTCGCAGTGCTTTCCTCGAGAAGGGACGGCGGAGCTATAGGCTAACGTTAGTGTAGTCAGGGCTGTACAGTGCGATATAATGTTGCGGTTGTAATTTCATTAGACAGACCAGCGCGGACCTTTAATAACATGTAATTTAATTGACACGAGCAATGAGCTAACGGTAGCTGCTAACCAAGGTATCCATTAAGATTATGCTAAGCTACTAGCGATAGCTGCTAACCCTGGTAAACGGTCAAAGCGGACTCCACAAGACTAGTTCCATTCGTGAGGAAATGGGGTGGGTTATATTGACAACGCTTGACAACAGCAGTTTAAACATAACTTCATATTTATTAGTTATTCGTTTTTGTATATCATTCAATTTCCATCTCCGTGTGTCTCCATCTCCATCTCTTCCTGTTTACATTCGAGTGTGACGTTATCACCTACGGCAGCTTAGACGATCAAAACGCGAACCTAGAACAAACCCCGAGGGGGGGGGGGCTGGCTCTCTTGTTCATTCTCGCCCCCTCTCTCTCTCTCGCTCTCTCTCTACATTCAATGATTTAAAGTAGCCAAACGTTACAAACAGTATAAATACTAACTGGATAGTTGATGATATAAACATTTAATTTCATTATCTGAAATATTCTAAAATCATTAAGTCTGCTATAAGCCATTATACCTTTTGTGTGTGATTATTATTTTCTCACAGTAGGGTGTGTATATATATACATATATATATGTGTGTGTGTGTTTGGCTAAAGTGGATAGAAAACACAGTACTGTGTAAAAGTTTTAGGCACCCAAGAGTTTTTATATAAATTGTCTTAGATGTAAATACATTTTTTTATTAGTGTGTCAGTAGACTACTCTTAGTACATTTTCATTAAATTATTTTTTAAAGCATCTTCATGGTTTAATAATGCAAACATATGTTGCAGGGACTTATTATAATCATCATATTGGCGTGACTGTATGCATCAAAGGGTTAAATCAAGCATTTTTAAGTGATTTAGAGGAAATGTAAAAATATCGCGATATATATCATGTATCGCGATATAGCCAAAATTTATCGCAATATCATTTTTGGCCATATCGCCCAGCCCTATCCCGGACCAACTACAAAATCCTGCTGCTCACCCATAACTGCATAAACGGACACGCACCCCTCTACGTACAGGAACTCATCACTCCACAATCCTCCACCCGTACCCTCAGATCTGTAGGTAGCCTGCTCCTTCGGGTCCTCAGTACCAGGCTCTGCACCATGGGGGACCGAGCCTTCTGCACGGCTGCACCACGCCTGTGGAACAGCCTCCCCATCCAGCTGAGGGCGCCACAGAGCCTGGACTCTTTTAAAGCAGGCCTGAAAACCTATCTATTTCAAAAGGCCTTTGATTGCTAGCTTTTTCTTTTTTTTCTTGTAATATTCTTTTTTCGTGTGCTGTTGTCTTTAATTTTGTTTATACTATGTTTTTAACTATGTTCTATTTAAAAAAAAAATCTGTATTTTATTTTATTATTATTAATAATTATTTCATTTTTCTAACTATGTTTTAACCCTGTGTTTTTAACAAATACAATTTATTATTTTAGTGGAGCGGACATGCAGACAGAGACGCTGCTTGCAGTTGAGATAGCGGAGGATTTTGGCTCGTTGCGTTGTGTTGTGGCGATGACTCGCAGATAATACAGATAATATATGAAAAGTATAATTTGCTAGTCCAGAGACAGTTGTGGTTCGGTCTGGATCTGGACCGGAGTCCGGACTTTGAGAATGCCTGTGTTAGACCTACAGTATCGGACGATATGGCTTGTAGACGATCGGTATCTGTGGCAAAAAACGATTATTTTGGTAGTCGACTAATCTGTCGATTCTTTTTTCGATTAGTCGACTAATCTAACGATTATTTCTGTCACACCCTCCATCTCTGCTTCCTGTGGCTCCTTTTCCGGGCTCCAGTGCATGTTTTACCTCACATGCTCAAGTCTGCACACCTGTGAATGTCACTCTGTTGTCCAGTCCCTCTACCTTAACATAACATGATCCCATAGCAAATTTAAATAATGACTCATGAAACATTTGAATTAGGATCTTAAGCTACTTGCTTAATCAAATGTATTTAATAACAAATTCAATAATCAATCATAATAAACAAATTAAATAATACAAATTAAAGTGCAAGTTTGAATGTAAAGATAATGTGCAAATAATGTTTTAAAAGTAGCAGCCTCTGCCCCAGCACCGCGGTTCTGATGGGGCTGTTAACCTGGTCCAGGAGGGTGACGTGGATCCACTCACTAGGCTCCACTAGGGCTGGGCGATATGGCAAAAAATCATATCGCGATAACGATATGATAATGTTATCATATCACTCGATATCGATAATTATCGAAATCGTTATAAGTTAAAAAATATTATTATTATTATTATTTTTTAAACAACAGATGTATGTTTATTTTGCAGCAATTCTTTGTCGTTGCCGCCATCTTTAGTGTTACATCCCCTCACACTCCAGTTCTCAGGCTGCAGCTGGTTTAAAAGCGAAAGTAAACCGGTTTCTCTGCTGGCTGTGGCTCCAGGGGAGTTGAACAGTTCTGGCTCTGCTAGTTTCTTTTCTATCTTTTGGCGCTTTTTTGGTGGACAAACCACCACACATGTGCACCGTGACTCGTGACTGGAGTCTAGCTCTGCTAGCACACATAGCCTACTGTGTACAGACGGTTTCAAACTGTATTTTAAATTAGAAAGCAAACAAAATAAATGGACAAGAGAAAAATAAATCAATTTGGTCAGTATTGTCATTTGGACAAGCAAAGCCATTACTTTAAGTTGCAGGCAAGAAAGACAAGTCTGTCCACTGTCTCTGGTTTTAAAACTGCCCTGTTCCAGGTAAAAAAAATTAAAATAAAAACACGATATTTCTTTTTCCGATATATATTTTTTCCGATATCGATTATTAAAATATATCGCGATATTTATCGTTATCGTTATATCGCCCAGCCCTAGGCTCCACCATCTCCAACAGCTGTAGGGGAGAGGAGAGGAGGACGAGTCAGATCACAGACTTCTAGGTCTTTTGTTTGCTGTGTCTGTGTGTGAGTGAGAGGGGCTGTGTGTGTGTCTTACTCTGATCTCCTGCAGAGGAACACACAATTTACAAATGACAGCGTCCATAAAGGAACCCGTGATTGCATTGCTATAGCAAACTTCAGATATAAGATAGCTAGCACTAACGTTCCCTGTCTGCAGTCTTGCCTGCGCTTTAGCCCAAAAAGTTCAACTTTTTTCAACTGAGAAAAAAAGCAGCCTGGCTAGAGACCATGGCGCTATACAGACAGTGGACGTTAGCACTAGCTATCTTAACTCTTTCAGTGCCACGCCTGGTTTTTCATTTTACCGCTTGAATGCCACCATCCGCGCCAATGTTAACGTTAATATCGCCTAATCTATGTTTTAAATTATGGCTATGTGTCTAATCTGCCCATCGCATTATCAAAGACTATTTTCTGTGAAGGCAGATTGTTTTTTTATCGCGTCGTTGCCGTTTCAGAGCAGTTAGAAAAGCCCCCGTTTTGATATAAAAAACAGCTCATTCTGGAGCATTCTATGAAAATCGTCTTTTAGTGGAATATTCCACAACGTTGATATTCGTCGGCCTTTTTATGAATCGTTTTCAAATAAACGCTAGATGATCAATATTATACGTGCACGCACGCACATTACGGCCGCGCGCGGATAATCGCCTCGTTGATTTCCTCTCGGAGTTTTACATTGAAACCGAAAGAAGACATTTCACAAAACAGCTTATAACTTCATCAAACTTACTCTGATTATCCTACCACTGATAACATAGAGTCCTTACCTGACATCAGATGGTATCCAACTGGTATATTCCAATTCCTGATCACCATTCGAAAAAATCGATACGTGTATGGATCCAACGCGACACAGTGGATCTCCATGATCCGCGGGGATCTGAGGCTCCAGAATGAACTCTAGTAACCCCGGCTGGATCAGTGAACTGGAAAATGTGGAGTACCGGATTTTTTTCCCCATTCATTTTCATTGAGTCCATTCCAAAATCACTTATGTCATCTGGGAGACGACAGGGGGCGCTTTTTTCCACAGTGATCACCGGCGCAGCTCGGCAATACTCGGGTAGGCTCGGGTGATGCAATAATTTTTCAGATCGCAAAAAAAAAAAAAAAAAAAAAAAAACGAGAAATCTCGTGAGTGGCTAGCAACCACCTATAAAAAAACACGAGAAATCTCGTGAGTGGCACTGAAAGAGTTAACATACCTAATTAATACTCCAGTCTGCAAAAATACGACACTTGGTGCTAATTCACAGAGCTGTAAACACCGGTAGCCTAGCCAAGCTCTAGTGTGCTCTAGTAGGCTGTAAGCGTGGCGCTGTTTACCTAACGTTACTTACAGTACAGCTCGTTGGTGGACACGCAGCCTCAACACAATAACTGAAATAGCGTTCGCTTAGCAAGCATTATCCATGAGACGTTCTGTTTTCCAACATGTAAGCTTACAATACTATGGCTAACTACGGTAGCTAAAACGTACCCATGATCCGAGTAGCTGTCATCACGGTTCCAGTGTGCTTGCTTGTGTTTTGTTCTTCGTCGTTAGTACACAGAATGCAGTCATGGCAGACAAGGGACATTATACTTCCCCAGCACTTCCTGTAGTGCATTGCAGTTACAAATGAACATTTGCGCAGTTTTCAATTAACGTTACCGGCTCTGTTTTTATACGACGCATCAACACTAAAATTCCGCGTCGACGATTTTTTATGATCGGCGTCGTCGATTATGTCGACTAATCGTTGCAGCCCTATTGTAAACGTACTCAGCGTGTCCTTCATTTCACTGTCATACAGTATGTGACTGTGATGCTTGGGTGGTGTTGATGCAGAAGTGCCCACTGCCCGTTCACTTCAGTGTTAAGACTTTGCTATACCACTTCAAATAAGTCAAAAGTCAAAATTACAAACTCATGATTACCTGACCGGCTAATCATGTCTGTGTTGATGTGTGTCTTATCCTGCTAATGTTCTCTGTGTTGATGTGTGTCTTATCCTGCTAATGTTCTCTGTGTTGATGTGTGTCTTATCCTGCTAATGTTGTCTGTGTTGATGTGTGTCTTATCCTGCTAATGTTCTCTGTTAGGGATGGACCGATATGAACATTTGCCACCGATACCGATACCGATTGTTCAACTAACACAATTGGCCGATACCGATACCGATATTTGTGGCAAAAAAAATTGTAATATTTTTTTTTGTATTTTTCTTTTTTAATATATATATATTTTTTTTATGAAACTACTGTATATTTGTATGTCTCTAAATGTTTTGATGAATTGAAAATGGAGGACCCTTGGGGGGCTCCAGTAGCTCACCGCGTATCTCGGCGCTATTTCTGCGTCGGGAGGAGCCGTGCTGCGTCACGGTTCTGGTTGACTCCGAGTTCGATTCCCGGACCCGCCGTCATTTGCCGAATGTCTTCCCCTGTTCTCCCTCCCGTTTCACTCTCTAGTTAAAAAAAAAAGAAAATGGAGGACCCTTATGTAAAAAAGCCGAAAGTCTTTTTCTGGTCCACTGAGCTGTACTGTATTGAACCCACTCTGCAATCTGTCAATAAAGCTTTCAATCAATCAATCAGACAAATGCATAGAAAATCCCTTATTATAACCAAATAACAATTTTTCTTTTATTATTGTTTATGAAAATGTTTTAGCCCTATGCTTGACTATTATTTTAGCCATGGCAACAAATAAAATAATAATAATAAAATGAATAAATAAAATATTAAATAAATAGGCTACACGTCTCTATTTTTGTGTTACAAATTGTGCTCACCGATATGAACATAGGCCTCTTTACTTACTTTAAAAAGGGAAACATCAAGAAATAGCACTATCTCTCTCACAGTATGGTCTGCCGGGCTGCAGCTGGATACTATTGTCTCAACCAGAGCTCTCAACCAATGCAATGCAACAGAACAATTTTGATTGACAGTTGATTCTGCCAATGGACCTATCTCAAACCCTGCCCTCTTTTCTTGATCCTCCAATCACAACTGTCGCTTACCTCGGACAAACTTCCGAGGTAAGCGACAGTTGTGATTGGAGGATCAAGAAAAGAGGGCAGGGTTTGAGATAGGTCCAACTCTGCTGTTACCACCAATCGGCAAGCGTTTATTTGTTTTTTACTTCCGGGAATGCCGCCATTGACCTGCTTGCGAGAAGCACAACAAACTTACCGTAGCTAATACGTTAGCTCCCCGCAGACCACGATAGATTACCAGCGCTCCGCAGGATGACCAAACGAGGCATAATGATTTTACTACAACGAATGTTATAATAAAACAAAGCCTTTCTATACATTTGTCTGATTGAAAACTTTATTAACAGATTGCAGAATGGGTACAACTCAGGGCTCTATGAGCAACGGAATGGAACTGAGCTATGAACGAGCTACTTGCTATGTTCGGGTAAATAATAATGCTGATGTTATTGAACGTGTAACACTAACTATATAACGTTAATGCCACAAAACGAATGCCTTTGTTAATCATAAGTAGTAACTTTGATGAAGTAGCTTGTGTGTGACTGTGTGGGGGACTGGGGGCGGCGTTGTGCAGGTCGCGACTGAACTTTTTGTTGCCTTTTGACGCTACACAAATTGATGGATATTTATCGGCTACTGCCATCGGCACATTTGAGCTTATCGGCCGTCAACAAGGCACTTATCGACCGATACCGATACCCGACCGATACATCGGTGCACCCCTATTCTCTGTGTTGATGTGTGTCTTATCCTGCTAATGTTGTCTGTGTTGATGTGTGTGTCTTATCCTGCTAATGTTCTCTGTGTTGATGTGTGTCGACAGGAACCTTCATGCTGTGGGGACACACCATCCAAGTGGACTGGGCTGAGACTGAGAAGATTGGGGATGAAGAATCCATGCAGCGAGTCAGAGTGGTCTATGTATGTAGGGTATAACACACCAGTCAGAGTGCTCTATGTATGTAGGGTATAACATTAACACCAGTCAGAGTGCTCTATGTATGTAGGGTATAACATTAACACCAGTCGCATATGTGCATGCGCACTGAATAAAGACCACAAATGTACCTTTAATCCCAATATTCGTCTGACCACACCCCTATCAGTTTACCCATATAAGCAGGGGTGGGGCCACCCACTCGCCTCCTTCCCAAGCTTTCGCCACAAGGCGAGGTCAAAGGCTGCAGCGGCGTCGGATGCCGAGCGTCGCTATACTAACAGAACTTGGTTATAGTCATAACCTAACGTTCTGTTTCGTATTCGCTCTCGCTCGGCATCGCTCTCTGCACAAGGGAGGCCGAGCGAGAGCCAACGGCCGACAAATACACCCCGCTGACAGCCCCCCACAACCATCAGAACAGGGAGGGCCGAGTAAGCTGGCGGTGTCGCATGACCAAGCCTCCATTTAAAAACCCCCACCCAGAGGGGTCGAGGCAGAGAAGGCTGACACGATTGGCAGACATCATGAACGTGCAGGGGCACCCTCAACGGTGAACCCGGGAGTTGACACTGCTCCAACACACCAGGGAAACAACCACCTTGGTGTTACCCAATGCGGTGGTTGTTCCTATAACCCCTCAAGAAAAAACTCCAAAACACACCTGCGGGTATACACCGGCTATACCGCAGTACAAGTGTTTCAGTTTCCAAAAAAGGGTTAACCCAGGCCTACGGGTCGAAGAAACATTACTTCAGACCGGGCCTGGCGGTACGGGAAGCACAGGGTCACCAGAGGAGGTCAAAAACCACCCCCACAGGCCCCTCTTCGCCATGCGTGAGAGAGGAGCGAAAAAGAATGGAGAACCAGCCCCTAAGCACACCGTACTTGGTATTCCCAGGCGGTCTCCCAACCAAGTACTAACCAGGACCAACCTGTGTAGCGGCCGTGATCCGACGAGATCGAGCGTGTACAGAATGGCATGGCCGTAAGCCATTACGACAGTGCTGAGTAAAAACGTACCCAACCAGGGTCTCCATAGCGCTTAACCCCGTGACACCCGGACCGACCTGGCATTTTTCCCCCTGAAAAAAGCCCAAGTCCCTCAGGGTACCAGAACAGCAGATCTGCATCCCCGGCGGACAACGGGTTCAACTGATCCGGACCAGCGTGACCAGAACCAGTCCCGTGCCCTAACCACGCCGACATGCCTACTCCAGGAGAAAGGGCAGATATGCGTGTCGATCTTAACATGAAAAGAAGGCGCCACCCAGACGTTCGGGCGAACCGCGCCTGGTGGCCCACCCCAAGGGCGTGAGACCCCTCTACATATGTTCAGATCCATTCCGTCATCATCCCCCAGACATGAACGAGAATCCGTCGAAAACCAACCCAGGTCGTGGGATTTGGTCGTCGGAAGAGGAAAAACCCCCATCTCAGTTGCTTTATAAAAACGCTGTTTTAACCACAAGCAACCAAGGCGTGCCAGTCAGTCGCCTGTTTACAGCGAGCTAGCACTATACGTGCGTCGGGACACACCCCCATCAATGAACAGGCTATTTAGACCTGTCATTGAATCCCCAAGGCGCCCAGGGGAACGACAAGAGGGGTGTGACACTTCCTAACTCCAACACTTTTTGAATAGAAAAGAAGGAAGCATCAACAGTATGTATCCCAGTCTACACAGCCGGGGGTAAAAAAATTTCACATTTTTACATCCCACCACCCTCCCATAGGAAGGAGATGGGGATCCCCAGAGAGACTTCCCACGCGAGCTGTACAGATTGAAAAGAATATATTGCACCTTGAGCCATGTAAAAAATTGGTTTTAGGGCTCTCCGGGGAAGAGGCACTGAACCCATACACACTCAATAATCGAATTGAATCGAATACATATACAATAGAAGAGGACACCTTCTAGAGGGTCCACTCACTTTGACAATCTGAGGAGGAAGGCTCTGTACTCTGATGGAGGCTCCCTCACATGGAAGAAGGAGTCCGAACTCACAGAAGGCCCGAATAGGCGCTTGGTGAGGAGGAGCCCTGACCACCCCCCTGAAACAGATCCATCACATGGACCTGAACAGCACACGGAAGTCCTACCAACAGAGACGCGCACGGTGACGTACTCTATGGCGGGGGAATTCCTGCGGTGCACACGCCCAATATACCAGGCCGTGGGACGCCTATTCCTTAATGACAGGTCAGTAGTGCTGCTTTTGCTTCCGCGTTTTCCCTGATTGGCTGCGCCATGCCCCGCGGCAGGCGCGGCAACCGCAGAGCAGAGCGGCGGAGCGGCGGAGCGGCAGAGCGCGAGCGGAATTAGGTAACCGCCGCAGGAATCCGCCATGATTTTCATTCGGCGCTTCAGCTCACCTGGAATAGCAGCGGTCCGCGGTCCTGCGGTTCGTTGTTGACGAGTTCGAATCCCATGATTTTTCTTTTTTTAACGTTTTTATTTTTTTACGTGTATTCTTTCGCCGGTTAAGGTTAGGCATGGTTATGGTTAAGGTTAAGGTTAGGCATTGTTTCGGAGTTGGTTAAGGTTAGAACGGTTAAGTTTAGGCGCTGTTAAGGAGCTGGTTAAGGTTAGAGTTTGTCAAAGAGAATGGCAATATTCTTTCTATGGTTAAGGTTAGGCATGGTTAAGGTTAAGGTTAGGCATTGTTTCGGAGTTGGTTAAGGTTAGAACGGTTAAGTTTAGGCGCTGTTAAGGAGCTGGTTAAGGTTAGAGTTTGTCTTAGAGACAGCCTATTTCCGCACTGCCGCTCTCCCGCGTTGCCGCGGTCACATGGTCAAATTGTCACATTCTTGCACTCATGACCTGTCATAAAGCCACACGCCCGTGGGACCAGGAACCCCCCCCCCCCCCCGTAACGTGCCGAACCGCCACGTGACGGGAACCTTGAAGGACAGGGGGTGTACCCCTGACCGACAAAAACAAGGAGGAGAGGAAAGGTTACCAGTTCACCCCTTTACGACCCCACACCCATGATACGATGTAATGACAAAAAGAGAATATGACACAGTCATAGTCAGCTCTATGAAGCGTTTGACAGCTCCACACAGCGCATGAGCTAACCTGCTATCTGATTTTTACTAAGGAAAAAACACAGAATAGAGAGGGCTCTAAGAGCCCCGGTCCAACATACACATGTGCTTCTGTGGCCAGTCCAACCCAGTTGTAGGTCACATGACACACACAACCCATCATCACCTACAAAAAATGGCAAAAACACTCTACAGAGGAACGCCGTTTTTCATAATGAGAGAATACATAATTCTCGATTAGTATCGGCCACAGGCCTTGCTAAGCACACACGACAGCGACCAAACAATCTTTTCTTTTAGGAAAATAAAGTTTCTCCAGCAGTTTTAGCACAACCTCAGCAATCAAGCTAAGGGTTACATCGCATCCCTACCACACAAAAGACACAATGTAGTGCAACATGTCTGATAGGATGATGAAAAAGTCCCCAGGGAACCGGGGGGAAACACAATCCTCTTATTTTACCCTTAATACGGCCACTTAAAACAGGAAAACCTGTTAATATGTGAACACTGTTCATTGTCATCACAGGCTGAGAAAAGAACATTCTTTTACTCACTTGTCACTAAGCATAGCTTCATAGGTTAGTTACCTTAGTTGTGAGTACACGGTACATATAAACACACATGATGTTTCCCACACAACAACCAGATCATTTTCTGTAACAACCCGATTTGCACGGAGAAGCTAACTGCCAGTGACAAAGACAGTTCACACATAACTCGTGTCGTATCCTAAATGCATTGCAGCAACACACGTTTTGGGAAAACATCGTTATTCACAAAACATTTAGAAAGGTAAAACCAGAAGACGTGTTATAAGGTCTGGTCAAACCTTGTCCTACCCGGAACGTAGATCAGCGAAGTGCAGTCACAACTTCACAAGACACCGTAGGAACACAGCCGCTCCTGTGTTGTTCGAACTGGGCAGCGTCGCCGCTCCAACCCGCACTACAGTCCTCTTTGTTGACGCAACCTTGCCGTCCTGGCTCAGGGCAGGGTCGACGAACATCTCCTGTCAAAGACGACGTCGTAGTCCAGAGTGTTTAAAAACATGTTATAATCAAAGCACGTTCAACAGAGTAGCATTAAGCTAACGGCCGCTCCAACCGTTCGAGCGCTACTGCCCCTGCTCGCGAGACGCCGAGCTAACGGCGCACGCGACCAGAAGCGAGCTCGCGGCGGCGCGCAAGGAGCTGAAGCTACCCCGCGCCAGGCCTTGGCCTATAGCAGCAAGCTAACGTTACCTAGTGATCACGACATGCTAGCGCCGCAGCTAACAGCTGACTGGCTAACAGTAGGCCCAACCTAAGTAGGCCATGCAGCGATCCCAGCAGGCTAACGCAGCAGCTAACAGCTGACTGGCTAACCGTAAGCTAAGCAGCTATCACCTGAACTTGTATACAATGACATAACACTCACCCAGACAGGCCGCCGTTCTGAACCTCTCCTCACTTTTTAAGAGAAAAGAGAAACAAGATGTCAACACTGCTTTACAACGGTGATTTTACCAACACCCGACGGAATCAGCACAATACCAAACTGGCCTGTGTAGCTGACTTGAACATGGATCTGCCGCTATCGCACATCCATGCACATATCTCCTCGTGAAGGAATACTCTCATTTGGATATGAAAGAAGGGGCTTAACACGGGACAGAGAGATATCCACTCGTCCAGAACACACAGGGATCACCAGTGTTAATGGTCGCGGCCCACTAGTTAAACTAAAATGGCTTCAGACCAAGGTCTTCTGTCGTCTAGGAGACTGAACAAAGGACCCTAGCCTGGGGCCGGTTTTCATAAACATTGTCAAGTAGCCCCCATAGCACTAACAGACAAGTGAAGCCTGCCAGCAAACATAACTCACCAGAACCAGGAACCCACCGCGTCTCACAACCGCGGCGCGTCCTACAGCCCAGCTGTGCCTTTACCGCAACCAGCACACAGCAAGGACTGCAGTTGGAAAAGCATGTAGCGGCACGAACTCCCAATACGAAAACCGGTGGAGGATTTTTAGAATGATCATCATCTTCCAGACACTCCAGTACGAAGACAATATCGCCGTATTTTCTCGAAAATAGTGAGAGAGAAAATAAAGATATGATGTCAACGTATCCTTGTTTCCCAAAGCTGCTCCTAATCCTTTCTTCCAGCATGGTGTCAAGTGTGGGGATCTACCGAGGCACTTCTTCCTTGTGGTGAAAGCGAGAAGGAGGCGAGTGGGTGGCCCCACCCCTGCTTATATGGGTAAGCTGATAGGGGTGTGGTCAGACGAATATTGGGATTAAAGGTACATTTGTGGTCTTTATTCAGTGCGCGTGCACATATGCGAGATAGTGCAGAGAGCGATGCCGAGCGAGAGCGAATACGAAACAGAACAGCAGTCAGAGTGGTCTATGTATTGTAGGGTATAACATTAACAGCAGTCAGAGTGGTCTATGTATTGTAGGGTATAACATTAACAGCAGTCAGGGTGGTCTATGTATGTAGGGTATAACATTAACAGCAGTCAGAGTGGTCTATGTATGTATTGTAGGGTATAACATTAACACCAGTCAAATGCTGCTAAAGTTTGTTGTTGGTGTGTGTGTATGTAGGGCTTGTTGTTGGTGTGTGTGTGTATGTTAGGGCTGAGCCCGGACGTTCTGACCTTCGTTCGTTACGTTGGCATTCGAATTTTAACTCATTTAACTTATCTGGCGCCAGCGTTTCAGACCATTTTGACGATGTTTGCAGACCCATCGTATATTCTATATTATAGCTATGGAGACAATAGTATGGCTCATTTGAAAGGCAATATTTATACTCCAACAGGGAACAAACCGTTTATTTCTACATACCTCGTTCCTGCGCAATCCCAGGCTAAAAAGCGTCCCGTTTCAAAATAATCCAGGCTCATTTCCTAGAATGCGAGATATTGCATGTTTTGTGTGCAGCATGCGCATTTCGTGCTTGTTGCTCGCCTGACACCTATATTATTTCCAGGTCAAAGGTAAACATGACCATACATAGAATTGTTCCATTCACAAAGCCACCATGGGGGGGGGGGTTCCCTTGCCATAGTTGTCGGACTCGTTTTCTGATGCTGGGATCATCACGAAGGCATGTTTTATGATGGGGTTCGGTAAAATAGACGTTACCTTTGTCAGCAGGTACGCCAAAACCCTGTCCACTCTTGCTCCGAAGTGTCTGAGTCAGAACAGGAACAATTTAAATAAATAACGTTAGTTGGCTCTACCACGGTGCGGTGAACAGATAACGTTACATCCTCAGCCTGTTTGAAAATACTAGAATCCAACATAGTCTGGTGAAAACGCACCATTATGGATGGATCGTCACCGCTTGTCCTCTTCATAATAATCTGCAATAGTTCGCGATCGCCATTGCAGAAAGTTAGTTGGCTCTGGTGCTCTCAACTCTGGTGGCGGCGACTACCGCGGAGCGGTGAACAGATAACGTTACATCCACAGCCGGTCTGACTATAGTATTTTTATGATTTACCAGAAGTGCTAAGTCCAATGTAGTCTGGTGAAAAAACGCACCTTATCATCCATAAGTGTGATTGTTTTGTCCTCTTCATAATAATCTCCACACGTTGCCATTGCCATTGCTATCCAAATGAAAATCTATACGTTCACACTAATAAAACAAATTGTCTATTGGCTGAGCGCGTGATATCACGCCCGGATTCATGTCAACCAGGAAATAACTAACGCTATAGTTGTTGTCGTCGTCGCAAATAGATACATCCAGTGCTTTATTTAACTAAATGGATTTATGGATGGAGACACATTCATGGAAAGTTCAAACCCAGACCACCAAGCTTCTAAAAGGGTTAGCGCGACACACAATGGCTCTTCCAATTTGTTCTACCGGCAGCAAAAAAAGTGAGTCTCAGCCTCTGCATTATGATATTATGATATGAAAATGTAATTGTAGTGCTGTCAGACCCGGATGGATACGGGTTGTCTTTTCCCTTTATTTTCTTCTCTGAGTGCTTCGTTTACATGTTAAAATCACAATGATTTTCTTCTGGGAGACAATGCCACCACACACCCACCACTGGAAACAAATTTTTTTTGATAACATTTATTAATTAAAAAAATGATGGTAAATGGCTGCATTTTTATATAGCGCTTTTATCCAAAGCGCTTTACAATTTGTTCCTCACATTTCTACCCATTCACACATTCACACACCGATGGCGGAGGCAACCATGCAAGGAGCCAACCTGCTCATCGGGAGCAATTAGGGGTTAAGTGTCTTCCTCAAGGACACTTCGACATGCTGCCCGGGAGGAGCGGGAATCGAACCGGGAACCTCCGGGTTACCAGACGACTGCTCTACCCCCTGAGCCACTGAAGGTTCCAACGTTCGTTCGAAAAACCCTGCCGAAGTTCGAATCCTAAAAACAGGCTTCGGGGACCGCTCTAGTGTATGTATGGTTTGTTGTTGGTGTGTGTGTATGTATGGTTTGTTGTTGGTGTGTGTGTATGCAAATAGCTTGCTTCAGCGGGTCAATTTGGGTGACGGATGGGTGACTGACGTCAAATAGAAAGCATCTCTTCTATCGCTAAGAGAGACAGGGAAATGGAGAGAGACAGAGAGAGACAGATTTTCTATTTGGTTATGGACTTTAACACTTTGATTGCCGGGGTTAAATTCATAATTTACCATCCCTCGCCAGTCCTATTTAACATGGAGAAGTTCCCCTTCTTTGCAGGGCTATAACTTTTTAAATTGTATTGCTAAATTGACATTACTATGGCCCATTCAACGTCCTATATCTATTGTTCAGGGTGTAGCAACGTTATACTTTTTCATTCACATATTCATACTAAAATACGGTCTAAAGTATAAGTATGTTTTTATCGTTTTCTGCAGCTTTCTCCAGAACTTGATTTATAGCCCCAAATGCATTATATTGATGATCAAATACAGTTTGATAGGAATCTGTGCAAGATAAAAAATTTCAACTGGACGTGCTTCTAGGAGTTACTACTTATCATCTGATGTTGACCGGATGGGGGGGGGGGGGTCGTTTTATAATTCCGTGGGCAACGTTATATCATTCATCTAGTGTGGGTGATATGATCATTAGAGCAGTTAGTAAAGAACACGTTGAAAAATAACGCTGGATCTTACCGTATCTTCCTCGCGCCGTTGGACGATGAGCGTGGAACTGAAATATTCCTATTATGGGATGTAGAAATACCCGATCCATTTCCAGGTTGTATAATAGTATATACGTCCAAATCATGTTGTTTATCGAGTTATTGGTAACGGATTGCTATCCGTTGTGATCAGCTCGAGTCCTGGGACTATTAGCGAGTGATCGGACCGAATTGAAATGAGCACCAGCTTCTAGTGTTGTCAAAAATATCGAAGTATCGATACATATCGATACTGAATATTTAAAACGGCTTCAATACTCATTTCCCGAAGTACCGATACTTTCTGCAGTATCGGTACCAGCTGGCCGGAGCATTTATTAACGTTACGCGTGTACTGGTGTAGGATGGGCTCCGGCTCCGCTCGACCGAACGTTGGCAACGGGGTAGTTGTGTCGAGTTCATGCGTGTACTGGTGTAGTGGGCTCGGCTTGACGTTACTCCGTTTCCATGAAGTAATAGGTGGCCAGCTAGCTAGCATTAAGCTAACGGAGGAACGACAGCTAACGTTAGCTAATAATAGCGTTGTTTACAAACTGAAGACAGGGCTGCGCTGCCCGGCTGTGAGGGGGAGGAGGAAGAGAGAGAGAGAGAGAGAGAGATTTCTCCGGAGCTATGCTATGCTATGTAACGTTATTAAATACTCCGAGCATAGCCATAGCTCCGGAGAAATCTCTCTCTCTCTCTCTCTTCCTCCTCCCCCTCACAGCCGGGCAGGCAGCCCTGTCTTCAGTTTGTAAACAACGCTATTATTAGCTAACGTTAGCTGTCGTTCCTCCGTTAGCTTAATGCTAGCTAGCTGGCCACCTATTACTTCATGGAAACGGAGTAACGTCAAGCCGAGCCCACTACACGCATGAACTCGACACAACTACCCCGTTGCCAACGTTCGGTCGAGCGGAGCCCATCCTACACCAGTACACGCGTAACGTTAATAAATGCTCCGAGCATAGCGCCGGAGAAATCTCTCTCTCTCTCTCTCTCTCTCTCTCTCTCTCTCTCTCTCGTCATAACTAGGAAGGTGCGCTCAGTAGACCAAAAATCTCCAGCAGCCACTCTCTCTTTCTCTCTCTCTCTCTCTCTCTGATCTAAAGATAAACAAAGGGTTTTAAAAGTGTATTTATCTTCTCGTATAGTACCAGAGAGAAGCTGAGGAGAATCAACCAGCAACAAAAGCAAAATGTGTTAAAAAAAATAAAAATAAAAATTATCATAAAAAAAAAATTATTATAATATATTTTTTTTTTTGGTATTGAAAGTATCGAAAGTATCGATACTTTTCAAGGTATCGTATCGAAGTCAAAATTCCAGTATCGTGACAACACTACCAGCTTCCACTTCCTGTTTCTGCCCTGGGCGATCCGCCGATCGGCCACCAGATGGCGCTCTTGAACCGTTGGAGAGTTGAGAGGGGCTCAACAGTACATCTCATGTCTCCGGGGGAGAAATATGATTTTGATCACAGATTTTTGAAATATTGATATCAAAGACGCTGTCCAGCGTCTTCGGCAGAATGAGCATGGCAGGGAAAGACGTGTTTCAGCGTTTTCGGCGATTAAAGTGTTAATATAGTCAGTCTGGACTTTACTAACGTTACATACTGTACGTTGACTTTGTGGTTTTTTTAGCGCCTTGTTTTCCGACAGACAGATTATGCACAACGAGTTATAGCGTTTGGAGACATATAGGGTCTCCAAATAGCCATTTGCCATTTTGGAAAAACGCATATACATACCATTAGAAAAGTTGTGTAAAACACACATTTTCTGTGGTATTGTTATCAACTTTGGACCTGTACTAGATAGGCTTTAGGCTATGGACCCATTGTGTTTTCCAGGTGTAAAAAAATTACATTCGGTACAGCCCTAGTATGCAATTTTCAGGCATTTTCTGAAAAATGTGCCCGCCTGTTAACACTTTCAATGCCGGAGCTTGGTGCCCCAGAACATGGTTGAATGCCAGCACCCACTTCAATGATAGCGTTGTGAACGCATAATCTTTTTGTATTTTATTTTTTTATTATTTTTTAAACAAACATATAAACAAACATGACAACACACGATAAGATATACAAGCATTAATTGTCAGGGCACATCCAATGAGATCACCTTTTGGTTAGTTGTTTTATATAAGATATACCCATAATACCTGTTATCTAAAAAAAAAACCTACACACATATGCTCAGCTCGAACCCCCCCCTCCCGGACCCCACCTTGAGAAGTACCTCCACTATCCCTCGCACCTAACCAGACACTACCATTATAAGCTAGCTTTTATTCTCTCCACCACTTCTAACCACATTGACATTTTGGATTCATTGAGACCCAGAATTCTTGCTGTAGATATTTCATGGTAAATTACATCGAGATATGTAAGAAACCAAACTTTACGGCACATTTTTTCCGGTTGAAACCAGCGTGATGCGATCAGCTTTTTGGCTACTGTGATACCCGATAAAACCAATCTCTTTAGCTGTGGATTCACTGCAAACTCAAAAACATCATTCAACAGCAATACCGAGGGGTGTACAGGTATATTCCAAGATACGAGTTTTGATATTTGTTGGGTCACATCTTTCCAGAATGCCTTAACTGGTGAGCAGTCCCAATACATGTGCATAAATGTCCCTTCGTCCCCATTTGTACATTGGGTGCATTTGGAATCTTGTTTGAGCCCCATTCGGCACAGTCTTATAGGAGTCAAGTATGTCCTGTGAATATAGTTAAGATTGATTGTTGATGATCCGGGTTCCTTGATGTAAGTCGGACATTTGCCCAGGCTCCTTGCCAATCAAAGTCATTTTCCAGGTCTGGTATATCCCTCCTCCAGACAGAGTCAAGTTGGAGGGTTTCATACGAGGACGTTAGTAATTGATGATAAAATTCTGAAACAAAACCTCTCGATGTCTCTCTTGAGTAGAAGAATTTGTGGTATCTGTGGTGTTCAATTGGTCTGTCTAATGGAACACCGTGAGACTTCAAACATAGCTCTAACTGTTTGTGAAAAAGCCATGTGGACTTGGTGAGATTACATTTTTTGCGTATTTCTTTATCACTACAAAAACCCTGTTTGTTAAAAACATCCCCTAATGAGTGTATGCCTTGCTCTTCCCATATAGGGAATCTTATAGGTCGTTTTCCAATTAAGAGAGCATTGTTATTGAATAAGGGAGTATGATTGTGCCATTCTTGTGGGTTAGGATTTTTTTTTTGTGATTCACGCCATATCCGGATCGCATGAGTAATTATGGGGCCAAATTTTCGTTCACAGTGCTTGATTGGTAGTTTAGTGTATGCTATGTCCTTCAGTCTATGTGGGGCTACTATGTTTTCTTCTATTTTTCTCCAAGATGCTAATGCTTGGGAGTCAAACCATGTTGTCAATGGACTTAATGAGTACGCCTTAAAATATAGGAAAAACGCATAATCTATGTCTTAAATTATGTGTCTAATCTGGCCGTCGCTTATCAATGACTTGTTTGCAGTCAACATTAAGACAACGGATTGTTTTTTAATCGGTTCATTTCCGTTTTATACCATTTTGAAAAACCCTCGTTTTCTTGAAAGTTTCAGGAAAATATAAAGATTCTGTGATAAACGGCATTTACTGGAATATTCTGGAATACACAAAAAACTTTGAAATATTTCTGCCTATTTATGAATCGTTTTCAAATAAACGCTAGATTATCGATAGTATATGTGTACTTATGCACGCTAGAGAAGTGAGCTGAAAAATCTATTCTCATTTCCTGATCAGCGCGCACACACACACACACACACACACACACACACACACACACACACACACACACACACACACACACACACACACACACATTTTAATACTTTATTTGGTTCCACAAATTATATTACATAAACAGGGAATCAAATGTATCGGGGCCAAGCAGCACTGAACACTTAAGGGACACATAGCACCTCCTTCTCCACGTGGCTAAGCTGCTAATAATAGCTGAGACAGAGCAATATTTGGCAATTTGTTTGGCTTTTCTTTTAGACATTGCAGCAATTCTCAGACCGGTCATGGTGCATTTGTGTACATGGCCAAGACTTCCGAATACAAGTACACTATATCTACACCTATACCCAAGGTCAGCCATCACACTGAGCAGTGGTTGGTATTTGATATACTTGTCCCGGAAGGCCTGGTCCATGTACAGATCAAAGGTACAGCCTACTTCTATGACCAGCACCTCTCCGTGGCTGGTGTCAACAAAAACAACGTCCGGTGTATTTGGTATGTTAGCAAAAACATCGTTGGTAAGCAGGGGAGGAAACTAACTTTTTGGCTTACCAGCCAACTGGCGAGTATCTGATTTTTTTTACCAGCCAAACAGATTTTTTACCAGACAAAAAAAATCGCTAATTGTGATAATTACTTCTTTGTATGTCTTTGTCTAAATAGATTTTCAATCATAGTAAAATAATCACACTGTGTCTCTACTCTTTAAAATATTTATTAGCATAAAACATTAATCTCTACTCTTCACAATATTAGCATAAAACATATTAACATGAAAGAGGTATCTATTCTGGACTGGGTTGGGCTGAACTGGGCAGTGAAAGATGCTGGGTTGGACTGGGTTGGGCAGTGAAAGAAAAAAACCGAAGTATGTTGTGAAGTGTATAGATAGATGTGAAATGTATAGATGTAGCAGTAGTCTATCTGTATGTCATATGTTATGATGAATTGAAAATGGGGGACCCTGATGTAAACAAGACGAAAGTCTTTCTCTGGGCTGCATCCCCTTAACTCTTGTGTGTATTGAGCCGTACTGTATTGTACCCATTCTGCAATCTGTTAATAAAGTTTTCAATCAATCAATCAAGTTAACTTTGAACCTCGGTTGTCAAGCCTCGTCAATGTTGTGTATGCATCTGGGTAGGCACACTGTGCCTTTAAGACAGCACGGTGGTCTTACGACAGTGCTGTGAAATACCGTCCAAGTGTTGTGGTAACGTCAGTTGGGTTGGTGTGCTGTTGTGCACTGGTTGAGCTCATAGATATCTATGGTTGAGCTAGCCCCTTTCGTGACTGAGATGTGCAAGCCAGGGGCTTTTGAGCATGAAATAAAATGTCTAACCTTACGTCGTAGTCCGGTGCTTTTTTGGAAACCTTATAGTCATAACAGATACACCTAGCTGGCTGCTTTGAGCACACGGGGCTAACGTTAAAACGCTAACTAGAAGCTAACCACTGTAAACATTACACCTCTGTGATTTAAATGTGTCCTTAGTAACTTATACTCGAGGGTTGTGCTAGGGTTGGATGCAGTTCCCCGTTGGTCAGTCTGTCTGGTTTCCATCTTCTGCTGTGTTTAACGTTATCCGTTTGCGAGTGCTCCTGATGGCTAGCCTAGTAACGCAGGACTTTTATCATTATATGTCCGCGGGTTGGCCAGTACTGCGCGAACTTTTATTAAACATTATATGTCCGCGGGTGGTCTTGTGCAGTGCTCTCGTGGCACTGTCAACTAAAGCGAGCACTCAGAAGACGCGCACCGTTTGCCAGTGCAGTGATTGCAGAATGTTTTTTTTTTTTTTGTATACTCGCCAGACTGGCGAGTGGTCTTCATGAATCACTCGCCAAACGTAAAAAATACTCGCATTTGGCGAGTAAAGTGGCCTAATTTCCTCCCCTGTTGGTAAGGCCAAACCACTCTGGTTTCACTCTGGCATGTTTGCTGCACTAGATGGTGATATGTTCCGTACCACATCAGACACAATGTCCACAATACGGTCATGACGAGCGATGTACAGGTGTTTTATGCATTACATCCGTTTGTTATGTGTGCATTGGATTCTAGCCTAGGTGTTGTGAATCCTAATGGTTTAAACAGAATGGACTGTGAGTTTGAGGATACCAAGTGGACAGATTGTATTGAGTGGGTTATACCTGCAGTCTTGCTTTGATGGTAAATTTTAAAACATCCTCACCAACAGCGGCGTTCTTATACACTGAGTGTGAGACTGAGTGGTCAGCAAACTCCAAACAAGCTAGCTTTCCCTGTAGTCTGAGTCCACACCAGTGCTGCCTGATCTCAGACTGCTTCATGCTAAGCAGAACCCTCCTTGCACAGTCTCTGTGCAGTTCGACAGTCTCTTCCTGCGGTGTTGTGTGATGTTGGTAGAGCTGCCGCGATTACCGCATTACCGCGGTATCGCTGTTACATCACGGCCACCGCAGAGTAGGCTGAATACCGCATCACCGCTGTTTTTTTATAATAATAATAATGAAGTACCCTCCTCTCGTTGGGCTTGCGGCTCTGCAGATATACCCTACTCCTATATCGAGGTTCCAAGCGACCCTATTGGGTACCAGAAAAGTCACGTGAAACATTGCAGACCACTGATTGGTCAGAAGAGAGACGCGTCACACGTTGGGAGCGTCCTGCAGTTTTTTACATCCTGAATGTCAGCCATTGATCAGAGCTCATCACAATACGGCTAATAACGTTAGCTTTAACTCTCCGCCGGAGTGGACTACCATCGCTCCTCAGGAGTACTAAACGAGACATAATGATTTTACTGTCTGCAACGAATGTTATAATAAAAGCCCTTCGTTCTATACACTTGTCTGATTGAAAACTTTATTAACAGACCGCAGAATGGGACAACTCAGCACGCTCTGAGCAAAGAAAGGAACTGAGATGGTCCGGTAAATACGCTGATGTTATTGAACGTATAACTATATAATGGTAATGCCACAAAACGAATGCCTTTATTATAAAGTAGTAACTTTATAGTAATAATAATAAGAAAGGGTCGGGGGGGTAACCACCCCTGCCCGCGACACCGAGTGAACGGCGCACGACCAGAGGGGACACTTCGAATCCGTGTTTCACTTTCAATAACTAATGCGTGCTTGCCGAATCCCAAACAATATTCATGCTGCAAAGTCATCCTCTAAAGATCGACATTTAGACTAGAGGCAGGCTATATGCTATAAAAAGTAGACTACTACTAAAAAAAAAAAATGCATTCAAACTTTTTTTTTTTTTTTTCTTTTTTTGCGTGCGGTAATAACCGCGCGGTAGGAAATATTTTGCAAATCCGTGCGGTAAGGAAAACATCAATACCGCGGCAGCTCTAGATGTTGGCCTTCACAACCACACAGGGGTCTGTGATAAGTTCATCAGAGACAGGGACTTCAGTCTGTGTGTTGGTGGGTATTGTCCATTTCAGCTGAACTCCAGTCTGGTTGCAGAGGTCATTGAGATCTGGCCAGTCAGACCAGACCCCGAAGCCCTTGGCCCGAGAGTCCAGTTTCCCAGAGTCTTTCTTCCTGAAGCCGAGGAAGTTATTCTGGTCTGCGGTGGCCAGGGGGCTTCGACAAACAAACGCTATATAGCGTTGCTGGCATTCAACGGTCGGCATGAACTAACGACATATAGCGTCGTTGGCACTCAAAGTGTTAAGAGGTTAAATAAATCTCGGCCTGGTACCGGGCTGATCGGACTTAAGGGGTTAAGTCTCCTGTTTGGGTGCATTACAGATTTAGTTTAGTCTATAATAGAGATGGATTAAACAGCGACTGTGTGCGAGCGTCAATACATTTAACGTTACATCTGGATAATGGTCTTTTACTAGCAGATCCGGGAAGGCAAAATCTCAATTTTTTTTTTTATAAAAATAAAAAGAATATAAACAATAAAAAATCAACAAAAACAGATCCAGAAAAGAACAAAAAAAGTTAAAGTTTGCAAGATAAAACAAACAAACAAACAAAAAAAAAATCAACAATCAACAAAAAACTTCCCTGAAAAGAACATAAGCCAACATAGGAAAATCAAAAATTCATCTGCAATACCAGAGTTTCATAAGCCACAACATTAATATTTCCTTTCATAGTCACTTCAGCAACAAGATGAGTTGTAAGTTTTTGTTTTTGCTGATCTGAAAGTACATAGAGAATTGAAAGTGCACAGAGTGCAACACCAGGGCTCCAGACTGAAGATGTTGGGAGCACCAGCACAAAAGTTAGGCTCACCACTTAAATCGACAGTGTAGAGAGAGACTAATGGAGCAGCAATTACTGTGATCTATCGGATGGATTCTACTAGTCTGGAGAGAGCGTGTGGAGAGTGTTGGGCCAGCAAAAGAGAAAAAAAGGGAACGTTATTTTCTGCCAAGTACGCTTTTCTAGTGGTCTGAGTGAATAATATTATTTTAAATCCACACTTAATTAGTCTTAGTGGCCTTATCTTATCTGGCTACACGGTGGGTCTGCTCGGGACACCGAGCCTGGACAATTGTCTTTTTACCTGGGAATCGATACCGGTACCCAATGGTACCTTTTTTTAAGTCTAGACTTTTCAATTTCAACATTGTTATCACAACACACAACTTAAAACCCCTCCATACCTCCCTCTCCCAAACCGTTCCGACAACCATTTATGTTCAAGCACTTCTTTTTTTAATTTTTTTAACTTAATTTTTGATTTTCATTTTTGATTTACAAACATACAGGTACAAAATACACAGACAAGATTTACAATACTATTAAACAGACAGAAACAATAAAGAAAAAATTATAATATCGAAAAGAAAACTGAAATAAAAGTCAGGGTGTCATTTATAACACCATTTCTATCTTTACATTTTTTATTTACATTTCAATTTATTTTCTTGTTTCCTTTTCATCCTTCTGTGATGTCGTCCCTTTTCTTCCTATATTCCTCCCATTTTGACTCAAATTTCTCCTCTTGCAGCCTCAGCATATGCGTGATTCTCTCCATTTCCTGTATCCCTTTTATTATCTCTGTCCATTGTTCCTTCACCGGTGCTTCTACCCTGTACCACAGCTTAGTCAGTGCTTTCTTGGCTGCTACTAATAGTATCTTAATCAAATATTTGTCTTCTCCCTGAATGTCTTTCTGTGACAAGTTCCCTAGGTATAGTACTAGACCTGTCTGGGGTATTTCATGTCCTACTATTTCATTTATTATCTCCTATCTCTTCCCAATAGTTTCTTATTTTCTGACATCCCCAGAATATGTGTGTGGTTCGCTACTTCTTGTCCACATTTTCTCCAACATGGTTTCTGTGCTGGTGTGTAATTGCTAGGGCTGACCCCTATTAGTCGAATAGTCGACTAATCGGTCGAAAGGAGCCGTAGTCGACTGCCAACCTCTTAAATAATAATGATTATAATTTATTTTTCTTTTTTTTTATCAAAAGAAAAGAGGCCTAGAAGCGTGGCTAACGCTAATGGCACACATACCAGAGGCCTACGAAAACAGGCACTGAAAGAGGATTTCACCCATCTAATGAACACACTAGACTAGACAAATATCAAGATGTATCCATCAGTGGACCAATTGCATGCTTTTGCAGAGGACAAGAAGCCTTCAGTCGACTCCTTCAGACATTAATGGAATGATTTTTTTTTGTCGACTAACGGCAAATTTTGGCCAATCATAGTCGACTATCCAAATCCTTAGTCGGGGACAGCCCTAGTAATTGCCCTGTATTTCTGGTGTTATAAAGAATCTATGTTTTTCCACCCAAACTCCCTCCATATCCTTGATCCTGTGGTTGATTGTTGTATCTTACATGTGTTATACAATTCCTCCTCTGTTATCTCTATTTCTAACTCTTTCTCCCACTTTTCTTTTACATACAAGGTTGTAATTCCCTTACTGTCCATTATTGCCTGATAATATCGTGCTGATATAACCCTCCCCTTCCTTCCTTCATATGATTTTGCCATTATCCTAATTACCCCATTCTGTTCTTTATCTCTGTCTTGTTTTATTTCTTTGTTATAGTAGTCTCTAATCTGTAAATATCTAAAGTGGTCTCTATTCTCTAGTCCGAATCTCTCTTAACATTTTTGTAGAGTCTGCATCTCCCCTCCTTCTATCATTGTACATATTGCTGTTATCCCCCCCGTTCCCATCTTTTGAACCCATGGTCGTCTATCCCTGGTTTGAATTTGTTGTCGTGTGTTATCCATCTCAGTATCTTGGATTCTTTTTCTAGCTTGTATTTCTTTACTATTGTGTTCCATATGTTTATAGTGAATTTGGTAATTGGGTCTAGTAGTTGTTCCTGTCTTCTGAACAGCTCCCTATCTCCTATTAGTGCCTGCACTTTGAATCCCTCTCTTTTGGTTTCTATATCTTTCCATTTGGCTTCATAATTCACATTGCACCAGCATGCTACTGTCCTAAGCTGTGCTGCATAGTAATTAGGGATGCCCCGATCACGTTTTTTGCCACCGATACCGATCACCGATCGTCTATGAGCCATATCGACCGATACCGATCGTTTTTGGTTTTATAAAAAATATTTTTTTTTAATATATAAAATGTTCTTTTTTTAATAAAATATATATATTATATAATTATTACTTGTAGTTGTATTATCTGCGAGACATCGCCACCACGCAACAAGTCAAAATGCTCGCTATCTGCAAACAGCTCCACTGCCTGTGTGTATACTCTGCTTTGGTCAAATCACATTCAGCATGCCATCTTCGCATGATAGCTAATTAGCCAATGTTCAGCTGCAAAAACGAATAATGTCAATTATGTTATAAGTAGTGCTGTCAAACGATTAAAATATTTAACTCGATTAATCGCATGATTGTCCATAGTTAACTCGCGATTAATCGCAAATGAATCGTTTTTTTTTTTATTTATTTTTTTTATAAACCTTAAACAGATCTTTTTCAAGTTCCAAGTTTTAATACTCTTATCAACATGCGAGTCAACAAATGCTTGCTTTATGCAGCCATTTAACACAAAAGGATGACCCTCATGCATTGCAAATATGCCATCAAATTCAAAACAGAGTGATGCACAAAATAACTTAAAAGAAAATAATAATTTAAAACAATGAATAAAGTGTGCATGAAATAATAGGGGAAAGAAAACGTTAGGAACTTGTTACATTCACACACACAAGGGCTGATTAATCACACACCCCCCTCTCTCCCTCACACACACACTCTCCAAGCTCTCTTTCTCTTTTGCCCCTTCCTCATCTCTCACCCCCCTCTCTCTCTATATCTCACACACACACACACACACACACACACACACACACACACACACACACACACACACACACACACACACACACACACGTCAGAAACAAACATAGTATCAATGAGAGCATCAATAATACACCTGAGTGAAGTCTAGTAAAAAAAAAAAAAAAAAAAAAATGTTAGTTAATCTTGAGTTAAAAAAATTAGTGGCATTAATAGAATCGGGAGTTAACGCGATATTAACGCGATATATTTGACAGCCTTAGTTATAAGACATTGATATCAGGAGCTATCTGAAGCTACTGCTAGCCGGCTAGATGACGTTAGACAATGCATCATGTATTAAAATAAAGTGAACTATTTAGTTTACTGGGTCATTTCGTTAAAACAGTGAGCTAACGTGAGCTAACGTTAGCTACCTAGCTAACGGAGGTCTCATGCTGGCGCATCCCTATCATTCTTAAACTGAAATGCGCATTTGTTGATATCAGGAGCTATCAGTAGCTAGCCAGTTAGACAATGCATCATGTATTAAACTAAAGTGAATAGTTGACTGTAGGGATGGGAATTGATAAGATTTTATGGATACGATTCCATTATCGATTCTGCTTATCTATCCGATTCTTTATCGATTCCCTTATCGATTCCTGATAAATTTATTATTTAAATAAATAAATTGGAAATTGTTATACCAAATAACGGCCTGTATTTTTTTTCTCTCTCTCTCTCTCTCTCTCTCTCTCTCTCTCTCTCTCTCTCTCTCTCTCTCTCTCTCTCTCTCTCTCTCTCTCTCTCTCTCTCTCTCTCTCTCTCTCTCTCTCTCTAACTCTCTCTAACTCTCTCTCTCCCACCCCCTCTCTCTCTCTCTCTCTCTCTCTCTCTCTCTCTCTCCCACCCCCCCCCTCTCTCTCTCTCTCTCTCTCTATCTCTCTGTCTACCAGTCGCAGACTGTGTGGACTGACTGTCACTCAAAGTGCTTATGGGCGGAGCCAGGCCATAACAGCCTGAAATCTTGAGGCTGAAAAATTATGGTTTTGAGTACTTGATTAGAAATATAAAACAATGCATTTTTTGGAAAAAAACTTTACAGATGTCTTCAATAGACTCACAGGAATTGTGTAAAGTTGCCCAAATAGTGATAGGAATAGCAATGCATGTCCCCTTTAACTATAGCCTACACTTAAATAAAATAATGTATTTGAGATTCTCTTAAAGAAAATAAATTTTTAGAATTCTTAAACCAATTTAATCTATTGAATAACGACCTGTTGAATGTAACTACAGTTCAATATCTTAAACTAATTTAATCTATTGAACCGTAGTTGCATTCAACAGGTCGTTATTCCTCTGTCTTCTCTGTCCCTGGTCTTTCAGACACACACACACACACACACACACACACACACGCGCGCGCGCGCGCACATGCACGCACACACACACACACAGAGCTCCCTCCCCGGGCCCCTGTCCTGTAAGGTATTGGCTTGTGTTGCTACACGGACATGTTTGTATGTTGCACGGTACTTTCTGGCTTACCGACTAGTATACAACAGTCAACGTGATCATCACACGCTCTCCGTCTCTTATTATATGTGAACTAAAGACAGGGTTCGTACGGGTGCTGGAATTCCTTGAAAATGCTTGTATTTCAATGTGCTGTTTTCAAGGTTTTAAATGTGCTTGAATTGTGTATAAAGTGCTGGAAAGTTACTGAAATTGTAATTGCACTTTATACTTTAATAATAAATCGCTATCTGACTGAATAGTTTGGTTTGTTTAGACAAAGAAATAAAATAAGTCGGAGCGATTCGAGTGAGCTTATTTTGCAATCGCCTTTCACGCAAAATGAAATGTGGCTCGCCTCGACCCGTAGTGTTTTTAGCTGTGCCATCTGAGAACAGCGCGCGCGTGTGTGTGGTCAAAATGCCGGGAGGCTGCCGTTTCAATGAGCTCTGGCTCGAAAATATCAAATAAGTCATGGTTGAAAAGAGGAGAACATGCTCGAGTAGCCGTCTGCAAAATATGCAGAAAGGACTTGAAGATTTTTACGATGGGGGAGAGTGCACTTTCGAGCCACATGCAAGGTGAGCTAATGGATCATAATATTAACGTGTCTCAGCCTGGCTCGACACTACAAGTGCTCCACCAGGGTGTCCGCGGATCCTTAAAAAGTCTTAAAAAGTCTTAAATTGGTTTATCAATAATTAAGGCCTTAGTTTGTCTTAAAATGTCTTAAATCCATTTTCAGAGGTCTTAAAAATGCCATAGAAAGGAAAGATAAAATGCCATGTCATGTTTTATTATGAAATCTGGGGAAGTACGGTTAACGGGAGATAAAGTCGGGAGTTTTTATTGACCGCGTTGTAGCATCACGCAGACCGGAATGGGGCGGAACCAACACGGGTCCTTATGTTGGCCGGGAACAATTTCAGTGGAGTCTTAGCTAACGTTAGCAAGGCGAAGCGGAAGCGATAACGTTACGTTTAGTTTAGCATTTGCACTCGTTAATATGGGAAAGTGCCAATTTAACGAGAACTGGCTCGACAATCCACTGTTTGCGCGATGGTTGGTCCCAGTCAAAGTCAAAGACCATTACGAGGCCCGCTGCAACAACAAAAAAAGAGCAGTCGAGTCGCACATGCTGAGCAGCGCTAAGCGTACCTCTGCAAAAACGGCGCCTGCAAACTACTATTTCGAATTTCTTTTCGGCCCCGCCATCTCAGGTAGGACTATAACATCTGCACCAACAGAAGTCTGGATAACATGCGGCTCCACGCCAACACTTGAAGCTGAGGTCTTAACTTGAAAATAATCTATTCACGGATGTAAACAAGGACACGTTTGTGTTTATGTTCGATGAGATTCACCCACTATGTATTTTTTCCTCCCACCCACCCCCTCCTAATGTACAGTATCCTCCCATCATATGTATGTTAGGATCTATGGGTAACAGTACTGTATATTTGCATATCTTATATGTCACAAATGTAACAGTACTATATACCTGTATGTCCCTATGCCATAAATGTCATGTATGTTGAGTGTCATAAATGTCACTATGAATTGAAAATGGGGGACCCTGATGGAAACAAGACAAACGTCTTTCTCTGGTCTGCATCCCCTTAACAATTGTGTGTATTGAGCCGTACTGTATTGTACCCATTCTGCAATCTGTTAAACAAAGTTTTCATTCATTCAACCAAACCACAAAAACAAAACGACTGGATGAATAAATGAAAAACTGTATTAACAGATAACAGATCAATACACACAATTGTTAAGGGGATGCAGACCAGAGAGACTTTCGTCTTGTTTACATCAGGGTCCCCCATTTTCAATTCATAGTAACTGTACTGTTACATTTGTGACATATGCAAATATACAGTACTGTTACCCAGAGATCCTAACAGAAAATATATACATATGATGGGGAGGAGACTGTACATTAGGAGGGGGGGGGGGGGGGCGTTGGACATTTTACGGTGCCCAGTTTCTAATTGCAGCCTCCCGTAGGTGCTCTTTAAGAGCGGTTTTGAATGTGGGCAGGGGTAAAGTGGGTTTTAGGAGTGAGGTTAAGCAGTAGTCTGACCAGTTTGTTTTGTGATGTTTGTAATCTTGTTTTTTGTGCCTTTGAGGTGCTTTGGTACCATGAGGTGCAAGCATAGTCGTAGTACCCCTGAATGAGTGCTCCTGCCAGAGTCTTCAGGGTATTCTTGTTTACCAGAGAGCAGATCCGGTACAAGAATCTAGTTTGTTGGTTGACTTTTTTGATACCCTGGGGAGGGTGGTAATAGTTATGTGTTCTGACAGGTATCAGTCCTATGGTGATAATCATGTGTTCTTACAGGTATCAGTCCAATGGTAGTATGTGTTCTGACGGAAATGTGGCTGTTGCACTTGCTGCTTGGCCCCTGGTATATTTTGTATAGCTATATTTGCTATTTTGATGAATTGAAAATGCTTCTCTCTTTGCTCTTGATGAGCTCCCTAGGATCCAGGACAGAGATGCTTCTAACAAGAGGATACTAGAGTGGAGCCTTTTCAAAAAGCTTGGAGACCATCTTCAGCAAAAACACCTTACAGTTCTGCCTGAACTCCAGCCTCAGCCTCTCAGCATTTGAGTTCTTCTTCATGTGCTCCTGCAGAGCTCGCTCTGTGACAAATCCCACACTCAGTTTGGTGACATCCATGTGGTTGACTGGGTCAGCATAATCAACTTGGAGAAGCTTCACTGTGGTAGTTGCGTCCTTCATGACACTGGGCTTGATGAACTTCTCCATTAGACTCCTCAGCATATTGGTGAGATCCACGTCACTCATAAACGGCAGCATGGGTTTGTCGGTCTGGTATAACTTCAAAAATGGTGTTATTTCCCTAGCCACCATTAGAAAGAAGTTGAGCTTTGCTGGGAAGAGGTCATCTTGAACAATCATCTGAGCAGTCTTGAAAGACTTAGTAGATGGTTCCGTTACTATTTTCGTTTTGGCTGCATTAATGTACATTTTCAGAGAAGGCAAAATCTCTAGTGCACGCTCAGCCACCTCCACATTTTCCAGCCATCGATGACTACAGAAGTCAAGAGGGAAGGACGAGGAACCAGTGACTGCTGTATAGTCCTCCCTACGAGCTGGAACATCTTTGAATAGCCATTTAAGGCTCGACAGAGCATTTCCTAGCTCCCAGTCTGTGGATGCACACCCTCCTCTGAAGGAATTGTGTAGTATATGCAAACCACAGCTTCCTACATTTAGCATCGTCTTGCCTGTTTGTTCTTCTATCACTATGTTTTGCTGGGCCAGGGAGAATAGCTTCCAGTTAACATTTGGGCCATCCATAGACAGCTGAATCAGGTTTTGGAAGCCGATATCCGAACACACTGCCTCAACCTTCTCATGTATTTGTTTTGCGGTGTGATGGCCCATGAAAAAAGATGTCAGATACCTTGAGTTTACTCGATTATCATCCCAGAATCTCATGTGCATGTCAAGCTGGCATTTCTTCATTTCCCGATTTAGACTTTCATCAAACAGAAGTACATATCCAGATTCTTTCTTGGCTTTGGCCTTCATCAGGGAAGAGAAATGAGGAGCTATCCCAAATGTGGTGAGGTATGCCACTTTATTCTCCCCACAAGTAAATTGTTTTGCTATCTCACTGTCAGGAAACATTGTTTGAAACATGGCCCCCATGTCATTACATGAATGGTAGGAATAGTGGCTGGTTACAGCTTTTGTTGCCCAGCATATTTCAGCTTGAAGTGTTGGATTAGAGGTAACAAATGATTTAATGGTGCCTGTGGTGTTGCTAGTTGACTGGTTCTTGGATGAGCCTGTGGATGGTAGAGGGGCAACTCCACTGCAAGCTACTCCACTGGCTGCTTCCACTGTACTGGCTCTCACTACACTGCTGCTTGTTGGTGTGGATGTAGCTGTGCTGCATGATGCATTGCTTGTCTGCTGGAAATAATCCACTAATGCAGGACCTGGATTTAGTCGTGCTTTCATCAGAATTTGATGCTTCTTGCCTAAATAAAAAGGAGCAACATCATGTTATAAATAAAACAAAGTGTTTTAATTTAATCTCACTGGTTGCACTTAATTTTAATAGTGTTTATTGTTTAATGTTGACATCTAATCTAAATGGATCATTATGATATTATGCATTTATATTTCATTTTCATTTATAGGCTACTGCCTATGAATTTTAGAGCCTAATGGTGGCCTGGAATGAACTAACTACATTATTATCCATGTAATTAACTGTAAAGTTCACGTTAGCTGTTAGATTGCATATTCCATAAATAAACATGCTAAAATTGGCCTGGCTCGTCACATTTGATTGAAAACGTTATTAACAGATTGCAGAATGGGTACAATACAGTACGGCTCAATACACACAATTGTTAAGGGGATGCAGACCAGAGCAATACTTTCGTCTTGTTTACATCAGGGTCCCCCATTTTCAATTCATCATGACATTTATGACATACACGACATACAGATATACAGTAAGGTTACTGCATAACACATGGGCTCAGCCAGGTTATATATGATGCCAAGTCTACATAATTTTGGTTGTTTATAACTTTATAGCACAATAACATCTGATTTAATGTGATGGAAGAAGTGAAATAATCATTGAGTAAATATTTAATTTACCACAGCCGCATAAGATGCTGGAAAATCTTGAAAATGCACCTTGAAAATGCTTGAAAAGTGCTTGCATTTTGCCTTGGAAAAGGTGTACAAACCCTGTAAAGAGTACAAGGTTTACACAACAGCCCCCACCCCCTTTTTTATTGTATTTGTACCTGTACTACCTGCTGTCAGCTGTTTATCTCTCTCTGTGAGCTTGATTAGCTAGCGTTAGCTAGCGCTAGCTCCGCGGCTTACCCTGAATTAAATCAATGACTAGGTTCTAAAACATTGGAGTAGTTTTCACTGCACATAGAAGCAGCCAAACAGCGGGAGCATTTCGGGAGCATATGACCAAAACCCAGGCAATTTCAAGCCCTTAAGGAATCAAATAGTCTGCCATGGCTACATGTGTGGCGCTAACGTTATGCGCAACTGTAGGAAAAACCTGGCAGCGATAAGGGAATCGATAGTCACGGAGGCATGCGATTCCAGGAATCGGATAATTAGGAACCGGCTCCCAACGGGAACCGGTTTTCGATTCCCATCCCTAGTTGACTGTGTAGTTTTGTTTAAACAGTAACGTTAGCTAGATAGCTAACGTTAGCTCCCAAGCGATAGCTAGTTAGCCAACGCTAGCCAGTACTTGCGAAAATGAATGCCAAACTGATGATATCAGACGTTGATATCAGCAACTATCAGTAGCTAGATAACATTAGACAACGCCTCATGTATTAAACAAAAGTGAATAGATGACTGGGCCATTTTGTTTAATGCTTGTTATTTTGAAAGAGGAGCTCTGAGGTGCTCATCCACTCGACTTGCGGTTTGTTGACATGACGGGTCTGTGAGGGGGAGGAGGAGGAGGAGCGGCAAGCCGTGCAGCAGCAGCAGAGTGTGGCTGTGAGAGAAGAGCGAGTGAGAACTCTGCAGAGAATTGGATCATGTTTTCCGTGCCATCGATAGGTTTTCACGATCGGCGAAAATAAAGCATTATCGGAATTCACTGATCTCATATTTATACTGAATATCGGCCGATACCGATCGCTGCCCGATCGATCGGGGCATCCCTAATAGTAATAGCCTTCTAAACTGGGTACTGCCATTCCTCCTTTCTCCTTTGGTAGTTGTAGAGTCACATATCTGATCCTTGGTCTTTTCCCCCCCCAAATGAATCTTGATATCTGTCTATCCCATTCCCTGAATTGTTTTTGTGGTATTAATATAGGTAAAGACTGAAATAGGTATAATAACCTTGGTAATATGTTCATCTTAATGATTTCGATCCTTGAGCTGAAATCTAGGGGCATTACTGTCCATCTTTCTAGGTCTCTCTTGATTTTCTGATTAATCTGTATAGTTTGCCTCGTATAGCCCCTCCACCCCTCTTGTAATGTTCACCCCTAAGTACTTGATCCTGTCCATGTCCCATCTAATTTTGTATTTTTCTTTGATCTCTATCGTTGGCGTGTAGTTCAGTGCTAAAGTCTGTGTCTTTGTCACGTTGAGTCTATACCCTGAGTAATATCCATATTCTGTCAGTAAATCCATCAGTGTCGGAAAGCTTATGTCTGGTTGCCTCATATACTATCACGTCGTCTGCGAACAGTCCCAATTTATGTTCTGTTCCCTTTATCTCCACCCCTTTGATGTCTTTGGTCTGTCTAATTAGTTGAGCCAGTGGTTCGATGAATACATCGAAGAGCGTCGGCAAAAGACGTAGGTTCTTGATATAATGCCCTAATTGTTTTCATAGCGTTTTTGTCTAATCCAAATTTCTCCAATACTTTATATAGAAATATTCAGCTTACACTGTCTGTAACTGAGGGGTACAATTCCCTGACTGTATTACTAGATATGATACTTACTACCACTACCTTTGTACTTAATATTCGGCCACCCAGTACACGGCATAAATATATTATCATAAACACTCTCACGTAGATGAAACGGATCCAACACAAATGTACGAAGTCGAAGTATGCGTTTATTACTACACAGCAATGGTGTGTAGAGCAAGCACTTAATCACTTAATTACATTTATGAATTGAAATAGTATGCACTTTTATGGCAAAGAGTATTCGTCGGTATATCAATAGAGAATGTCCAATCTCTGATGGCGCAGGTGGTAAATATACGACCTGGAATAGTTAAGGAATAACAGCAATGATACTTTAATGATTATATACTGGACACACTAAGGGGGGGTTAATCCGGTCGCTTGTAAGCCGACAGGAGTAGGAGGGGGGGGGGGGGGGGTAGAATCCGGCTGCCTCGTCCGGCCAAGGGTATCCCAGGTGAACCCACTGTAGTGCCGTTCAATGCGCCGGCGATCCTTGGACCACAGATGAAAGCAGGTGGACTCTTTGTGGGCCGGCTCTCTCCGGTCCACGGGGGAGAGACGTGAAGCGACCTCGTCTTGCAGAGCGTCTCCTCACCTTGCGTCCTCTCCAGGGGGGGGGGTTCCAACACACGGCAGTGTCGGGGGTCTTTATCCATGGAATAATCAAAGTATACAAAGCATAATCCGTGCCTGGGAAGGCGGGCTGTCGTCGGTAGAATAATCCGGTATACAGGTCCACTCGCTCGTCGGCTCTGGGGCTCCTCGGGTGCAGCTTCACATGGGGTCAACCACCCTGGGTAAGCAGCCAGTTCTCTGCCCGAAACGATGGGGTACTGACTACGGTAGTATTCTCACCGCACGAAGCACTATATATTAACAGACTATTATTAGCTTAATAGACTACGTCCAACTCGACGATATAGTGCCAAATATGACTATTCAAATATTAATATACACGATGTCTCAATACCGATGGTAGGCGAACTTGGCCTTACTCCCACACGTGGCGTCGCGGGGAGGCTTTACGTCTGTGACTCTATTGGAGGGTAAGAAACTGGACTGAAAAGAAAGTCCTACTTTAGTAGCGCAGTATATATACGCACTATGAACAAATAGTCCCATTAGTGGTGCGGTAGCCAGATTCCTACGCGGAACTAGGACTTGTTCGTACATGTGGAGCGGTACGTTTGAACTGGGTCTGAGGGGTATGGCAGCCTGGCACCAAGGTCTCGACCAATAGTAGAATGGAGACTATTATGGGATGTTCAGTAGGCTAGAATGGATATTCAATGCATATTGTACAAGGAATATACAAGGGATATCAGGGAATATTAGAGAATATACAAATACAATTAAATATATATATATAATATTTATATATACGGTTTAATCTGGCCCTTCACAACAGCCACCCCCTGATTGGTCCCAGACCTAATCAGTTAAACAGAGACAGATTAATCGCGTTGTCTATTTACACATAAGGGTTTGCTGTAGGGGTCAGTCAACTTCACAAAGTCATAGGGTTGTAGGGTCATGGTCATCATCGATTGTGTCTGGGAGTCGGGGCAGTTCTATGAGCCTCGCCACGGGACGGGTGTAAGTGCGACCCTGGACAAGCACTTCAGCTGCTCGGACCTTGCCGTCGGCACCGGTGATCACTTTGCTTACGCGGCCGGCCGGCCACATAGCTCTGGGCAGTGATTGATCAATAATCATGACGACTGTTCCTTCTGTCAAATTGTCTCTCTCCTTTACCCACTTCTGGCGGGTCTGTAGAGACGGTAGGTAGTGCAGTAGGAAACTGTTCCAAAACTTGTCGGCTAATACTTGGCTGTACCTCCACATTCGTCGGCCGTTCGCTTCTTCAGGCCGGTACATTATCTGGGGTAATGCAGGATCTAGCCGCCCCATCAGGAGTGTGTTGGGGGTAACTGGGTCGATATCCGCCACATCACTGGAGACATATCCGAGGGGCTTCGAGTTAAGTACTCCCTCAATCTCCGTGAGGACTGTCATTAGGACTTCTTCCGCCACAGTCTGGGCCCCAAGTACTGCGTACAGGGCTGTCTTTATGGAGCGCACTTCTCGTTCCCAAGTGCCACCGAAGTGGGGTGCGTTTGGGGGGTTGAATTGGAAATCAACCTGTGCTGGAGCGAGGTGGGTCTTAAGTTCTGGGCCCATAGCTTGGAAGCTCTCTCTCAGCTCTCTTTCGCCGCCTTTGAAGTTTGTCCCATGATCGGACAATAGGGTAGACGGTCTTCCTTTCCGTGATGTGAATCTTCGGAAGGCCATAAGGAATGAGTCTGTGCTCATGGTCGGGAGAAGCTCGATGTGTATCGCTCTGGTGGTCATGCATTTGAATACAATACCCCACCGCTTCTCGGTTCCTCTTCCTTTCTTTATGTGCAGCGGGCCAAAGCAGTCCATACCCGTTGAGTGGAATGGCTTGTCACCGATTCGGAGGCGACATGGAGGAAGGTCAGCCATCCTTGGTATGCTGGGCTGCGCGCGCCACTTGCGGCAGTCTAGACATGTTCGCTGGAAGCGTCGTACCGCCTCTCTTCCTTGTAGGATCCAGTAACGACGTCTGATTTCCGCGAAGACTCTTTCTGCTCCTGCGTGATGTACATCCTCATCGTATTTCTTTATAATCAGCTCTGTGACCTTGTGTCGGCTGTTCAATACGATCGGGTATTTAATGTCATCCGGTAGATTGGGGGCTCTGCGTAGGCGACCACCCACTCTGATGAGGGTATGAGCGTCGCTCTCGGGGGCCAGATGAATTAATCTGCTGTCGGATGGGACCGGCTTTCCTCCCTGTAGACAGGCCAATTCATCGGGGAACGAGTCTCTCTGGGCTCGCTGCAGTAGAAGCAATTCTGCTTCCTCGTAGTTAGCTGCTGACATATCAGCGGGGGACTTGCACTCCGGGTGGTACCGCAGGAATGTTCTTTGTTGTGCACTCTCTATGGACGTGCAATCGTCTATGTTAGGGTCGGTGGAGGCTACGGTGCTCAATCCACAGAACACAGACTTCTTATTTTCCACCTCCTCTGGACTTGCTTCCCTCGGGATAGGCATGGGCCACTGTCCTTCCGGGAGTCTTAGGAATGCGGGGCCGTCACTGTAGACATTGCGACGGGTGAGGTCATCCAGGGGCATCCCCCGGGTGATGACGTCAGCTGGGTTCTGTTTTGTATCAACGTAGCGCCACTCTGTTTCTCCGGTTAACTCTTCGGTTAAGTCTTGAATCTCGGTGACTCTGACTCCCACGAAGACTTTGTACTTGCATGAGTCCGATTTGATCCAGGCGAGTACCGTTGTGGAATCTGACCACAGGATTGTTCTAGACACCGGTATGGTGAGCTCACATTGGATGAGCGTGGCTAGGTGCGCTCCGGCTAGGGCTGCGCAGAGCTCTAGACGTGGGATAGATTGTTGCTTGCGTGGGGCTATTCTCGAGCGGGCGAGGACAAATGCTGTGTAGATCTCTCCCCCCTGGTCTTGGGCCCGCAAGTAGGCTACTGATCCGTATGCGACCTCTGAGGCGTCACTGAAGACGTGTAAGTCCATTTTACATGTCTCTGGCCTCACCGTGGGTGGGAAGTAGCTTCGGCGCATATTAACGCCTGGGAGTGAGTGGAGCTCCATCTCCCACTCTCTCCAGGTGGATGCAAGGTGTGCGGGAATGGGGTCGTCCCAGCCCTGGTCCTTGTCCCACAATGCTCGTACAATCATTTTTGCCCTGGTGGTGTACGGTAGAATACATCCTAGCGGGTCATATTGTCGGGCGAGTGTTGTGTACACACTCCGTCTGGTGGTCGGCGCCGCCGCCGACCTTCCCTGCTCCGTAGTCAGGGGCTTGTGTCTGTAGTGAAGCGAATCTGTTTTGAATCGCCACACCAATCCCAGGGTCATCTCCTGGGCTTCTCCCGGGATTGTAGCCATCCAGGTCTCGCTGCTGGCTGCCTTGTCCTCGGAGGAGAGGCTGCGCAGTACTTGCGGATCGCTGCTGGCCCACTGCCTGAGATCAAAGCCGCCTTTGATCAATGAGGCGCGGAGTTTAATCAGGAGAGCCTCGGCTTCTTCTTGGGTTGAAAGGCTTTGTAGACAGTTGTCTACGTAGAAGCTGTTCTTTACGCTGTGTCGGACCTCTTCGTCCGCTGCTGGGTCCTCTGCTACATGTTTCTGTAGTGCAAATGTAGCACAGCAGGGGCTGCACGTCGTTCCGAAGGGGAGGACTTCCCATTGGTAGATGGCTGGGTGCTCATCTCCTGGCTTCTCTCTCCATAGGAACCGTAACAGGGGCTTGTCCGCCTCTACTAATCTCACCTGCAGGAACATTCCTTTAATGTCCCCGCTGATGGCCACCTTTTCCTGGCGGAAGCGGAGTAGAACGCCGAGTAGGGAGGGGCCGAGTGTGGGACCGGGCAGTAACTCTTTATTTAGATTTTGGGATCCGATCTGGTAGCTGCAGTTAAATACTATGCGGTCTTTACCGTTGTGATGGACCTTGTGGTGGGGCACGTACCACGATTCAGTGGTCTGGTCAGCCTCTTTAATGTCCATCTTTGTGACGTGTCCCGCTGTGATGAGCTTCTCAATCTCAGCGCGGTATACACTCTCTTGGGCGGGGTTCTTGGCTAAGCGCCGCTCCGTGTTCAGCAGGTACCGTTCTGTGGCGTCTGTCTTGGCGTGGAAAGTAGGCATTCCTTCTCGCCGCAGGAGTGGCGTGGCGTATCTCAACACGCCGTTGACCGGGACTCTCTTGGTCCCTGTCTCGAGGAGGTGAATGGCGTAAATGTCATCTTTAGAGCGAATGTCTTTCTTTCCGTTCTTAAAGGGCATTTGTTCCAAGGTCCATAGCCGCTCTACGTGTTGCAGGAGTGCGGGTTCTCCCTCTGTGACTCGGGAGTGGAGACATCTAGTGGCTGTACTTCGGTTGAGAGATTTGGCGAGCGGGCCTTGGAGAGTCCATCCCAAACGGGTCTCGACTGCTGCAGGACAGCCTCGGGGTCCGGTATGAACCCGGTCTATCGGGACAATGAGGTCTGCATGGTCGGAGCCTATCAACAGGGTCGGCATAGCATTGTCTATGAGCGGGATCGGTAACTTGCGCAGATGTGCATATTTCTCCATCAGCTTGGCGACGGGGTATGTGTACCGCGACAGTCCTATTTCTTGGCTGGTGAAAGCGTCTGTAATCTGGTACCGTCGCTCAGGCTGGCCGCTTGCTGCGATAGAGAATGAGACATTCTCGCCCTTTATCGTCTTCAAATCTCGTCTTATTGTCCGAATTGTCATTTGGGTTTCGCTTCCCCGCAGCCCTAGCTGGGCCGCAGCGGAGGCGAGCAGCAGGGTCTTCTCTGACCCGTCATCGAGGACGGCGTAAGTGTCCAGGACTTTATTCTGGTAGCTTAGTGTCACACGCACTACTTTTAGGAGTACTCGGGCTCCACTGCTGCTGGCGGGATCGATGTACATGACGCTCGCTTTGCGGCTGGATGGTGCGGGTGAAGGCGCCGTCTGTTACTGTCGTGAAGTATGTCCAGATGGGCTCCATCGCACTTGGTGCACCTTTTCTTTAAGCGGCATTCGGCTGCCATGTGTGAGCGCGCACAGCGAAAACAGCGCTTGTTGGACTTTATCCATTGACCTGCTTCCTCCGCGTTCAGCTTGGGGAAGGAGTCACATTGCGCTAGCCAGTGTTCTTTCTCACAGTAGGGGCACACTATCTTCCACTTCTCCGTTCTGGAGGGGGTACTGTGGCTCCTGCTGCTCGGTACTGACTCCGATTGGTGCATCACAGTCACCGATCTTCTTCCATCATTTAGTCGTCTGGTTCCTTCTCTGGAGCCAGGGGTGCTCCGTCCGAATGTATCTAGCCGTAGGCTGCTGACTTCTCTCGCCAGGAAGTCTGCTAGATCGAGGAGGTTCGGTTCGGGGCCATTCGGGTCTCTGTGGTCCCTCTGCCGCCTAAAGCGCTCCTGACGAGCGGGCGGCAGCTTCTCCAGAATCCTTTCCACATTTGAGTTGGCGTAAAGTTCATGCCTCCCCTTCTCTCTCTGCGCTCCCAACATCCCTACCAGGGACTGCACTCTGATGGACAGGTCGTCCAGTGCTCGATTGTCTATTGCTGGGGGTAAGCGGTCGATGTGTCGGATCTCCTGGATCACGTAATCCCATATGCGCCCATACCTCTGGTCCAATGCTACCAGCGCTGCTGTGTATGGGGTGGTGGAAGTCGCGTAGGCGAGCGCTATATTATGTGCGCGGGGTACCTTTAAGTGCTTCAGTAGGATGGCGTATTTGTGGCGTTCATCCAATACATCCACCAACATGGTCTCCAGACACATGCGGAGTTCTGTATACTGGGCCCGGTTCTCCTGGGTGAAGTCGGGTACCATAGGTGTGCCAATGTATGACGCTGACTGTGGATACATCGGCGAGCGTTGGGGGAGAGGCCTCCTAGGCGAGTCTCCTCCCGCTCCTTGGTATGGGCTGGTGCCGGCAGTGTACCATGGCCCGCTTGTCCAGGTGCTGTTCCTCGGTGCGGGTCGTACTCACCCGTGTATAGAGTCGGGGGTCTGTAGCGCAGCTCCGCGGGAGTATAGCCTGGGCTGTACCGGACCTCCTGGTCCGGTAGAGTACTGTGCTGTCTTCGGGCGTGGTTCTCCTCCTCTTCCTCTTCGTCTTCAGTTAGGTCATCCAGTGCTTGTAGTCTCTGGTTTAGCCTCTCCACAGGATATGCTGCTCCTTCCCGGTTGCTAGGTCTCGCTTGGACCGGTGGGGGGAGGTGGTCTGTGGGGGGTATAGACCTCGTCTGTTGGTCAAGTTCAGGGTTGTTTACTCGGCTAGGGGATGCCGCCCTGGAGGTGTGTCTAGACGAGTTCCTGGAGCCTCTGGCGGAGGGAGAGGGTGTTGTCCGTCTGATCAGCTGTTCTATTAGTTGCGACTGCTGTCTGTCGCGCGCTGCGTCCCGTTGAGCACCGGCTCGTTCTCGGGCCACATTCTCTTCCATCTGAATGCGTCTTATTTCCAGACGTATCTGCTCGTGTTCGCTTCGCTGCTGGATCTGCAGTCGGTCGCGTTCAGCAGCGGCGTTCAGGCTGATGAGGAAGGCCTGCTGTAGGGTCCTCTCTGCCTCGCTGGGAGAAGGCGGTTGTATAGGGGAGCCTTCCCTCGGGGTACTCCTTGCGGAGCCTTGGAGCTCTATCTCCACGGTGCTCTCCCCGTCTTCTTCCGTGCCGAGTTCTCTCTCGGTAGCGTTGTATTCCTCCCGGGACTCATCGGGGACTACTTCTTCAGTACTGGCGGGGTGTGAAGTCATGTCTGGTTCCCACTGGTCCCCACCGTGAACTTGGTCAGTTACATTAGAGCCCGTAGGGGCCTCTATGGTCGGGGTAGTCTGGGCGTTGGGGTTAGACATACTTTTACTTTCTAGTTTTACCGCGTTTACTGTTAGTAGAAGACTAGGTTGTTGACTGACAGCGTAAGCCTCTAAGTACTGAGGGAGCCGTTGTTCGCGCTGCGGGCGTTGGTTAGGAGGATCGTTTCGTGGAGTGTTCATCATAGGCCATTTCAATATTAATAACACTATATTAATATTACACTGATTACCATCCGGCTCGAAGGACCAATTGTAACTGAGGGGTACAATTCCCTGACTGTATTACTAGATATGATACTTACTACCACTACCTTTGTACTTAATATTCGGCCACCCAGTACACGGCATAAATATATTATCATAAACACTCTCACGTAGATGAAACGGATCCAACACAAATGTACGAAGTCGAAGTATGCGTTTATTACTACACAGCAATGGTGTGTAGAGCAAGCACTTAATCACTTAATTACATTTATGAATTGAAATAGTATGCACTTTTATGGCAAAGAGTATTCGTCGGTATATCAATAGAGAATGTCCAATCTCTGATGGCGCAGGTGGTAAATATACGACCTGGAATAGTTAAGGAATAACAGCAATGATACTTTAATGATTATATACTGGACACACTAAGGGGGGGTTAATCCGGTCGCTTGTAAGCCGACAGGAGTAGGAGGGGGGGGGGGGGTAGAATCCGGCTGCCTCGTCCGGCCAAGGGTATCCCAGGTGAACCCACTGTAGTGCCGTTCAATGCGCCGGCGATCCTTGGACCACAGATGAAAGCAGGTGGACTCTTTGTGGGCCGGCTCTCTCCGGTCCACGGGGGAGAGACGTGAAGCGACCTCGTCTTGCAGAGCGTCTCCTCACCTTGCGTCCTCTCCAGGGGGGGGGGTTCCAACACACGGCAGTGTCGGGGGTCTTTATCCATGGAATAATCAAAGTATACAAAGCATAATCCGTGCCTGGGAAGGCGGGCTGTCGTCGGTAGAATAATCCGGTATACAGGTCCACTCGCTCGTCGGCTCTGGGGCTCCTCGGGTGCAGCTTCACATGGGGTCAACCACCCTGGGTAAGCAGCCAGTTCTCTGCCCGAAACGATGGGGTACTGACTACGGTAGTATTCTCACCGCACGAAGCACTATATATTAACAGACTATTATTAGCTTAATAGACTACGTCCAACTCGACGATATAGTGCCAAATATGACTATTCAAATATTAATATACACGATGTCTCAATACCGATGGTAGGCGAACTTGGCCTTACTCCCACACGTGGCGTCGCGGGGAGGCTTTACGTCTGTGACTATTGGAGGGTAAGAAACTGGACTGAAAAGAAAGTCCTACTTTAGTAGCGCAGTATATATACGCACTATGAACAAATAGTCCCATTAGTGGTGCGGTAGCCAGATTCCTACGCGGAACTAGGACTTGTTCGTACATGTGGAGCGGTACGTTTGAACTGGGTCTGAGGGGTATGGCAGCCTGGCACCAAGGTCTCGACCAATAGTAGAATGGAGACTATTATGGGATGTTCAGTAGGCTAGAATGGATATTCAATGCATATTGTACAAGGAATATACAAGGGATATCAGGGAATATTAGAGAATATACAAATACAATTAAATATATATATATAAATAAATATATATATTCGGTTTAATCTGGCCCTTCACAACACTGTCAAATGCTTTTTCTGCATCTAGGCTAACTAATACTGCACTTCCTCCTTCCTTTTGTATCTCCTCTAATGCTTCGAAGCTTCGATCATAATGTTGACATTCGAATTCTAAATCAACATTTGAATAAACATTTTTTATTAATTTATTTTTTTGTATATGTCTATTCAATCTGTTTAAACCAATGGCGTTTTTCTTCACAGTTGCAGATAAAGTTTAGGCTACACTAATATTATAATATTATACTATAAGACGTCACCATCACTTTCGTACCAACCGTGCCCTTATTGGATTATTTATGTTGTTGACGAAACTGATGAGTTATATTCATTAAAGAAAGTTGATTGAATAAAAATAAAAAAAATACTCATTTAATCAGATTAACCCTTTCTCTGCCACGCTTATATCCATCCTTATACCATCCTCTGCCAGCTGGGGGGGGTTTATAAGTCTGTGGCCCACGTTAAATCATTTATGTAGTATGGGTCATATATTGATCAGAGCAGTTTGTATCAAAAATAATAATCAAACACTGCTGAAACTCACCGCGACCGTTGGGTGATCAGCGTGGAGCAGAAAGATCGCTATTATGGGATGTTGATATATGCGATCCATTTCCAGGTTGTATAATACTATATACGTCCAAATCATGTTGTTTATCGAGTTATTGGCAACGGATCGCTATCCAGTGTATCAAGCTGGAGTCCCGCGAGCGAAATATGGGTGAGCACCACTTCCGGCCGCTCACTTCCGGTTTTGGCGATTCGCCGATCGGCCACCAGATGGCGGTCTTGAACCGTTGGAGAGTTGAGAGGAGATCAACAGCAAGTCTCAAGTCTCCGTGGGTGAAATATGATTGCCATGACAGATTTTTGAAATATTGATCTCAAAGACGCTGTACGACGTCATTGGCAGATTAAGCATGGCGAGCAATGACGTCTAAAGTCGTCCTTGGCGATTAAAGGGTTAATCACTATTCAAATTGAGGGGGGGGGGGAAGTAATATTTTTTTTTCATGTATATATTTTTTTACAGACAATCGAAGCCTCGTTCAGATCCTTCAATAGAAGCTTTGAATGTTAAAAAATGACATTCGGTACAGCCCTACCACCTGCACTGTCTTCCTTATGTTATCCTGTGTCTGCCTTCCTTTAATGAATCTGGTCTGGTCCTCGTCTATAATATCTGTCATAAATGTCTCAAATCTTTTGGATATTATTGATGTATACATCTTGTAATCTACATTAAGTATGGACACAGGTCTGAAACTGCTACATAGTTCTCTATCTTTCCCTTCTTTTGGAATTGTAGTAATTATGGCTTCTTTCCATGAAGGTGGCATTGTGCCTTCTTTCATCGTGTGTCTGAATGCTGCTTCTAATATGGGGCTCAGTTCCTGTCTAAATGTTTTGTAGAATTCAGAGGGGAATCCGTCGCTACCCGGTGACTTACTGCTCTTTGCTTTACTGATCGCATTCCCCACTTCTTGTTCTGTAATCTCTGCGTTTAATATTTCGTTCTGTTCCTTCCCTATCGATGGTAGATCTAATTTTCCTAAAAAATTCTCTATCTCCTCTTCTCCTGCCGCTATCGGTTGTGTGTATAGTTTCTTATAGTATTCTTCAAATGTCTTCTAATAATAATGGATTGGATTTATATAGCGCTCTTTGTGACACCCCAGTGACCCCAGAGCGCTTACAGAGTCCATTATTCGTTCATACACAGTCATACCGGTGGTGGTAAGCTACAATTGCAGCCAGAGCTGCCCTGAGGCAGACTCATGGAAGCGTGGCGAATAATCATCGCCTACGGCCCCTCCGACCACCACCAACATTCATGCATACACATTCATACGAGGCAAGTAGGTTAAGTGTCTTGCCCAAGGACACAACGGCAGTGGGATGGACATGGGCTTGAGCGGGATTCGAACCACCAACCCTTCGATCATTGGACGACCCGCTCTACCCCTGAGCCACGCCGCCCCACTTCTCTATTTCAGCTGGTTCTCTTAGTATTTTGTTTGTGTTCGTGCCCCTTATTGTGTGTATTGTGTTCAGTTTTTGTTGTGTCCTGATTCGTCTAGCTAAAAGTCTGGTCGCTCTCTGTCCTCCTTCATAGTATGTCTGTTTCATGTATCTAGCTTTCTTCTCTATTTCTGTCAGCAGTTCTTTGTTTATCTTTCCTCTAACTTCCTTTACCTCCATAAGTGTCTTTTGGTTCTTTGAGCTTTGGTGTTCTTTCTTTAATTCTTTCAGTTTCTTTATCAAGTTCTGGTATGTCTCTATTCTGGCCTTCTTGAGTAATGCCGTCTTTGCTATAAATTTGCCACGTATTACTACCTTTAGTGCAGCCCATAAAATGTTTGGGTCTACCTCTCCATTATCATTTTCTTCTCTGTATCTAATTATGTCTCCTTTTACTTCATTAACCAAACCTTTGTTATTTAATAGTCCTACATTCAGTCTCCAAACTGTATTTCTCCGCCTACTTTTAAGATTCACTGTCAGATATATTGCGCTATGGTCTGATATGTCCGTCACCCCTATCCTGCAGTCTTCTACCCTGTATCTGTCCCCTGTTGTCATGAGAAAATAGTCTATCCTTGAGTATGTTGTGTGTGGATGCGAATAATGTGTGTATTCTCTATCTTGTGTGTGCATTTCTCTCCATATTTCCATGATTCCTAATTCTGCCATTTGTATATTCATATATTTGCTAATGTTTGTCCTCCATTTCTTTGTGCTTGTCGTGTCTATGTCATAGTTCAGTACTACATTAAAATCCCCTGTACAGATTAAGACCCCTTCCCCTTCCATCGCTATGATATCAAAGATTGTTTCAAATAAATATTTCTCACTTTCTGGTGGAGCATATACATTCACTAGTGTTACCATTTGACCTTCCATTTTCCCCTTGACCATTACATACCTCCCTTCTTTATCCCTTATTTCCCTGATCATTTCAAACTTCACTGTGTTCTGAATTAGTATAGCTACTCCTCTTCTAAGGTTCTGTTTAAAAGAACTATAAAACAGATTCTCATACCAGAATCTCTTCAGCTTTTCATGTTCTTGTGATATTAGATGTGTTTCTTGTAAGAAGATAACCTGCGCCTCTTCTTTCTTAAGTTTCGTCATCACCTTACTCCTTTTAATCGGATTATTCATACCATTCACATTCAGCAACATCATTTTGATACCCTTAACTTGTGTCATATTTATTTTCCAAATGTTCTCCCGTTCTACCCATGTCACATAAAATAATATTTGTGGTAGTAGCCACTGCTATCCCTGTCTGATTTACATACATATAACCATAATCAACATTATCTTCAACATTAACACTTCCATGGTAGTTGAGGGATTCAGTCGTCTCCCTCTTTCCCCCGCTGGCGGGTAGGGAGTAGTGGCTCTCCTAGTGAGAGGGCTCCCCCTAGTGGCTAAGAAATTCGCACTATACATGTCCAGCTCATTCTGTGTGCGACCTCCGAGCTCCCGGTCATAAGCTCTGCATTAGTCACTTTCATGTTCCCGTCTATTTGTATTATGTGTCACGTGTAATCCTGTGGTTCTTTCATATCCGCCTCAATATATCTCTTGAATCTCCATGTCCTTTTTTATAACTTTTGGTACAATTATCTCGTATTTACTTTACCATCTTCTCATTGTATAAGTCCTTTTCATGTTTACCTTTACTTGTATTATGTGTGTCCCATGTATATCAGTCTAATGTATATTGTACTTATCACCGTGTCCCCTCTCGTCTCCTCTCTGTTCCCCTTCTCTGTGTCTTTTCGTCTTTCTTCTCAGTTGATCCGCTTTGAATCGGTTCAGATCTCCTTCACCGTCGCGTCCTCCTCTCCTCTTCCTCGCCCCTCGACCCTGGTCCATCTTCTCGCCTTCTCCAACCTCTTCATCAGCGTCGGTCTCTCCTCTTCTCCTCCCGGCACCTTCCATCCTTGCCGGTCCATATCCCTCGTTGCTTCATTCACGTCGTTATACCTTTATGCCTTCTTTCCAATGAACCTTCAGCGTGGTCATTGGTGATTGAAATCTGATTCCTTTCTCTTTCAGTCTTTTTTATCTGAACATAGCTCCGACGCTTTACAGCCACCTCTGTTGAATAGTCATGGTCGAAGGTTATTCTCTGCCCCTCCACCTTCATCTTCGTCTGCCAGGCTGCTCTGTTTTCTTTGACTTCGAATTTCAAGAAATTAACTATAACTGCTCTCTGTGGTCTGTTTATCTGTGGCTTCGGTGCTAGGGTCCTGTGTGCCCTTTGAATCTCTATCTTGGCGAGGTCTGACACTTCCAATTTTCCTCGAATTAGGTTGTCTACATATTTGGTCATCGAGTCTCCTTCTATCCCTTCTCTCAGTCCCCATATTCGTATATTATTTCTCCTCGACCTCCCCTCTAAGTCTGTTAGCTTTTCTCTCAACATATTTTGTTTTTCGAGCGTCACTGTTAGAATTTCTTGTATTTCTGTATTCCATTCCTCCGTTTCAGCTGTCCTTTCTTCTAGCATCCTTATATCTCTCTTGTTCCTGTAGTTTTCCATCAATTGTCTCGAGTCTCTTATTTATTTCTTGTCTGAGCTCGTCCTGACCCTTCTTTAATTCTTCCCTGAGTCTGTCGATGTCGCTCCAAATGCTCTGCGTGTTAGCTTGGTTAGCTATTGCGCTAGCTTGTATGCTAGTCTATGCTAGCTTGTAGCTCCGCTACCCAGGTGGGCATCTCTGGTCTGTCGCCCTGCGTCATGCTAGCTTGAATTACCTCCTGCGCCACCTCCTCGTGTCGATAACTTTCCTCCGGTGTTTGTACTTCTTCTGGGGTCTCTTTTCTCTCTCTTTTTCTCGTGTTCATCCTTCCCTTTCTCTTATATCTTTGAATTGTCACTTTTTATTTTGTTTTAGATAGTTTTACTTCCTTTTTTCGATATTCTTTGACCGGGAGCTCTTTTCTATGGTCGCTTACCAGAACAGCTCAAACCGGAAGTCTATGTTCAAGTTTCAAGTTCAAGTTTGTTTTTATTTGTCACGTATATGGTACATGTACATTACAGTGAAATGCTTGGTTCTGTATGAGCCCCTGAAAATGGGCTTCATACTGTAAACAAGTAATTAAAAGAGGAATAACACTATACAATATAATATACAAACTAAAGTACAACCTAAGTACAATGAAGTAAAAATGCAGACAATGAGGTACAAACACTTTTTTAAGGCAAGGTGCAAATGCAAATGAGGTATGAATGTAGTGCAAATCTCTTTAATAAGATACATATAATGTAGTGTTAAAAGTGTCTAAAGTGAGTGTCAAGGTGAGTGTTTGTTTAAAGTGAGTGACTGACTTCATCTGGTCTTTCCAAAGACACGCACACACACACGCACACACACACACACACACACACACACACACACACACACACACACACACACACACACACACACACACACACACACAGAAAGGGAGACTAGTAGGGTTGCACGGTATACCGGTACTAGTATAGTAGTAGAGTATTGAAAACAATACTATACTGCATTTGGAGAAAAACAGTATTTTCGTTTTGTATACGCCCATCAACAATAGCTCATGAAACGTCTGTGTGTGTTTTGTTTGTTATTTTAACTTGAATGCTTTAATTAATTTTACTCTTTGTTCAAAAAGTTAGTTATATTATCGTACTTGGCCATCGCGTCCCGCTCTTAAGCCTATCGAGATATCCCTTATCTCATGTACCTACTGTACTCCACTAACGAAAAACAAATACGCCCACACCTGCCGGGTCCCGCCCCTATGGAGGCGTAGCCTATAAGACACTAGGCATGGTCACCAAACACTCTTCCTCTATTTCGTTTCCATCATAACGGTCGCAGTGCGCCTTATGTAACTAGTTGTTATGAAAAGATTAGAGAAATTGCATAATGTTGAAAGCTTACCGGAGGTTTGTTTACCCCTGGAATCTTCGGGGCATGTTTCAGCGACACGTCGGGCCTATGTTGATGTTTCCTCGTCTGACGGCAGCAGACCAAGGAGCAGCGTACAAGGTTTGGCTATCGGGCCAGCTTGTACACAGGTAGGCCCTGTGTCATCAGGCATTGATGTTGGTGTTAGTAATGCTGTGAAGTGTGTTTCGGCGCCAGGGCCGGGGTGGCTTGGTGAACGTTCCACTGCAGTGGACGATTTCCTGGCTATCCTGGAGCATGCTGCTTACACTAATGCTACTAATGCTACTGCTAATGCTAATGTTGATGCTGAAATGGGTCGTTCTAATACTCCCCGCCGAGGGACGTTGCCGCTTTTCCCTCCTCTTGCCCGGTTCATTGATGAAGGTCAGTCGGTTGCTAATGTGGGGGGTTTCGCTGAGTCTTATTTACCTTTTTTACGGGTAAAAGGGCTAACAACAGGGTGCAGGCCGAGTGTACCGTGGCTGCGTAGCCAGGTTGCTTTGATCCTGTGTCCCGGCGGGGATGAACGATGTCCCACCCGGCCGATGCTTGAGAGCGAATCGGCTCGGAGGGTGGCAGTATGGACGGATGAGTGGTATACTGCTGCAGGATGGTTTGTAGCGGCGGCCAGTGTTATGGCTCAGCTGGCTAGTTTCCTATCCACATTGGCGTCGGGTAGTGGGGCTATGGGTCCAGCCGACATTGTAAACATGTTGCATGTTTGTGGTGTTATAGAGATCTTGACTCAGTCGCAAGCTATAACTGCGGGGAGGATTAGGATGCTATCAACGTTTGTTGTTAGGCATGTTTGGTTGGAGCCAGGGTTCGAAATTAACGGGGGCTTGGGGCATAATGCCCTTGAAAATGGACAAAATGCCCTCGAAAATCAGTTAAGGGGGGCACTTAATGCCCCCGACAGTTTACTAATTATATATATTTATCCGGTAATGGAGCGTCTGTGTATCGCGCAAATAAAAAAATTCATTTGGCGGAGCCGGTGTTCTGCACTGGCTGCAGGCAGCAGCAGCAGCACTGCAACCAGCCAGGTGCTAGTCTGTTTGTGTAAAAATGGCACGCACAATATAAATCAATCTTCATTACGACTTTAAAAACATAGCCATTAACATTACATAGGCCTACACACATCTTGCCATAGCGTTAGCATTTTGTACAATGTTTGTAGCTGTTAGCTAGCTAGCCCTTCACAACAACAGCTAACACCGTAGCTACTAGCTACTGTAGCAGAGGAGGAAATGGGAGTCTGAGAGGCGGGGTGTTTAAAGACGATGATAGGCGTTTATTTAACATCCAAGAAGGCTAACATACAACTGTGTTTTACTAACTCCAACCGGGACTATTATAGCTTTCGCGCTGCTTGTTGATGTTATGAACTGCTCCTAACGTGACCGGAGCTGAAGGTGCCACACGCTAAAATGTCCGTGGGGACCCGGCGCCAACCCATAGATAGTTCCAACTCACCGAATTACGTAATCCACCACAGTTGCACTCAATATTTAAATAATGTTAGTCTAAATAAATGTAGACAGAAACATAATTTCAAGCAGAAAACGAATCTTTCCATTAAGAACTGACAATCAGGGAATTTAAACATGGTTGACATTGTTTTTGTGTGTTTATATTAATTAAAGAAAGGAAAGTCTAGTGCTGGCTGAGCATATTGTTTGTTTGCACTAAGTTAATACTTTGACAAATGTAGCCTATATTTTTCAGTCAGTTCGGTCTTTGTGTGCCAAACATTATTTAAGGCTGTAAACACTGTAAACCTTTTATTTTATTTTTAATAAATGAGAAGCATGTTTAGATTTGAGTGTTAAATTTTTTTTTAATAAAAATGAACGTATATCGAACTGAAAACCGTGACCCCAAAATCGTGATACGAACCAAACCGTCCATTTTGTGAACCGTCCCACCCCTACCGTTTATCATAAAAATTCAGTGCCCCCGAAATAAATAAAAAAAAGCCCCCGAAAATCAATTAAGGGGGGCAAAAAAAGCCCTTGAATTTTTTTTTTAATTTCTAACCCTGGTTGGAGCACTCTCCTCTTGGGGAAGAGGATAGGTTTTCTCTCCTCACGACTCCTTTTTCCACGGAAGGACTTTTTGGTCGTTCTGTGGAGGCGCAGGCGGTTGTTGATCTGGGTCCCACACCGCCTCACGCTGTGCAGCCAGAGGTGGGAGCACGGCCTCGTCAACGACTGTGGCGGGGCCCTCGACAGGCGGCCATGTTTCCCCCGCCAGTGGTGCCCTGGGCGGAGAGTCAGGGACTCGGTTGACGGTTCCTTTGTCGATATGGGGAGATCTCGCCCATTGGAGGAGGCTGGGTATCCTCACCATTGGGGTCCCCATGGGCAGCAGGCGCTCCCACATCACGGTCTTCACCGACGCCTCTCTCACGGGTTGGGGAGGAACGTGTCGGACCCACGCAGTGGGGGGCAGCTGGACGAAGGTCCGTGCTGGCCCGTCTACCCCGCACATCAATGTGTTGGAATTGAAGGCGGTCCTCCTGGTCCTCAAACGGTTCGACCACCTGGTGGTAGGTGAGCACGTTTTGGTCAGGACAGACAGTATGACGGCAGCGGCGTATATCAACAGGCAGGGTGGGACTCGTTCCATCCGCCTGCACCGGGCGGCGGTCGAACTTTGGCTATGGGCATCTCGCAGGCTGCGCAGTCTGAGGGCGCTCCACATCCCTGGTGCAGAGAATAAGGGATATCTCGATAGGCTTAATTAAGAGCGGGACGCTCGGACTTCCGGTATGAGAGCAGACGGGTAACACACGTGCGGTGGAGCTCCTGGTCAAATGAGCAAAAAAACGGATAAATAGAGACCCGAAAAGTGATTAAAAATAAAAGATGCACACGAGAAGTAAGGAAGAGACAACGATTGTGAAGGAAAGAGAAATGGAGAACACACGAGAAGAGGAGAATTTGAAGAAACAGAGCCCCCGAAGCGAAGCCGAGAAGGGACAGGCGGAAGAAGGGGGAGGTCCCGCTGAGGCAGACACGGGAATGCCAGGATCGGCCGTGGTCATGCAGGCCGGGATATTGGAGACCATAACAGCGACAATAAAACTGAACACGGACACGATAAGGAACGATATTGGGAAGTTACGGGAGGAATTGAGGAAGGAACAGGAGGACTTCAGAGGTGAAATGAATACAGAACTCAAAAGGGTGGATGAGAAGATGGCGGAACAGGACAGAAACGTAACAGAGTTACAGACTAGAACGGCGCAAACGGAGGAATGGAACACAGAGATACACGAGGTGTTAACGTGTGCGATTCAAAAACAAGAACAGATGGAGACAAAGATATCGGACATGGAGGGGAGGTCACGGAGAAATAACATCAGAATATGGGGATTGAAAGAAGGAGTCGAAGGGGAATCGGTGATCCAATATGTGGAAAAGCTTATCAAGGAACAACTGGAGGAGACGGGACTGGAAAAAATGGAGATACAGAGGGCCCACAGGGCGTTGGCTCCGAGACCGAAACCGGACAGACCTCCGAGGGCGGTGATTATTAACTTTCTGAGGTTTGAGATTAAGGAATTGATACTCAGAACCGCGTGGACCAAGAAGATAGAAATCGAGGGGAAAAGACTGTCGTTTGATCACGATTACTCGACAGCGGTAGCAATAACACGCAGGTCCTACGCGGGACTGAAGAGAATTCTGAAAGAAAACGGAATGAAATTCCAATCACCCATGACCTCGCTAAGGATTCACTGGAAGGAAGGGACGGTGACGTACGCGACGGCGCGGGAGTGAAGAAAGCATGCAGATGGACCAGAGTAGGAGATCGAAACCCGGGAGAGGAGGGAGGAGAGAGGAGAAGGCCGAGGTGAGACGTGACAGACCGAAGGCGGAGACGGACGAGGAGGCCAGAGACGGAGAAGGAGGGGAGAGGAGGCGGGAGGAGACGAACGGATGAGTACACGCACAAGAGATTGAAAAAACTATCCAAATAGAGACAAAATATAGAAACTGAAATAACATATACATAAACACACATTCCCAGGTAGAGGCAGGATATAGGAACGAACATAACGTATACATGGACACATAATACACATGCTGATGGAGGAAATCAATGGAAATATAATTAGGTATGATAGACGGAACACAGAACATATTGAAACAAATACATAGACACACGCTGCGAGTAACACAGTTGGAAGGGATTAAGGGGATAAATGGACATCACATAGAAAATAGAGGGGAGGAAAAGAAAGTAAGAAGGGGTACACAGAAGACACCACACACGGGTTTGGGAGGAAGGAGGGACATTGGAACATATGAGCCACATTGAGAGGGACCTAGGAAATGGGGGTCTTTGATCAGAATGAAGGACAGAGCGCTTTTGACCAGGAGCTCGACAGCAATAAAAACAGTAAGAAGGCTGGACAAATATGACTAGCGGTTGGGGGTAAAGGTTTCAAACCCCCAAGCCGTCAGGAGGAGGCCTCTCACTAGGAGAGCAATTCCTCCTCACCCACCAGCAGGGGACAGGGGGGGACACAGGGAACCCCCGAACGCCTTGGGAGCACTTTATGTAAAGTTTATGTTTTTTATTTATGTTAATCATTATATGTATTCGGTGAAGAGAGCGGAGGCTACAACCGGAGGGGGGAATGAATGTGACATGGGGGGGACTGACAGACGAAAGAAGAAGAAAGATGACAATGGTTAAAGGTATAAAAATGATGTCGTTAAACGTTAATGGAATGAATAATACGATAAAGAGGGGCAAAGTGATGTTGAAATGTAAAAAAAGTGAGATGGAAGTGATTTTTCTGCAGGAGACACATTTGGTAGCACAGGATCATGAGAAACTGAAGAGATTTGGATATGAAAATGCATACTATAGTTCCTTTAAACGGAACCTGAGGAGAGGAGTAATCACGTTAATCAAAAACACAGTCAAATTTGAATTGATCAAGGAAGTAAGAGACAAGGAGGGAAGGTTTGTTCTGGTGAAGGGAAAAATGGAGGGTCAAATGATTACGTTAGTGAATGTTTATGCACCCCCAGAGAGTGAGAGGGATTTATATGAGACCATTTTTGATATGATAGTGATGGAACTAGAAGGGATATTGATATGCACGGGAGATTTTAATGTAGTACTGAATCACGACCTAGACACCACGAGTACTAGAAAAGGACGGGCACCAATCAGTAGATATATGAATATTCAGATGACGGAAATGGGAATTACAGATGTTTGGAGGGGGATGCACGCCATGGACAGGGAATACACACATTACTCACACCCGCACGTGACATATGCGAGAATAGACTACTTTTTGATGACAACAGGGGACAGTTACAGGGTACGGGAGAGCAGAATAGGAGTAGCGGACATATCGGATCACAGTGCCATATATCTGACAGTAGATCTAGAAGGGAGACGGAGGAACACGATCTGGAGACTAAATGTAGGAATATTAAATAACAAGGGGGTGGTGAGTCAGATCAAGGAGGAGATAGCCAGGTATAAGGAAGAAAATGACAACGGGGCGGTAGATCCGAACATTCTATGGGACACACTGAAGGTGGTGATAAGGGGGAAATTGATGGAGAAGACAGCAATGCTGAAGAAGGCCAGAACGGAGACATATCACAATCTGATAGGGAAGCTGAAGAAGCTAGAGGGGAGACACCAGATATCAAAAGAACAGGAAACGCTCGGAGAAATCAAAGAAGTAAAGGCCAGGATAAATAGGGAATTATTGACGGAAATAGAAAAGAAAGCGAGGTTCATGAAACAAACGTACTATGAAGGGGGACCAAAAGCGACCAGACTGTTGGCTAGGAGAATTAGGACGCAACAGAAGTTGAACATGATACACACAATAAGGGATACAAAGACTAATGAAATATTGAGAGACCCAGCTGAAATAGAGAGGACATTTAGAGAATACTATGAGAAACTATACACACAGCCAAAAGCAGCGGGAGAAGAGGAAATAGAAGCATATCTGGAGAAGCTAGAGTTACCATCGATAGGGAAAGAACAGAATGAAGAATTAAATAAAATAATTACGGAACGAGAACTGGAAGAGGCAATTAGTAGAGCTAAAAACAACAAATCTCCAGGGAGCGACGGATTCCCATCGGAATTCTACAAGACATTTAGAACGGAATTAGCACCCATGTTAGGGGCGGCGTTCAGACACACGATGGAAGAGGGCAAAATGCCCCCCCCCTCGTGGAAGGAAGCCATAATCACCACGATACCGAAGGAAGGGAAGGATAGAGAATTATGTAGTAGTTTCAGACCTGTGTCCATACTCAACGTGGATTACAAGATGTATACATCGATAATATCAAAGAGATTTGAGACGTTTATGCCAGACATTATAGATGAAGATCAAACTGGATTTATTAAAGGGAGACAGACACAGGACAACGTGAGAAAGACATTACACATAGTAGAGGAGATACAAAAACAAGGTGGTAGTGCGGTACTGATTAGCCTATATGCAGAAAAAGCATTCGACAGTGTGAGCTGGACAATTTTATATAAAACATTGATGAGGTTCGGACTGAACGGGAGGGCGATGAAGATGATCAAGGCGCTATATCAAGAACCGACAACAAGGGTTAAGGTGAATGGCAGCCTGACGGATAGAATCAGATTAGAGAGGGCTACCAGACAGGGATGTTGTCTCTCACCAACGCTCTTCGCCGTTTTCATAGAACCACTGGCGCAACTGATCAGACAGACCGAGGACATCAAGGGAGTAAGGATAAAGGGAACGGAATATAAACTAGGCCTATTTGCGGACGACGTGATAGTATACATGAGACAACCAGACAAGAGCTTCCCGGCACTGATGGATCTACTGAAGGAATATGGCCACTACTCAGGATACAAACTAAACGTGACAAAGACACAGACCTTAGCATGGAACTATACCCCAACGACGGAAATTAGGGAACAGTACGGGATAAGATGGGACATGGACAAGATTAAATACTTAGGGGTGAACATCACGAGAGGGGTGGGGAAACTGTTTGAGGCGAACTATACACAGATAAATCAGAACATCAAGAGAGACTTAGAGAGATGGACAGTAATGCCCTTGGACTTCAATTCAAGAATAGAGGTCATTAAAATGAACATACTATCAAGGTTACTGTACCTGTTCCAGTCACTACCGATACAAATACCACAGAATCAATTCAGGGAGTGGGACAGACTGATATCGAGGTTCATATGGGCGGGGAGAAGACCACGGGTCAGATATAAAACACTACAACTACCAAAGGAAGAGGGAGGGATGGCAGTACCCAGCCTACAAGATTATTATTATGCAGCGCAACTGAGAGCAGTGACGTGCTGGTGTAACGACAAATATGAGGCAAGATGGAAAGACATTGAAAAAGAAGGGGAGGGATACAAGGTACAAGCTCTGGTGGGAGATAGGGAACTGTTCAAAGAAAAAGAGGGACTGTTAGATCCTATCACCAAATGCACCTTGACCATATGGAACAGAGTAGTAAAAACACAAATTAGAGAAGCAGTCAGGGGTTCTGAGATGGATAGCACATGACAAGAGATTCAAACCAGGGAGGCTGGACCATGGATTCAGAAGGTGGGAGAGGGGGGGGGGGGGGGGGGGGCAACAGCGATATGCAAAATGATAGAGAAGGGGGAAATGCAAACACTACAAAAACTAAAGGAGAAATTTGGACTAGAAAACAAGGACCACTTCAGATATCTACAGATTAGAGATTACTATAATAAAGAAATAAGAGGGGACAAGGAAGAAGAACAGAATGGAATAATTAGGATGATAGTAAGGGCATACGAAGGAGGGAAAGGAAGGGTAATATCAGCACTGTACCGGGCTATAATGACCAGCAAGGGACACACGACCGATTATATAAGGGAGAAATGGGAGAGAGAACTAGAGATAGGAATAACAGGGAAGGAATGGGGGAACATATGCGAGGTGCAACATTCAACAACAGGATCGAGGATATGGAAAGAGTTTGGATGGAAAAACATAATCAGATTCTTTATAACCCCAGAGCTGAAGGGAAAATATGCACCAACACAAAGAGCATGCTGGAGGATGTGTGGGAAGGAGGGGGCAAATCACACGCACATATTCTGGGGATGTCAGAAGCTGAAGGGGTATTGGGAGGAGATAGGGGAGGCAATGATCAGAATATTAGGATACGGGCAGTGATGCCACAGATTACTTGTCAAAGTAATCCGATTACTGATTACTGATTACTCCTTTAAAAAGTAATCCAAGTTACTTTACTGATTACTTGATTATCAGAGTAACTTAGTTACTTTGAAAGTAACTAGGTTACGAAGTCGTCGTCGTTCCCCCAACAATTTTTTTAAAACGCTTTATTGAAAGTGCATAAATTGTTTTTAACTTGTTTCTCTGCACATAACGTAAATTGTTAAACTAGTGCTTCAGCTTCTGTACCATCAAGTATGGTAAAGCAACAGTCTATGATGCTCACAGCATTAGAGCAGCCAGCCAGTGGTTTTACAAAACCAGTGTATCCATTCACATCTAACAAATGCAGGCTGAACTATTCAATTATATCAACTGTAACTATTAAATTGTTTTTATAAATGTCTCTCTATAAACATACAATCAGTCTCTCTTTAACATGTAAATTAACTGTAAATCTGGCAAATAAGAGCTTTTGCTCTGCCACCATCAAATATACAATCAATAGGGAAAGAAACAATCTCTCTCTTTTGCTGTTTGGCTGGCCTCCGAGTCCTCCTGTACCTAGTCGAAGCGTCGTAGTGTTGTGATTCCAGATGCTTTCAATGCAATTGGATGTGCTGTTTTTAGCGGTAGACAGTATTTACGTTTAGGTCGCTTTCACATATAGTTTTGGTGGACTCGGTGCGGTTCTGGGGGTGAAGTTGCAACATTGTTGCATTCTTCATTTGGTTCGCCTGCTTTCACACAGAGGCGGACCGAGACCTTCTGAACAAATGTCACGCGGTCGAAAAGGGCGCTTGTCTATTGGACAGTGGAAATGTGTGTGTGGCTGCTGCGATCCCGTGTGTGCCCGCGCGCGCGTGTGTGTGTCTGTGTGTGTACTGCGGAGCCCTTCAGATCAGCGGAGCCGAGTTTTGACATGGCATTGATCCATTGTTCTATTGAAGCACATTACCACCATCCTCTCGCTAAACAACTTGTAGACCACAGTGTTTTTATGAGTGCCCACAAGTAGCTGTTTTAATAATATAATAAGCCGCGCGCCTCGGTAATAATAATAAGCCGCGTTTTTTCTTCCTGTAAGCGTTTTGGGGTGGAATTCTCAGACGAATGCAACGGAGCCCTGCTGTCACACGATTGGCGCATATGTCACATGACGTGCTGTGAAGACCCGCCCTACTCTGCCTCTGATTCGCAGACTGTGGATGGGGAATGTGATTGGGCCAAAGCAGAGTCACTCACAGACAGAGAGTCCAGTCACGCCGCGGGACACATTCTTGTGTAACCCTTTCACTGCCACACCACGTCACTCCCAAATAAGAAAAACAGCTCAAAAATGTATTTTTGACTGTCGAAAACGAAATAAAATACTGCATTCCGCCTGCATTATGAATTTATGATGAGATAGTAACAAAATAGTAACGCACAGCCACTTGGACAAGTAACTGCAATCAGATTACTGGCTTTTAAAGATTAACGCGTTAGATTACTATTTTCGGGGGAAAGTAATCAGATTACAATAATGCGTTACTTAGTAACGCGTTACCGGCATCACTGGATACGGGTTACCACAAACGGGACTGGTGCTTTACTTAGGGGACCTGACACACGAGGGAATACAAGGGGGGGACAAATATTTAATAAAGATAATGTTGATAGCGGCCAGAAAAGCAATAACAAGACTGTGGTACAAAGAAGACTCAGCGACAATAGCATAATGGGTAGGAATAGTAGAGGAGATACAGGATATGGAGAGGATAACACATGCTGAGGTTACAGGAAGAGAAATTTGGAGAAAGATGGGGAAAGTGGGAGGATTACAAGGGGAACGAAAACGACATCACAGAGGAGGAACCAAATACAACACAAGAGGGCGAAGGATAAAGGAGGAAAGAAGCTCAAGGGGGGTCTCTGAACCCGTGTCACACACCTTTGCTTTAGTTCGTTTTTTTCTATTATTATTTATGTTGGGTATGACAATTATTTTATGATTTTTGTACTGTATTATTTAGGTCTGTTGAACAGTGTTGTTTTATGATATGTTTAATTTTAAGTTCATGAAAATACCCATATATGTATGTCGTTAAGTTATGGATGTCAATATAAATGTTATGTTGCATGTCCATAAGTGTTAAATAAAGATTTAAGTTTAAAAAAAAAAAAAGCGGGACGCTCAGCCAGTACTCATATAACTAGGTTATATACATAACCTTACGTTTTGAGTGCAATACTAGTTTGACAAAGAAAAGTTCTCCAGCATTTTGAATGCCATTGCTTTTTTTTTGTTTTACTTTCTTTTTATTGTTTTTCACAATAAGCAAACAATCACAAACAACAAGACATAACAAAAACACAATCCCGGGCTGCATTATTAGTGTCACTTTACAAAAATATACTTTTCACATGAGTTCTCAATTCTCTTACTTTCCCTATAGGTATGGCGAATATTCTTTACAACTATACATCAATACATCATCCACTGGTTGTCGTCATTACCATATAAAAGTCCCACTTTTCCCAGTACTTCAAACCTTTCTCTTCCTGTAATCTGAGAGTAAAAGTAAGTCTTTCCATTGTGTATATTTCGCCTATAATGGCCAACCATTTTTCTTTTGTTGGAGGTTCTTGTTGATACCAGAGACGCGTGATCGCTTTCTTACTTGCTGCTAAAAATATTTTCATCAAATATCTGTCTCCTCCTACCAATTCCTCAGGTAAGTTACCCAGGTATAAATAGGAGAAGGTCTCCGGTATCTTAAAATTCAATATAACCTGCATGGTGGAGTGAACATCTTGCCAATAACGTTGAATTCCTGGACAATTCCAAAAGATATGAGAGTGGTTTGCCTCCCTCTGGCCGCACTGTTTCCAACATGGTTGCTCTATGCCTACTTGTCGGGATTTGATTTTGGGAGTTATGAAGAATCTAGTCAAGTTTTTCCAGCAGAATTCTCTCCATGTTTTTGAATTAGTCGAGCTACATTGAGTTCTGCACATGTTCTCCCATTCGTCTTCGGTTATTTCAATGTTTGATTCCTTTTCCCAATTTGTCTTAATGTAACTTGTGGAGTCAGTTCTGGCCTGAACAAAGCTATTATACAATTTTGACACAGTTTTACTCATCTTGTCCCTGTATGCCTGAATGAATATCTGAATAACACTGTCTATTGGGGTATTGGGCTCAGACACCTTTACCTCTTTTAGAAAGTACTGGCGTAGTTGTAGGTGAATGCCATTGCTTTTAATGAAATCTATTTGTTCTTGTCATTGTTCTAAAGGTTTGTGTTTTAAAATAAAGACAATATTTATTTCATTCGGCCATTCATGCGAAAAGTGATTCACTTCTGGTTTTCGCTGGTCAACTTTCACCTAGATCCCTTATTCGCACCCCCCCCCCCACGTGGAGTATCATTGGAAAGCTACACTCATTGGCTACAACGCTGACCAATAATTTTGGCCATTTTTATTTCTGTGAGGTTTTGTCCGCTGCTCACCTACTCTCTCTGTTCCTTTAAGCCTACTGTTTAGGAATTCCCTTCTCACTCACTCTCACTAGCCCCCACCCTCTCGTTCGTTACTCTCGTTTGCTCTCAGCGGCCACACCTTGGACTACCTGTCATTGTGTGTTTGATTGGTCTTGTGCCGAACACACACTTTAGTTTCAAGTATCAATTACCTTCACGCACCTGTGGTGCATTCTAATTAGTTCCCCTGTGGGCTTTAAGTACCTGGCTCTTCCCCTCTGTTCCTCGTGGGGTCGTGCCGTAACATGCCGTAACATTCGGTATCATATTCTCTATCATCAAGACTCCTTCGGGAGGTCCTCTGTCTGTTAATGCTGTTTTCATCTCCGGCGTGACTTGCGCTCCAGCCTTCGCCTCCTGTCGCCGTTGCCTGAGGGGGATACTGGACTGCGCTCCCTAGTCTTCCACGGGAGGTATCCCAGTGATCCACTTCAGACCTCCGCGCAGCAGGCGTCCTGACGCACATCCAGACCTCCGCGCAGCAGACGCCCAGACGACCACCCAGACCTCCGAGCCTGGCGCACTCTTCCGCGCAGACGCACTCCAGATGCGTCCTCCGTACCGGCGCGCATTCCGCGCAGACGCGCTCTCCACTCCAGACCTCCGCGCAGCAAATGCGCCCTCCGTACCGGCGCGTACTCAAAGCAGACGCGCACCTTCCAGACCTCCGAGCCTGGCACGCTCTTCCGCGCAGACGCACTCCAGATGCGTCCTCTGTACCGGCGCGCACTCCAAGCAGTCGCGCACCACTCTGACCTCCGCTTGGACAACCGGTTCCCCGGTGGCGACGCTCTCGCCCCGCTCTGTTCCAACGCTCTTTACGCACAACGCTTTTATTATGACTGTCTTTGATCCAATTCCGTTTTTCGTGTGTTTATAGAACACTGAAGATTACCACCTTTTTATCAGACAGTCACTCACCCAGCGTTTGCCCTTTTTGATTATTTTCACTGGGATAATATTTTGACCTAACATCTCCCACTGTGTGTTTTTCACACCGAAGATATTATCACATTGGATTGTATTTTGGACTTCGCTCACAGTGTCTATTTTTGCACCGAAGATTCTGTCACCTTGATAACTCTGTTTTTGGGACTAGTCACCCCTCCTGCACCTGCTCTGTTTTTCCCCATTGTACTCTGAGCTAACCCACTCCTCTCTCCCTCTCGGCCCCGTTTACCCACCTCGGAGATCTGCCGAGAGAAGTCTGCAGAGTGGCTCTGATGTTCCCACCTGCTTCCCCAGACTACCATCCCGGGAGAAGCTGCAGAGCAGCAACCTCTTTATTGCTTTTTCCTAGGCCTTACCCTGTTTTTCTCTGTCCCAGTATGCAGCTCCAGCCCTCGCCCTGTTCCAAGGCCTTACCCTGTTTTTCCCTAGTCCTCCCTATCTAGTCCTCCCAGTCCTCCCTGTCCCCAGCCCGCCTCCGCGGGCCTCTGTCCCTTTCTCCCCTCTCCTAGTCCTCCCTATCTAGTCCTCCCAGTCCTCCCTGTCCCCAGCCCGCCTCCGCGGGCCTCTGTCCCTTTCTCCCCTCTCTAGTCCTCCTAGTCCTTCCCGTCCGGTCCTCCTAGTTCCTCCCGGTTCCTGCCTTCCCTTGCCCCGGCCCTGTTTTCCTTTAGCCTTCCCTTAGCCTTCCCGCCTCTTAAAGGCACTGTACCTTCCCTTCTTGTCTATTCCAGTATTGGTGTTCTCCCTTAAAGGGACAGTGCCTTTTTCTGTTTGTTTTCAATAAATGCCCGTTCTTGGCTTACTCTCATACCTGTCTTGTGTTGTGCGATTGGGGTCGGTTACAAACCATAACAATTTCTTTATTTCGCACCATTTCAACAAAACAGTAAAAAAACATTGATCATGACAGGAAGTATATAAAGGTGCTGAGTAGAGGCAAGAGACCCAGATGGAGCGTCGGGAGTCCGGGGGGGGGGCAGTTTGACGCACATGTGTAAAAAGACGCTCGCCTGACATATCGTCATGTAACTCGAGAACCAAGGCGCCGATTTGGTCGAGTGAGGTGGCATTCGAATGGCAACAAATATATCCTTAATTCAGTAATTTATATGTTTGGCGAAAAATGCAGCCTGAGCCGCTAGACGCTCGCAAAGTGCTGTGACTTTGTGCGTTCCGTTAAAATCATTGAACGTGTAGAGAGGGAGAGAGAGAGACGTGCTCAGCCTCCCCTTCCCTCACTATTGGAACTCTGCTGTTGGACGTGCTCAGCCTCCCCTTCCCTCACTATTGGAACTCTACCTGTGCCTGTGAGCGTTTCCAGGGTTAGCTTAGTTAGCGTTAGCAATTAACGTCAGTTAGCTTAGCTTAGTTAGCATTAGCAGCTTAGTTTAGGTTTTTACCGCGATGTGGACATATAGGAATGGCGAGGATGCAAAGCATGTTAGGCGCATTGGAGTTTTCACTGCACATAGAAACGGTGCGGGGGAAAAAAGCAGGGACTTATTTGCAAGGTGCACTGGTGCGCCTAATTATAATTTTGGGTCGCACTGACGCAAAAAGCAACCAAATAGGTGCACTCTGGAGCCCTGAACATGCGATATCACTGAAGTGATTTACTATTGCTACCTCAGCTAACGTTACTTAAGCCGTTACCATTGATGGATAGCTAACGCTAGCTAACGTTGGCTACTATCGATTTGTTTTCAACATCGGTTGTTGATTTCTCTTCAGATTCCTCAGATTTGTAATCCCTCCCCTTGGTTGATTTGATTGGTCCGTCGACAAGAAGGTGACATTGACGTTGGTGCACTCCGCGTTTTCAACTGAGAGTGCCCGAAAAAGTGCCGCTTTTAGAGGACACGTGTGCCTGTCGCGACAAAACCACAGAGAACAATAGGAAAATAAGTTCAAAAAGGCATCCAATGTGATCACAGTCTTAGGGTTCCAAAAGCCAGAACTAGCTAACACAGCGTCAACCTCCTCTATCCTCTTTTAATCAGGTTCGTAACCTGGCGCTGAGCACCAGTGAGGAGACCCTTCAACATGAATTCTCCCGCTTCAAACCGGGCTCCGTGGAACACGTCAAGAAGATCAGTGACTACGCCTTCGTCCACTACCACTGCCGAGAGGACGCGCTCACCGCCCTGTCCGTCATGAGTGGCATCACCATCGAGGGAGCCACCGTGGAGATCTCACTGGCCAAACCCATGGGCTGCAGGGTGGACTCAAACAGGAACAGGGGATACGTCGGGAACGAGAGAAGAGGAGGAGGGCTGATGGGTGGAATGCAAAATGGAGGTATTGGTCTTTGTTTGATTTTTGTATTTGGGGCTTTATTTATAAAAAGAGAAAGAATATTCACAAACATTTTGCACATTTCATCAATTTATTAATTTAGTTTTATTTGATACTTTCTTTGTTGTTGCTATTGATTGATGCTCCTGTCAGCATATTGGTGGGTGTGCTCTTTAACTAATGGGCTGTTCTATCTGATCATTTGATTATTTCTTACTAATGATGTGTTTCACCAGTGTTTCTGGTGTTTAAATTCATTGCTGCCTCCGCACTGCTGTGAAGGAAGGGTGCACTGCGGTTACAACACGAGACAAAATGAAAGGAACACGACATGTGGCACAACAAATGTTTTATCTTGATGATCTTGTTTTCATGATTGTGGGAAGACAAAGTCATAATTGAAATTGAAACTGGATGAATCACTCAGCCCTACATGTCACAAACTTTTTGCACGTTGTTCTTAACCCTCTAAAGCCGAGTGTCCCTTCGGTGCAACACTAGACATGCTTTTACAAAATGTTATATATCTTGCTTTAAATTGTTGCAGACATGACGTGACGCCTGACGTGAAAGTGTGTCTATGTCGCCCACAGCCAGAGTACACCGGAGCATGGAAGTTCGACTCTAGAATCGACTAAAATCTTCATACATCTAGATTGGCCTTGTTTTGTCTTACGAATCCAGACCAGTGAATCCTTGTCTTCTATGCATCTGTTGTTGCACTGTTAGCCTATAGCCAATATAAATGCTAGAATTGGTCACATGGGCTGGTTCTCCTTGCCTGGAATCTCTGCAGAGATGAGACGCACAGTCAGTGAGATGCGCACGCTGGTTATGTGTGAGGATAAAAATGGCAAATAGATATGAAAATAAATATAATATTCAACAAGCATTGGATGTTGAGGATGAGCCAGACAACAATGACTCTGCGCCCGATAGCTGGACAGTGATGAATGATGAATACAATATTTGTTTGAAAACTGCATTTCAAAACACCTAAGTAGAACTTTTCATGTTGAGAAAACAATAATACACTGGTAAACTATGGTGTTATTCAACAAAACAAGTTTTTTTCACTGGGCGTTTAAAAATAAAATTTGATCCACTTTTTTCTCCCCATTTTTCAATTTTTCTCCCATCCCAATTTCGTAGTATCCAATTCTTCCCTCCCCTGTCTTGAAAGTTGCTAGACTATGCCTCCCACTGGTCGGCTGTAGTGAGGACAGAAGCCTTGCATCACGTGTCCCCTCCGGTACACGAGGAGGCAGCCTGTCGCATCTTTTCACCGCAGCAGCTTGAACTCTCAGTGGCGAGGAGTAACACGTGGGAGGCTCACGCTGCCGAGAGCTGGGCTCGAACCCAGCGTCTCCTGCGTTAGAGGCGAGTGCCTTGCCCACTGCGCCAATCAGCCGCCCGGCGTTTTCTTTTTTTTATGTCAAATAGTGTCTGCTCACACAAAGGTAATGATGATGGTGACTTGACACTGCACCAGAAATTAAGGGTAGGTTCTCCTGAATCATAAAGCACTTGATACTGACTCAAAGACAAGCTCAGAAATGGCAAAAATATAACACTATGTCCAGGCTTTAGAGGGTTAATAATGCACATGTATGTATTATTGTATAGATAACGTGTGTTTTTGAGAACTGTTGAAATGAACTAACCAGGCAACAGGTGTGGTGGGTGGAGGGGATCTGCTTCTCTTCCAGAGGCAGAATGGAGGGATGGTGAGAGGAGGAGGCAGAGGACGGATGGAGGCCTTGAGGCCGCTCTCTCTGCCTGCGCGCCCGGGGAGCCCCTTCTGCATAGAAGCAGGTGAGGAGAAGACTAATCCCAATAACCCCCCCTGGCCCTAGGGATGGGTGTGAGTGATTGATTACTCGAGTATTCTCTGTTTCAACAGAACTCGAGTGGTTTTTGAGCTAGATATGAATTATTTCCAAATTTGATGAACCTTTATCACCAAAAGTGCCTGTTTGTGCCACTGAAACATGAATCTCACTCTGTTGAGTTGAAAGCTTAGCGACAGCGTCGTCTAAAAGATAAAAACAGCGGTTTGTGTTTGTGCAACAACATGTTGCCCACTTTGCGCAGCGTTCATAGACTAGTAATAATAATAATAATAAACTTTATTTGTATAGCACCTTTCATACAGACATTTCAGCTCAAAGTTCTTCACAACAGAAAAAAGACAGGCATAAAATGATAGTGCAGACATATAAAATCACAGTTTTTCACATTAGGATCTAACAACTTATTGTCGTCTTAATCGTTTAATGTCATCTTTACCTTCTCTGTTTGGTATCCACGGTTTAAAACCAGACAGTCTTGCCTCCTGTTTGATACCCACTTTGACCCTTCGAACCTCCCACTCAGGGCAAACCTCCCTCTCAGGGCGCAGTTCCCTCTCTCAGGGCGCAGTTCTAGGCCTGGGTCCTACACAGTTTTAAAGCCTGACAGTCTTTCTTGTTTCATACCCACACAGTTTAATACCTGACAGTTTTAACCTGTAATAAAAAGTAATAGACAGAGTAATAAAATAGTAGAGTAGAATAGACAGTAAAAGTATGCAACAGTGCAGTGCAATAAAAAGTTAAGTAAAGCGATGCAAAGTGTAGTGCAATAAAATAGAATGGACAGAGTAAAATAGTGCTACAGTACAATCAACAGCGGAGTATTTATTTATTTTTTAATATTAAGAGATCTAGCTTCCCTAATGTCCATAGGTAGTGTGTTCCATAATTTTGGTGCATAGTTTGCAAAGGCTGCATCCCCGATTCTCCCAGAGGTTTGGAACCTTAAATAGACCAGTAGTAGATGATCGCAATGATGTGTAGCCAATCAACCGCTTCAACTGCTTCTTTTCACCTGGCAGCGCGGACTCTCACTGAGAGGGTGTAACGTGTGGAAGGATCACACTACCCCCCTTAGATCCTTTCCTCGCTGAGCAGGCGCCCCGACCGAACTGTAGGAGTCGCTGTTTACAACGACCAGGACCCACCCACCAGCTTTCCCACCCCTAACACTGCCAATTGTGTTAGTATGAACGACCAGCCAAGCTGGTAGCAATGCCGAGAGCTGGGCTCGAACCCAGCATCTCCTGCACTAGTGGCGAGTGCCTTGCCCACTGCGCCACTTAGCCGCCCTTACTGCCATGTGCTTTAAGATGCGTTCTAAAAATGTATTTCCCTAAACACCCGAGCACTACTCGAGTAATTCATGCAAATACTCAATCTTTTCCAATCATCCACATTTTTAGAATGCATCTTAAAGCACATGGCAGCAGCAATAACCAGATATTGTGCGGACTGTGGAGTGACACACACACACACACACACACACACACACACACACACACACTCACACACTCACACGCTACCGCTTCTATTACATCTCGCTCCACGGACATAACGATGTACAGCAATATACCCGATGGTTAATGCATATTTTTATCCAAAGCGCTTTTCAATTTGTTCCTCATTGTACCCACTCACACAATCACACACCGATGGCGGAGGCAACCATGCAAGGTGCCAACCTGCTCATCGGGAGCAGTTAGGGGTTAAGTGTCTTGCTCAAGGACACTTCGACATGCTGCCCGGGAGGAGTGGGAATCGAACCGGGAACCTCTGTAATACCGGACGACGATTATTACCGTCCGTTAGCTTTTATGTCTATTCGATTATCTGTCTATTCAATTATGACTGTCTGTTAGCTTCTCTGTCTATTAGATTATATCTATTCAATTATTACTGTCTGTTAGCTTCTCTGTCTATTAGATTCTATCTATTCAATTATTACTGTCTGTTAGTTTCTCTGTCTATTCAACTGTTACTATGCTTCAAAGCATTCAGGTCAGCCCTAATGCCCATTGTGACACCATCTGTAGAATGTTCTTGACGAGGTATACCTGAAGAGGTTCAAGACCAGAGCAGCTTTGTACTGGATGTTTTGTTTGCTGGCTTTTATGATTTAAGTGACAATACTGCCAGGGGTCTGTGGTGAGGTGGGGGTTTTAAAGCACAGGACAGAAACCCTAAGAGAGGAGAAATATGGAGAGAGATTGTTCACCACTGAGGAAACAGAGTCCCAAATAGATGCCTGTCACAAATAAAGGTGGGGTGTTTTTACGCATTTTGACAAATAAAGGCAGCTTAATTGTTTATCTGGTTTCTATTGACGCTGCAAAGCATGTTTTTTGTTTTTACACAGTACTTTTAATGTACATGTTATGTGGCTTCACCTTCTGAGTCACCACTGTCACCAACATCTCTATTTCATCACAGAATATCTTTTGTTCTAAAATATGTGCCAAACTTGTTTTGTGCAACATGACTAAACACCTTCGCCTGCATGGTGTACAAATCAGCAAGTGTACGTTACCATGTTTGAAAATCAGCTCTCATTTACCCACTGCTCTCTTTTACTAGGGGTGGGAATCGCCAGAGACCGCGCGATACGATACTATTGCGATACTTGAGCCACATCGCAATACTCGATATATCGCGAATATTGCTGTATTTTTTTTATCACATTTTTTTAATTTATTTTTTTACTGCAAAGTAAAACTGTCAACATGTTTTATCTAATAAAATAAAGTTCAGTCTGTTCATCTCACTTCAATCATTTTTATTGCAGAACATGGTATTTTCTCAAGCAGACAGATGTAAACACTGTAATCTGTGTTGCATGTACCTGACAAACTGAACTGTTTGTATTACAGTCATATTCCAACTTAACTGAATGCACGTGTGTGTGTGGACTACTGTACTATTACAGGTATTGAAATGAACATGCAACTTCCTTATACAAAAATTTTTTTTTTATTTTTTTTTTTATGAATAATTAAATATTGATACTTGGCGTCCCGGTATCGATACAGTATCGCCACGCAAAGTATCGCGATACTACTACGTATCGATTTTTTCCCCCACCCCTATCATTTACCCACTGCTCTCATTTACCCCACTGCTCTCATTTACCCACTGCTCTCATTTACCCCACTGCTCTCATTTACCCACTGCTCTCATTTACCCACTGCTCTCATTTACCCCACTGCTCTCATTTACCCCACTGCTCTCATTTACCCCACTGCTCTCATTTACCCACCCCATCTAAATGTTATGCAAGAAGAATGAAGCTAATGTATATACCCAATGATAATTAGGGGTGGGGGAAATAATTGATACAGTGATATATCGCAATATTACAGTATCGTGACTCTAGTACGGTGATATTGTATCGTATTGTGATATTGTAGATTCCCCCCCTAATGATATGTATTTCCCTCGTTGAGTTTTAAAGGTGCTATAGATAACATTCAGCCACTAGATGTCACACTAGAGCACCAGTATGTCATTATCCAATCAGATGCATTCCATGTGGGGAAATGGGAAGTAGGAAGCGGATACATGCAACATGTAAACAACAACATTCATTTTGGACCCGGCAACATTTTTTAAATGATAAATTCATTCATCAATAATTTTAATGGGGGAAAAGCAATACTTTTATTGCAAATCAAATCAAATTTGATTTGATTTGCAATACTTTTATTGCACCTTTCTAAAAGCCTTGTGGCATCTTTAATCTCAGCCATTTCAGTCTAGATTGTTCACACTGCACAGCAGTCAATACATACATTAATAACCAGAGGATGAAAACACAATAAAGGCCCCTCATTACCATCCTGGTCCTCTCTGATAGTTTACTGATGATAGTAAAGTCTCAGTGCAGCGCTGTCGCCTCAGGCTATATCTGCTATAATGAGAACAGTTCTCAAGCTTTAAAGATTTGAAAGTTGTAACAACTACCAGTTACTGCTACTGGAGAGATGGAGGGAGGGAGAAAATGAAGGAAGAGAATAATTTAGGGAGGGAGGAAATGAAAGAAAGAGAGAAGATGAGAATCCAATGGCTCTGAATTGGATAGTTGAGTGTATGTAATGTTAATGAAGCAATTCAATTAAATTATAATTCAGTGTTTGATGGATGTATGTAATATTAGTTAGTGTGTTAAAGGGGACATGCATTGCTATTCCTTGCACTATTTGGGCAACTTTACACAATTCCTGTGAGTATAGAAGACATCTGTAAGTTTTTTTTCCAAAAAATTCATTGTTTTATATTTCGAATGAAGTACTCAAAAGTAGGGATGTCCCGATCCGATCACGTGACCGGGATCGGGGCCGATCACGTGATTTTCCGAAGATCGGGATCGGCAAAAAAAATAAAATAAAAATCAGCAATTTATTTAATTTAAATTTTTTTATATATTTTTTGTATTCAACAAACATGACCATGTTCACGTCTTAAACTCATACTGAGGCCTTAGTTTTGGTTTTAAATTGCATATCATCATTCATTTATTTATTGTCACACAGAGCAGAAGAATTTTGCCAAAACAAACCAATAGTATCCAGCTGCAGAACGGCAGACCAGCCACACTCTCAGACCCAAATTAAAAAGATTTTTTTTAATCCCAATTTCTCACATTACATTCACCCTGAATGTTGACGTTATCCAGGTGAAAAGTTAACTTCATAAATCATTTGATGTATAATTAAATCAAAGGAAATGCGTTTGGGTCTGAGAGTGTGGCTGGTCTGCCGTTCTGCAGCTGGATACTATTGGTTTGTTTTGGCAAAATTCTTCTGCGCTGTGTGACAATAAATAAATTAATGATGATATGCAATTTAAAACCAAAACTAAGGCCTCAGTATGAGTTTAAGACGTGAACATGGTCATGTTTGTTGAATTAAAAATAAAAAAAAAATTGATAGGATCGGGAAATATCGGTATCGGTAGATACTCAAAATCACATGATCCGGATCGGAGTTTAAGACTTGAACATGGTCATGTTTGTTGATTTTTTGTTTTTTTTGATCGGATCAGGAAATATCGGTATCGGTAGATACTCAAAATCACATGATCGGGATCGGATCAGGAGCAAAAAAACGTGATCGGGACATCCCTACTCAAAAGCATCATTTTTCAGCCTCATGATTTCAGGCTGTTATTGGATGGGCTCCGCCCATAAGCGCTTTCAGTGACAGTCACCCACACAGTGTGATACATACGAGAGAGAGCGAGAGAGAGAACGAGCAAGAGAGAGACAGAGATGCTAGGAATCAATGCTAAACACTGGAAAAGGCCATTTATAATGCATGGGACCTTTAATAATGCATTAACGCAAATGCATATTCATTGATTCTTCATTTAAAAACATTGATAAAATGTACAAAATGTCAGTGCACAGTGACGTGCATTTATTGTGTGTATGTGTCTGTCCTCCAATATGCTCAGACAATGAAAATAACCTCTGACATGGTACTGTATGAGAGAGAGACCTTCACATGGTACTGTGTGAGAGAGAGACCTTCACATGGTTCTGTGTGAGAGGGAGAGAGAGAGAACTTCAGTTTTATGTACCTGTGTCTGTTGTTGCAATGCATTGAGGTCCATCATTTGGTTTTAATGCTTAAAAACAGGGGATGTTTTAGTGAATCTTAAAGTAAAGTTGTACAGTACATTACATTGTGCGAGTAATGTTACATTTAGCAGGTCAATATAGCCATCTGTTGTTGCCTATTGGGCTTTGCCATGTTATGATTATTTGCAGCATATTTATTTAACTTTGTTTTTCTGGACAATATTTGTCATTTTGGTTATTTATTTAATTGAATAAACAAACATTTGCATAAAGCAAGCATATCTATACACTCTGTTGATAAAAGTATTAAACATTTGAAAAATATCCCTTTTAAGGTACATTTTGAACAGATAAAATATGTGATTAATGACTTCATTGACTATGGACAATCTTGCGATTAATTGCAATTAAATATTTTAATCGATTGACAGCCCTAACTGTTAATGAAGGATTATAATTCAGTGTGTGATGGATAGATTAATGTATTTATGCAATGTTACATTAGCAGTGTAATACAGTACACAGTAGATCTAGCTCTAGAGCTAGTAGTTCTACATGTTCAGAATATCCATAAATAAAACAATTTGACATTAAGTCACAACACTCCCTCGGGCTGAAGGCAGCTCATCCAGCAGGGGCTCCTCCTCCCCAAGGACAACTCTGACCTGTTCCTCCTCTTAATAGAGACAAGTTTGGGATTCTTTCTGTACATTTTAAAACAAATGTTTATTCTTTCACAATGTAGGTCTGTCTCTCTCTCCATCTTTTTCTCGAACCTTTCGTCTCTCCTCTGTCTGTCTCTCTCTGTATATATGTTCCTCATTGTCTCTCTTCCCTCTTTGTCTTTTCCTCTCTTCCTCTCCATTTGTCCGCTCTTTCTCCTTTTCTTTCTCTGTCTCTTTCTCCACCGAGTTCCTTTCTCTATTTCTCTCCATCCCTTTATGTCTGTCTCTCTCTGCCCGCCTGTCTCTGTCTCACTCTGTCTCTTTACCTTTCTCTGTGTCTTTCTCTATCCCTCCCCCCCCTCTCTCTCACTCTGGCTCTCTCTGTCACACTCTTTCTCTCTCTCCCCTCCCACTCTCTCTCTCTCCCTCCCCACTCCTTCTCTCATCCACCCCCCTCTCACTCTGTCTCACTCACTCTGTCTGTCTCTCTCTCTGTCTCTCGTGGGGTACAGGAGACGCAGAGCGGTGTGTGTATCCACTATCCCCAGGCATGCACGTCTCCCCAGCCAATCTCTACTCCCTGAGGGCCAGTCAGCTGTCCAGCGCTGTCATTCTGCTGGACTTCTTCTGTCACAAGAACACCTGGACCCTGCCTGAGTACTACCTCTACTCTACCCCAGGGCCTGGCGGAAAACTACTGCTAATATACAAGGTTAGAGAGAGAGAGAGAGAGAGAGAGAGAGAGAGAGAGAGTACTACCTCTACTCTACCCCAGGGCCTGACGGAAAACTACAGCTAATATACAAGGTTAGAGAGAGAGAGAGAGAGAGAGAGAGAGAGAGAGAGAGAGAGAGAGAGAGAGAGAGAGAGAGAGAGAGAGAGAGAGAGAGAGAGAGAGTACTACCTCTACTCTACCCCAGGGCCTGATGGAAAACTACTGCTAATATACAAGGTAAGAGAGAGAGAGAGAGAGAGAGAGAGAGAGCCCACCCCCCAGATAAAGATAAAGGAAACTCACTAGGCAAAAAAAATTGTCAGGTTATGGTCCTCTTTCTTTCTCTCTCTTCTCTCTTTCTCTCTCTGTGTCTATATCTCTCTTCCTCTCTTTCTGCCCCCCCCCTCTGTCTTATAATGTAAGTCTATGAAATATCCCCACAATGTATCAGAATATGACAGTGTGTGTGTGTGTGTGTGTGTGTGTGTGTGTGTGTGTGTGTGTGTGTGTGTGTGTGTGTGTGTGTGTGTGTGTGTGTGTGTGTGTGTGTGTGTGTGTTCAGGTGGGAATCCCCTCCATCCGCAGCAGCTACATGCCTGATAAAGTGTGTGTGATGCTTGAGGACGCCAAAGAGCTGGCCGCACAGACCGCCCTGTGGAGCCTAGGTGTGTTGTGACATTATATGATGAATTTGATTGGCTAACCTGAGCGATTAAGTGGGTAAGTGAGTGACAGGTTGATGAGATGCTGTGCATCTACATGGGGACAAGCGACGTGTTGAGTGACTCTCTGGGAGCCTCTGTGAAGTTGTTTAGTGTCCAGACCTGCAACAATGTTGACGACTAGACCTTTTTCACAACAGACATTTCGACGTGTCTTGGATACACAGATGCATGTCATAGATAGGGATGGGTACCTTTCACATTTGAACCGATACCGGTACCGGTACCTGTGAATCGATACCGGTACCCAACGGTACCTTTTTTCGGTACTTTAGTCTCAAGAAATTTTATTTATTTATTTATTTCAGTCTTGAAAAAAAATATCCAAACTTCAAATAACTACAATTTCGACAGTTTTCGGCTTGCCATTGCTCCGACTGCTTTGTTGTTGAATCAAGTCAAATCCTAGGTAAGCATAATATTGTGCGTGTGAACGTTGACATGAAAAAAAAGTTAAAAAAAATATATCTTTTTCTTTTTTTCCCTTCAGTATCTCACTTGATTCGATACTCGGTAGTACCGACGTGTTTCGGTTCGGTACCTCAAAAGTACAGAATTCTGTACCCATCCCTAGTCATAGATGCATGTAAACACACCTGTAACGAATAACCTTAACCTTCTGTATTGTCGCAGTGAAAGGGTTAACCGTTTGGTAGTGCGGCAGTGAAAGGGTTAACCGTTTGGTAGTGCGGCGGTGAAAGGGTTAATGGGGATAGTTCTGATTTCTGGAACCCGAGCCCTATTTCTTATTTAACCAATGAAGGTGTCCTTTCTCAGCAATCCATGCCGTTCCTCATACTAGCTCTGGTTAGTTAGCCACAAACCAATGCAAAGTCAATGGAGTCGGACTCTTTACAACTTATGCCTCACATTCACCCATTCACTCACAACGGCGAAGGCAACCATGCAAGCCAGGTGTCAACCTGCTCATCGGGAGCAGTTAGGGGGTTAAGGACATGCTGCTGTGAGGAGTTAGAATCGAACCGGGAACCTTCTGATTACCAGACCACAGTGCACACTATATAACGTACTTTTTTACAGCTGTTTTTACCCTGCTATGATGTCTGCTCTGAAAAAGATTCAAGCTTTGTTTGCTACGGCAGCTGTGAGAAGACACAGCTGTAGTAGGGCTGGGTGATATGGCCCAAAAAAGATGTTTTACGTTATTTGACAGTATTTTGTTTTCCAGTACAAATTACAATGTTTGATTGAAAATGTTAAAGGGGAACTATCTTATAAATGGCCTTTTTCAGTGTTTAGCATTGTTTCCTAGCTATGTGGACTTATATTAATATGATCTATGTCTCTAATTCTCATATTGGCGCATTCTTCCAATTCTCCTCTCACAATATTCTCCCTCACTGAACTGAGTCATCTGAAAATGTGCTGATTTGTGATGTCAGAGAGACTCAGCTGCATGAGACTCTGCTGAGACTCACACACTCCACACAGTTACCACCCAGTGGTTGGAGCCCAGCCTCAAAACGGCTTAAGATCTTGAGGTAGAAAAATGCTGTTTTTGAGGACTTGATTAGAAATACAAAACAATGAATTAAAAAAAAAAAATTACAGGTGTTCCATAAACTCACAGGAATTGTGTAAAAGTGCCCAAATAGTGAAAGAAATAGTAAAATAGTTCCCCTTTAACACATCCTGCGCCATAAACGTTGTACGACGTGTTTCAAGTTCATGCTAATTCTGCCAATCCACGGCGTACGACGTTATTGAGACCATATTTAAATTTTTCGCCATGTTATTCATAATTCCCTCACGGAGCCTGGTCTGATGCAGTGGGACTCGGCACAACTCTGCAACGCTTCAATACTGCCCCCTGGTGGAAATGGCCGGTTGGATCTCGGTGCGTCTCCGAAATGCGTCCGGCCACTCGCATATTGTTGCGGGACTGTATACACACGTCCATGTGTAGCGATCGCTGCCATAACGCAATAATCGATACGATTTGACCGTGTATTATGATTATACAAACCGGAAATGGATTTAGGCGATCACCGTCAAATAAGTGGGATCTTTTTCCTCCAGTCTCATCGCCCAACGGTAAGAGGAGGCTGACGTTACTTTCAGCCTGTTTGTTTATTATTATCCATGCAAACCGCTCTGATCACTATATCACCCATACTACATAAAGCATTTAACGATCACGGAATTATAAACGACCCCCTCCCCCCCTCCGTTCATCCGCGCATGATCAATCATAACGTTTAGGATCATGTACAGTTGAAATTTTTAATTGAAATTTTTTTAATTTTAATATAGCGTGGATCGGCAACAAACGGCATTTGATAATCTATATGCGTTTCTCCCTATATCTCACGTTCTAGGAATTACTGCAGAAAACGATAAAAACATATTTATATTCTAGACGGTATTTTCGTATGAATGTATGCATGAAAAAGTAAAACGTTCCTACATCCTGAACGATAGATAATCGATGTTGAATGGGCCATAGTAATGTCAATTTAGCAATACAATTTAAAAAGTTATAGCCCTGCAAAGAAGGTGAACATCTCCATAGGCTTACAGTACTGGCAGAGAATGGTATAAGATGCTCAAAGTGCGTGGCAGGGAATGTGTTAACAGATTGAAGAATGGGTACAATACAGTACAGCTCAATACACACAATTGTTAACCCTTTATCTGCCAGGGATTATTCTGATCTTAATCCCCTCTCTGCCACCACTGTAAATCTATGGAGATGTTCCCCTTCTTTGCAGGGCTATAACTTTTTAAATTGTATTGCTAAATTGACATTACTATGGCCCATTCAACATCAAATATCTATCGTTTAGGATGTAGCAACGTTCTACTTTTTCATTCACATATTCATACTAAAATACGGTCTAAAGTATAAATATGTTTTTATCGTTTTCTGCAGCATTCTGCAGAACGCGAGTTATAGCTATAAATACATATATTACATCATCAAATGTAGTTTGATACCGATTGACGCCATATTAAAACGTTCAATTGTACAAGGTCCTAAACGTCCTGCCTCATCATCTGCTGGTGACCGGATGGGGGGGGGGGGGGGGGGGGGGGGGTTATAAGTCCGTGGCCGACGTTAAATCATTCATGTAGTATGGGCGATACATAGATCACAGCAGTTTATATGGATCATAATATTCAAACACGCTGAAACTTACCGCATCTTCCTCTGACCGTTAAGTGGTCAGCGTGGAGCAGAAAGTTCGCGATTATGGGATGTTGATATATGCGATCCATTTCCAGGTTGTATAATAGTATATACGTCCAAATCATGTTGTTTATCGAGTCATTGGCAACGGATCGCTGTCCAGTGTGTCGAGCTGGACTCACGCTAACGATAGCGAGTGCCCGGACCGAATATGGATGAGCACCACTTCCGGCGCGTCACTTCCTGTTTGGGCGATCCGCCGATCGGCCACCAGATGGCGCTCTTGAACCGTTGGAGAGTTGAGAGGAGATCAACAGGAGATCCCAAGTCTCCGTGGGTGAAATATGATTGCCATCACAGATTTTTGAAATATTGATCTCAAAGACGCCTTACGGCGTTATTGGCAGATTACGCATGGCGGAGAATGACGTGGTAACACGTCATTGGCGAATAAAGGGTTAAGGGAATGCAGACCAGAGAAAGACTTTCCTCTTGTTTACATCAGGGTCCCCCATTTTCAATTCATCATAACATATATGACATACATGATGACATACAGATAGACAATACTGCTACATCTATACATTTATGACATACCAGATTTACAAATACAGTATTGTTTGTGATACAATAAGAGTCTAAAAAAGAGAGTATATACATTTGATGAAGAAACTGTACATTGGAGGAGGTTGGGCAGGTTGGGTGGAGGGGGGGCGGAACTGTACATTGGAGGTGGTTGGGGGGGGGGGGTAGGCGGGGTGGGGGGGGGATAACTGTACATTGGATTATCGACGAAACCGAAACAAGTAGGCTCCCTTAAAACGCTAACGCTATTAAAAAAAAAACAGTGGAGGTTAAAATAAGAATATGACTTGGCCTGAAAAAAAGTTCAGTCAGGAGATTCTTTTTGCTTTAATCCCTGTTGGCACTCAACGCATGGTGAGTTAAGACGACTAAAAGTCATCGTTGGCACTCAATGTGATAATGCACAGCAGCAAATAAACAAACCCCACAGCGTCCATGTAAGTGTCACAACAATACTTATTTGATTAATAATTAGTAATATAGTAACCCAGTATTATAGTAATACATTATAATATTAGTAATATAATATTACACAGTGAACTGGTGTAACAAGTATTAAAATCACAATGTACACAAGGGATCGAAACAGAAAAATTGTGATGCATCAAAAATCGTTTGCTAACAGAATTGTAGCCCCAATAATCAGAATCTACTGGAATCCTGAGATTCCTAGCCCTGATTCTAACCTGGGTCAGTCATGTGAAGAGGGTCTTTTTCTGCATTCATTTGGTATTGGAATTATTGGATGAACATGTTTCCCATCAGGAAAGTGTGACATAGACGTACACATTGTTGATGGTCGGAATTTTGTAGTTAAGTAACAACAAAAACAGTAACTGTTTTTATTTCAGACAAAAAAGCATGTGAGCGCACGGATGTCAATATCCAAGAATGTCAGAGACAAGTCTCCCTGACATGAATACACCGTTAGTGTTCAGTGTTTATGGAGAATCCTGACTTGACTCTTCTCTCCTTCCATCTTCCTCTTCCACTCGTTCCTCTCTTCCTCTTCTCTCCCCCTCTCCTTTTCTCTCCAATCCCCTTCTCTTCTCCCCTCTCCTTCCATACTCTCCCATACTCTCCTCTCTTCCCCTCTCATCATCCCATCTCCTCTCCTCTCTCCCTTCCTTTCCTCCCTATTATCTCTTCTCTGCTTCTCTCCTCTCCTCTTGTCTCCTCTCATCTCATCTCCTCTCTCTTGCTCTCCTTCTCTCCTTTCTTTCACTCCTCCCCTCTCCTCTCCTTTCCTTCACTCTCCTCCCCTCTCTTCTTCTCTCATTTCCTTCACTCCTTTTCTCCCCTCCTCTCCTCTCCTTCTCTCCTTTCCTTCACTCATCTCCCCTCCTTTCCTCTCCTCCCCTCCTCTCCTTTCCTCCTCTTCTCCCCTCTTCTCTCCTCTCCTTCTCTCCTTTCCTTCACTCCTCCCCTTTCCTCTCCTTCTCTCCTTTCCTCCACTCCTCTCCTCCCCTCTTCTCTCATCTCCTCCTCTCCTCTCCTTTCCTTCACTGCTCTCATTTCCTCCTCCCCTCTCATTTCCTCCTCTTCTCCCCTCTTCTCTCCTCTCCTCCTCTCCTTCTCTCCTTTCCTTCACTCCTCCCCTCTCTCATTCTCTCCTTTCCTTCACTCCTCCACTCTCCTCGCATTCTCTCCTTTCCTTCACTCCTCTCCTCCCCTCCTCTCCTCCTCCCCTCCTCTCCTCTCCTCCCTCTCCTCCTCCCTCCTCTCATCTCCTCCTCCTCTCCTCCCTCTCCTCCTCCCCTCCCCTCTCCTCTCCTCCCCTTCCTCCTCTCTTCTCGGCTCCTCAAGACTGTGCCTTCCTAGGTAGCGGTGAAAGCGGTGCAGGTTCTCCTGATAGTCTGTCTCCTCCGGCCCCTTCTGCCATCAGTGGTCCAGGTCTTCAGGCTTACGGCGGGCGGGCCGTCCCCTACCACCCCCCCTACCCCCTGTGCCCTCTCTCCCCTCCCCTCTCCCCCCTTCCTCCGCTGGAGAGGCTGTACATCCCCTCCCAGTCCCCCTTCTTCTGACGGTAAGGTTAAACACTGTGGACACACACACACAGAGTACATGCACACACACACACACACACACACACACACACACACACACACACTGCACACATAGTACATTGCCACACTTAATACAAAAGATAACGTGGGAGAAGATGTTGGTATTCAGACCTTTGCTACGCAGGTGCTTATCTCTGAAGGCGGAGCAACATAAATATTTAAACAGCTTGTCTTCCACCACTCAGGCTGGTTTCTTAGGGACATATTGTGCAACGTTGTCAATGGAAACGTCTCCCTCACCCCATCAGGACACACTAACTGTAAAGAGTCGGTCTGCTCAGGGATTTCTCTCAGTTGACAGATGTCATAATAGAAGCAGAGCGGATGCGTCAAGATAGCAATAGGCTAATCTTTCATCTGTATGTTTGTGTGTGTTTCCAATGTCCATAAAGACATGCATTTTAGGCAGGGACTACAGATGAAAGCTAGCTCATTAGCTAACTCTGGCACATTTACATTGATGTGGAAACTGAATATGTTGATTAACCCTTTCAGTGCCGTTCACGAGAAATCTTGTTTATGTGGCCCAGCGGTTGAGTGCCGAAAAACGAAGATTCTCGTTTCTGGGTCGTTATTTCTTTTATTCGCTATTGCCATTCATAATCCATCGAGGCACCTTGTGCAGGCTGTCCTGAATGTGTCTGAGATCTCAAACGGCCAATACCGCCGCCTAACGCCTTGCGGCCGCTATTGCACTCCATTTGAAACGATGTGGCTTGGCGTCTGGGCCGAGCTGCGGCGTGGGGGCGGGGTCTGAACACTCGGGCGAGACAAGCGGTTACCACAGTTGCCCCCCCCCCCCCCCGTTCATGTTCATGTTCATTGCTGGATTACGTTGGAAACATGATCGCGATCAGTATTTGGAATGGCGATCAGATAATTGGATTATTCTTTTTGCAGTACATCATAGACAAGGTAAGGGCTTATTATCAATCTTGCGTTGATCCGATAATTTTTTTCCCACGATCGGAGCGTGTGTCTGCGGTGTGTGTGGGCCGTGTCCCGTTGGTGGCGATCAAAGCATAGAAAAACGACCTCCCCCCCACCCTTTCTTGCATGCATGTTGAAACATAATACCGATAATCTAGCGTTGATTTCAGATTGATTATTGATCCAGGCGAGAAATGGCATGATTTATAGTGAAATGCAGTAAAGCGCTGTTTGGCTGCGTTTCCTGGGATTACACAGAATCGCTTTGGAACTATGCTCGTATTCACCACGGTATAAAACGGAAATGTATTGATGAAAAAAGTATCTGTTTTTTGCATGTTGACCGGAAGAAACTCACTGACAATCGACTGTGTTATTAGATCCATAGCTATAATATTTTATATTTAATTTAATTTAATTTAATTTAATTTTGTTTCGCACATGGTAGTGTATTACAGTACATTACAAATTCCTATAATTCATTGAGTTATTATAATCAAATACACCCATAAGCGAAAAGGAGCAGGAAGAAGAATAAATTCTTATTTTTCCATTCATACATTGCCGTGTTAGTAGCGTCGTGAATATAAGTATGTTTTACACTGTATACCAGTAATTCCTAGAACGCGCGTTATAGGCCCAGACGCGTATTATACATAATCGATTGGCGCTTCGTTCCTATACACGCTATATTAAAAAATTCAAATGTATATGATCGCTATACATTATGCTCTATCATGCGTGAAGGAAAGGGTTGTTTATGATTCCTTGATTGTCACTAATGGCTTTCTTTAGTACGACACCATACGTTGATCGGATAGATTGCAATGAAATAAATGGACAATCGAGCTGGAATTAACGTTTGATTCCTCTTACCTGTGGCCGATGCGTCTGGTGAAAAAAATTCCTATTATTTGATGTCGATCTGCTATATCCATTTTCCGTTTGTATGACGCAATAAACGCCGAAAGCATATTGATTCTTGCGTCTCGAAAGCGATCTCATGCACTCTAGTGTGTATCTTGATTCACGCTACAAGATATCTCTGCCGGAGGATTTTCCCCGATGCACAGAGCGCCACATCCGGTTTAGAGTGGAGTGCAACTCGCCCGAAATCCACCAGGCGGCGGTATTGAGGCCTTGAAATATCAGACAGGGTCCAGCTGGCTCCCGGAGCCTTCCTGGAGGAATTATGAATGCCAATAGCGAATAAAGGAAATAACGATCATAAAAACGAGTAAACTCGTTGTTGGTGCAAGATGTGTTAATACCTGCCCCCTATCCAATTAAATAAAGTAAATTTGATGGTCAGCGCATACAACCATTACTTGCACTAAAGTGCAAATTTAAACAAATTCAAAACAAAACAACTAGAACAAAAACTAGCAACAAATGAACAGCGCATACAACCATTCCTTGCACTAGAATGCAAATTTTAACAAATCCAAAACAAAACAACGAACAAAACGAGCAACAAAATAACAATCAAACATGTAGAAAAGCAAAAAATAAGCAAAAGATAACTCCAGAGTCTAATCATTTTCGTAGTCTTCATATTGTCTAATTATTTTCATCTCATAACATTTTTTAAATTGATAAATATTTGTACATCCCTTTAGGTCATTGTGGAGAGAATTCCATATCTGTATTCCTATCACTGAAGGACACATCTGCTTCTGAGTGGTCCTTGCAAACTGATGTTTAAAATCAAATTTCCTCCTACATACAAACTTCTTTTGCAAATTAAATGGCAGCAAATTGCTTTTTGCCCTAAACATAAATAATTACATCTGTAGTTTCACTGGCTGCGTTTACATGGACAGTTTATTCCCCTTTTCATTCATAACCGCAGCCACTATCTCTTCAAGTTTCAATACCCTCGATCTGATAAATAGACTGTTTGTGTGTTCTCTATACTCGACATTATGCATGATACGTACTGCTCTCTTCTGTAATATGTATAATGATTTTATGGTAGTCATATATGTATTTCCCCATACTTCAGCACAGTAACTAAGGTATGGTGAGATAAGTGAGCAATATAGTATTCGCATTGCATCATATTTTAACATGTCTCACTTTATTTAAAACAAAAATACTCTTAGACATCTTTTTTTAACGTGTGCTATGTGGGATTTCCATGTTAGTTTGTCATCCATTATTACACCCAAAAATCTAAACTCTGACACTCTTTCAATAGCCACGCCATCTATTGATACTACCACCTTGTCGTCCCTTTTCGATTACCGAAAATCATAAACTTAGTTTTTTTTTCAGATTTAACGATAACTTGTTTACATCAATTTTTTTTTTTTTTTGTTTTGTCATTTCATGTTCAATACTTTCAGCTAACTTGTTTAAATCTTATCCAGAACAGTATAGGTTTAGCACTGCAAACACCGGCATTTATCCCCATTGAAGAGAGCGCTGGCACTCACGGCCCACAGCGCCCTCTGCTGAATGGCACTTGATGTGTTAATGTGTACTGTCCCTGGGTACAAAATAAATAAATAAACGTATAAACTTAACACTTTGACTGCCATGAAACGTGTTTTGACGTCATTGCTGGCCATGCTCAAGTTGCCGGGGGACGCTGTACAGCGTCCTTATATCAATATTTAAAAAATCTGCGATCGGATTCATATGTCCCCTCCGCTGGCCTGAGATCCACCAGCAGGACCCACTGAGCTCTCTGGCGGTTCAGGAGCGCCATCTGGTGGCCGATCGGCGCAATCGCTTTAACAGGAAGTGGCATAGAGGTTGTGCTACGCCCGTAGTACTTCCGGGTGCTCGCTATAGGTCCCGCGACTCTGGCTCGTCACGCTACACAGTGATCGATTGCCAATAACTCGATAAACAACATGATTTGGACGTATATACCATTATACAAGCTGGAGATGGACCGGGTAAATTTACATCCCATAATGATAAGATTTCAACTCTACGATGATCGCCCAACGGCGCGCGGAGACTGGGGTGAGTTTCAGCGTGTAACGTTACCGTCTTCGATACTAACTGCTATTATCAACATTTGACCCACATTAGATGATTGGTATAACGCTGCCCACGGAATTATAAACGGCCCCTAGCCCATCCGGTCAACATCAGATGACGTGTAGTAACTTCTAGAAGTACGTCTAGTTGTAATTTTTTATATCGCGCTGATTGCCATAAAACTGTATTGCATCATCAATATAATGTATTTGGGGCTATAGATCACGTTCTGGAGAAAGCTGCAGAAAGAGATGAAAACATACTTATACATTAGACCATACTTTACTATGAATATGTGAATGAAAAAGTTTAACGTTGCTACACAATGAACAATACATATAGGACTTTGAATGGGCCCTAATAATGGCAATGTAGCAATAGAATTTAAAAAGTTATAGCCCTGCAAAGAAGGGGACTTTCTCCATAGACAAATAGCGCTGGCAATCTATGGTATATCATGAATTTAACCTTAGGCAAACAAAGTGTTAATGGGCTGGTATTTCTCGAGACCGGCAAACATTTAGTTTTTTTTTTTTTTTTTTTTCATATTAATCCATACAGTGTGAATGAGTGAACCCATGTTACATTATTCAGTTCCAGTTCCACACTGGAGCTTGTTTTCTGGAAGACAAACAGCAGATAACGTTAGGTTATGTATATAACCAAGTTCTGTGAATGCTAGTGACGCTCAGCGTCATATTGCATAAATCTCGCTTCAGTGGATTTACACTGAATACATTTCAAAATGTACCTTTACATGCCAGCATTCATCTGGCCACACCCCCATCCGCTTACCTACATAAGCGGGGGTGGGACCACACACTCATCTCCTTCCCAACAAATTTCACCACAATTAAAAATCAAGGGCCGCAGCGGCGTCTAGACGCTGAGCGTCACTAGCATTCACAGAACTTGGTTATATACATAACCTAACGTTCTGTTTCATGCTAGCTGCCGCTCAGCGTCATATTGCATAGCAGGAGCTGAGCGGGAGCTAGAAGCTCGACAAATGAACCCCGCTGAGGCCCCCCACAACCATCAAACCGGGGAGGACCGAGCCCCCCCGACCCTCCCTAATGGAGGATACCCCCCCTATTGGAGGTTCACGGGAGGGCGACGGATCCGACCGTGCGAAGAGGCACTCAAGCAACTCAACGCACAGGGTGAGCAGACCGTGGCTTGACCCCACGACTACACACACGCACAACCCGCATGCCACCCGGGAACGAACGGAAGGAACAACCTCGTTACTGCCCCCAGAAATCACGGGGTCAAGAGCAAACCCAACCCTGTGGCAAGGCCGTAGCAGCGGAGCGCGAAGGAAGACCCAGACCCACTGAAGGGACTGGATCCCCTGGAAAACGGGGGCCCGGAGAGGTCAATGACGCCAGGCATCAAGACCCCACCAGGTGGTCACTTAGTGACACCGCCCCCCACATCTCCAGCATATTCGGATAAGGCCCCTCCAAGAGCGGGCCCTTTCCCCCCAATAGCACACCGCCTGGCACACTGACCCTGCAGAACAGGCAGTCAGCATGGCCGTAAGCACACAAAAAAGGTTAACCAACGGAAGCAGGCAGCGCACCGGGGAAACCAGGCAACATGCTGTAACCTGAGCCTGGAGCACTGCGGACGAGACGGGCGCCAAAGGAGTCAGCTGAAACAGCCCCCCCGGCGGAAGGGGCGTATGCTGGCGTTGTTGCATGACAAAGCCTCCATTAAAAAAAAACCACCCAGAGGGGTTGAGGCAGAGAAGGCTGACATGATTGGCAGACGTCATGAACGTGCAGGGGCACACTCAACCGGGTAACCCAGGAGTTGACTCTGCTCCAACACACCAGGGAACCAACCACCCTGTCGTTACCAGATGCGGTGGTTGTTCCTATAACCCCTCAAGAAAAAACTCCAAAACACACCTGTGGGCATACACTGGCTATACCGCAGTACAAGTGTTTCAGTTTTCAAAAAAGGGTTATCCCAGGCCTACGGTATCAGCGAAACTTTACTTCGGACCGGGCCCGGCGGCACGGGAAGCACAGGGTTACCACAGGAGGTCCAAGACCACCCCAACAGCCCCCTCTTCGCCATGCGTGAGAGAGGAGCGAAGAAAAGAGAACCAGCCCTAAGCACACCGCACTTGGTATTCCCAGGCGGTCTCCCAACCAAGTACTAACCAGGACCGAACCTGCATAGCGTCCGAGATCGAACGAGATCGGGCGTGTACAGGTTGGCATGGCCGTAAGCCATTACGATAGTGCAGAGTACAATATGTACCCAACAAAGGGTCTCCATAGCGCCTAACCCTGTGACACCCGGACCGACCTGGCATTTTTCCCCCCGAAAAAATCACAAGTCCCTCAGGGTACCAGAACAGCAGATCTGCATCCCCAGCGGACAACGGGTTAACTGACCTGGACCAGCGTGACCAGACCAGTCCCGTGTCCTAACCACGCCGACATGCCCACTCCAGGAGAGGGGGTAGGTATGCGTGTTGATCTAAAACATGAAAACGGGCGCCACCCAGACGGTCCCCATTTAGACCGTGCTCAGTGGCCCACCCCAAGGGCGTGAGACCCCTCTACCTATGTTCAGATCTATTCCGTTAACATCCCCCAGATATGAACGAGAATTCATCGAGACAACCTAGTAAACTGGCGCTCGGAAGAGACAAAACTCCATCCCAGTTGCCCTATAAAAACGCTGTTTTAACAAGCAACCAAGGCGCACTTAGCCCCTGTGTGATTCTGTCACAGAAACACACCTGAGCCAGCACTATGTATGCGTCGAGACCCAAACACATCAATGGATAGTCTAGCAAGACACCAAACATTGTTCCTCCAAGTCGCCTGGGAGAACGACACGGAGCCGCCGTGCTTCATGTACCTTCCTCTTTTTATTCAAAAAAGAAAGAACACAGACTGACATGAATCCCTTGTGACGCCGCTGGGGGTAAAAATTGTTTACATCCCACCACCCTCCCATAGGGAGGAGACGGAAATCCCCAGAGAGACTTCCCACGCGAGCTGTATAGATTGAAAAGAATATATTGCAACATTGAGCCATGTAAAATTTTGGGTTAGGGCTCTCCGAGGAGGAGGCACTGAACCAATACACACTCAATAATCGAATTGAATCGAATACACACACAATAGAGCAGGACTCCTTTTTGAAGTTCTACTCACCTTGACAATCTGAGGAGGAGGCTCTGAACTCTGAGGAGGCTCCCTCACAGGGAAGGAGAGTCCTAACTCACAGAAGGCCCGAGTAGGAGCTTCGTGAGGAGGAGCCCTGACCACTCCCTGAAACAGATCCATCATATGGACCTGAACAGCTCACGGAAGTGGGACCAGGAAACCCCCCCCCCCCCCCCTCTTACCCTGTAACGTGCCGAACAGCAACGTGACAGGAACCTTGAAGGACAGGAGGTTGTAACCCCTGCCCATCAAAAGGGGAGGAAAGGATTACCAGTTCACCCCTTTACGACCCCACACCCATGATACGATGTAATGACAAAAAAGAGCATGACACAGTCACAGTCAGCTACATAAAAGTGTCTAACAGCTTCACACAGCTCATGTGCTAACCTGCTATCTGATTTTTACTAAGGAAAAAACACAGAATAGAGAGGGCCCCCTTAAGAGCCCCGGTACCAGACTTACACATGTGCTTCTGTGGCCAACCTAACCCAGTTGTAGATCACAAGACACACACAACCCTTTATCACCACAAAAAATGGCAAATACACTCTACAGAGGAACGCAGTTTTTCATAATGAGAGAATACACAATTCTCGATTAGTATCGGCCACAGGCCTTGCTAAGCACACATGAAAAGTGACCAAACAATCTTTTCTTTAGGAAAATATAGTTTCTCAAGCGGTTTTAGCACAACCCCAGCAACCAAGCTAAGGGTTACATCGTATCCCACAACACAGTGACACAATATATTGTAAACAACATGTCTGAGAGGAGGGTGGGGAAGTCCCCAGGGAACCGGGGGAAACACCCCTCCTACATTACCCTTAATACGGCCAGTTGAACAGGTAAACCTGTTAATATGTGAACACACTGTTCATTGTCATTACAGGCTGAGAAAAGAATTCATTCTTCACTCATATGTCACTAAGCATAGCTTTATAGGTTAATTTAACCCCCTTAGTTGTGAGTACACGGTACATGAACACACATGATGTTTCTCAACACAACAAACCAGATCATTTTTACATATGTAACAAAAAACCCGATTTGCATGGAGAAGCTAATACCAGTGACAAGACAATTCACACACAACTCGCGTCGTATCCTAAATGTATTGCAGCAACACCCGTTTTGGAAAACATCGTTATTACAAAACATTAGAAGGGAAGGAAGAAGACGCGTTTTAAGGTCTGGTCAGGACCTTTCCTACCGTGAGCGCAGACCACACAAACTGCAGTCTGGCTAACAGGGCACCGATAGTAAACACAGCATTCCTGTGTTGACGACATGGGCAGCGTCGCTGCTCCACCCCGCCGCTACGGTTCTCCTTGTTGACGCAGTCCTCGCCGGCCGGGCTCCCGGTAGGTTCAACTAACATCCTCTGTCAAAGATGACGTCGTAGTCAGAGTGTTTAAAGCATGTTATAGTCTCAGAACGTTCAACAGTGTAGCATTAAGCTAACAGCCGATCGGCTGATAGCCACAAGCTAACGTATACCAGCCTGGTAAACACAGCGAGCTAACGCCGCAGCTAACAGCTGCGCGGCTAACAGGTAGGCCACAACTAGCACGCAAGCTAAGCAGCTATCACCTGAACTTGTACACAAACGATATAACAAGCCACACTTCCGACAGGCCGCCGTCTGAAACCCTCCTCACCTTTAAGAGAGAAGAGAAAAAGAGATGTCAACACAGTTTACAACGGTGATTTTACCAGACATCCGGCGGAGCCAGCACAAGTCCCATCTGAGTTGCAGCCGACTTGAACATGGATCTAACGATAACGAACATCCATGCCCACATTTCCTCGTTAGGGTATACTCTCATTTGTATATGAACGATGGGGCCTACACGGTGACAGAGAAGCATCCACTCGTCCAGAGAATCCTGGGATCACCAGTTCCTGGTCGTGGCCCACTAGTTGACTATAATGGGCTTCAAACCAAGATCCTCCGCCGTCGCCTAAGAGGCTGAACAGAGGACCCTAATCTGGGGCCGGTTTTCGTAAACATTGTCAGCTAGCCCCCATAGCACTAACAGACAAGTGGTGCTCGCAAGCAAACATTACTCACCCAGGCTTGAAAACCAAAAGTCCCTCACAACAGACTTCCACAGTCCAGCTGCATAGCAGGAGGGTCGAACCCACCCAGGCGCAGCAAAGGAGGACTGCAGTTTGGGGAGTATATTAGCGACGCGAGCCCCTAATACGAAAAACCGGTGGAGGTTTTAGAATGATCATCATCTTCCAGACACTCCAGTGACGAAGACAATATCGCCGTATTTTCTCGAAAAAATAGTGAGAGAGAAAATAAAGATATGATGTCAACGTATCTCCTTGTTCTTCCTTTCCTCAGACTAAATATTTTTCTCCACGTCAAGTGGGCATGTGAGCAGCACGTAGCTTGTGGATGAAATTTGAGAAGGAGATGAGTGTGTGGTCCCACCCCGGCTTATGTAGGTAAGCGGATGGGGGTGTGGCCAGATGAATGCTGGCATGTAAAGGTACATTTTGAAATGTATTCAGTGTAAATCCACTGAAGCGAGATTTATGCAATATGACGCTGAGCGGCAGCTAGCATGAAACAGAACAATAGCTTTATACTTGCTTTAACTGCCCTCTGTGTCCCTGCCTGCCACTGCCATCTGCAGAATGCCTTTGTTTTGAAGAAAACATTATTAATGACTTTGTTTTGGAATAGTTTTGTACAAAACGTTATTAATGCCTTTGTTTTGGAATAGTTTTGTACAAAACATTATTAATGCCTTTGTTTTGGAATAGTTTTGTACAAAACGTTATTAATGCGAGGTGCCGTGGCTGTCCCGATTCTTTCATTTGTCCCAACAAACTGAAAAGCAACTTGACACATAGCCAGGCCGAAAATAAACAAACACAAACTAACAAAAATGATACTGTTATGATAAACTACCCTCTAACTCATGTACAGAATTGTACAAACTCGACACAGTGAATTTCTATTTGTTATGCGGTGTCTAGAGAACACAGGCACAGGATAACGTGGCGGGTTAGAATATCTACTGAAGCAAGGGAGCACAGGGGGGCTAATGATGAAGAGCAGGGAGTGGGGGAGAGAGAGACGGGCGGCGTGGGTAGGTGAGGCAGGGGGTGCAGGCTGGTGGGGTGCAGGCCGGAGGGGTGAGGTCTTGGACATTGGAGAACAGAGGTTAGTATGACGCAGGTTAACAGAGCACACAAATAACACAAGGAGATATATATCTAGAGGTCTTTAGAAGAGTCCTAATACCATGTGAGGCGTAAGCAACACTCGGACGAGGAGTGGAAGGGGTGCAGGCCTCTTATCCTGGTTCAGTGATGGTTGATAGTCGGCAGGTGTGTAGACAGGCACAGATGAGTAGGATGATGGTGTCGGGAACAGGAAAAGGACCATGTATGGGCATGAGAACCTGGCTGTGGCTGTAACACTATTATTATTATTATTATATTATTATTATTATTATTATTATTATTATTATTATTATTATTATAATATTATTTAGATTGAGTAATGTGTAACAGACCAGTAGGAGCTTAGGGTTAGCCACGTGTTGGAAGGCGTGGTTCAGAACTTAATTGGATTGGACTTTTTTTCTTCTTATTTTCCAGGAAGAGAAAACAATGTATTTCTTCAAAAATAAAAAGGAAATGATTTGTATGGATCTCTTTAAGGTGCACCTATTGCTTCTCATATTATGTTATGCAGTGGGAGTAAGCAGCAAGTACGCTTTCCATTGTACATTGGCAAAAGATATTCACTCTTGTTGCAGGAGGTCAGACTCATCTGGGGAGAAGGAGAGTGAGACATGAATAGAGAGGAGAGGAGAGCGGTGAAAAGAGGAGAGGAGAGGAGAGGGGTGAAAAGAGGAGAGCAGTGAAAAGAGGAGAGGAGAGGGGAGAAAAGAGGAGAAGAGAGGGGTGAAAAGAGGAGAAGAGGGGTGAAAAGAGGAGAGGAGAGGGGTGAAAAGAGGAGAGGGGTGAAAAGAGGAGAGGAGAGCGGTGAAAAGAGGGGAGGGGAGAAAAGAGGAGAGGAGAGCGGTGAAAAGAGGAGAGGGGAGGGGAGAAAAGAGGAGAGGGGTGAAAAGAGGAGAGGAGAGGGGTGAAAAGAGGAGAGGAGAGCGGTGAAAAGAGGGGAGGGGAGAAAAGAGGAGAGGAGAGGGGTGAAAAGAGGAGAGGAGAGGGGTGAAAAGAGGAGAGGAGAGGGGTGAAAAGAGGAGAGGAGAGCGGTGAGGAGAGGAGAGGAGAGGGGTGAAAAGAGGAGAGGGTTGAAAAGAGAAGAGGGGTGAGGAGAGGAGTGAAAAGAGGAGAGGAGAAGAGGGGTGAGGAGAGGAGTGAAAAGAGGAGAGGAGAGGGGTGAAAAGAGGAGAGGGGTGAAAAGAGGAGAGAGGGGGTGAGAAGAGAGTTGAGTGGAGGAGAGAGGGGTGAGAAGAGGAGGCCCGAGAGAAAACCATCTTTATTATGGCTGCTGAATATTTTCCGCCACCTGAATATTTTGCTTGACCTTTTTTTCCAAACAGTCTTCTTTTCTTCAGGGACAGAGAGAATGGGAGGAAGACAGACAGGAGAAAGATAACGCTTTGTTTGAACTGTTGCTATTCTTCACGTTTGTCTCACACTCGCTTTATCTCTGGGAAAGAATGTGGGAGGGAGAGGGAACGTTTTGCTTCTGTTTAATATTTATATTTAGAAGAAGGGCAAAGGCAGATAGAGAAGAATTTTTATATTGTTTAGTTTCTCCGACCATAACAACTTTATCTCAGAGGAGACAAAGAGTAGGAGGGATGGAGACCAGGGAGCTTTTTCTTTTTCTTCCCTTTTTTTTTTAAGTTAAATGTCAATAGTTTACATTTGACAGTTTAATATTAGTAATAGCTGTTTGCTTTTCAGTGTTTGAATTGAGATGGATTTAAAAATGGATTGACCCCAACCGTGGTTTTAAAGTTCATGTCTTCAATTCAACCTCTTCTTCAATTCTCTGGGGGTTACAAGGGAGAGAGACTGTCACAGACATGAGAGAGGGAGGCAACACAAGGCAGAAATGGGGGGTAGTAGACCATGGCACAATAAGTGTAAGCATAGACTGTAGTGTAAACATAAGCACAGGGTTTGACTGTGAAACGCGTAGACAATTAGATGCTCATGAAAGTAATGCCTTCCCTGAAGTAGCACAACATGGATACAATGTTCCATCTCTTGCTCAGTCATTGTGGGAGGTTCAGCTGATGAGCGAACATGATATCTAACACACTTACATACAATCCTACTTTAAGCAGCTACGCCCCCCCCCCCTCAACTATATCCACTCTAAATAAACTGTAGCCTATTAGGGCTACATCAGAATCAGAAATACTTTTTTTAAGCCATGACTCAGTACCAGAATATCTGGGTCATTCTGCAGTATCAAAACATGTAAATGGTAAAATGGTAATTAGGCTTCTGATATTTAAATAGTTAATACCCAAACGGTTTCTATTTTTCAAAAGTGGATGGGTTGAGTGGGGCGTTTGGGGTATGATCATAAACAAAGGTAGGTGGTTTTAGTGGGACTGTCCATAGGTTTGAGGCACGATTTGAATAGTAAGCAGGCTATCTAGAGGTGATCTGGGAATGAATGAAGGAGTTAGCTGATTAGTGGTTAGGGGTGGGCGTGAGTAATCGATTGATCGATTACTCACGGCTATGAGAAAACTCTATCTTAAATTATTTAAACTCGATCTTAAATTATTTACTAGGACGCACTTTCTTTACGATGCCAGCTTGTGAGAATTCGTTGTAGCCAGCTAGCGTTGATGCTATTCAATGCTATCAACATTAGCTAAATAGCTAACCAACTAAATACAATGACAGTACTAGAGATGTTCCGATACCATTTTTCCCTTTCCGATCCGATTCCGATACCTAAGCTTTGGGTATCGGCCGATACCGATATTTATCCGATACCAGTGCATAAAAAAAAATTAAAAAAAAAATTATATAAATTATATATATATATATATATTTTTTTTTTCAGATACTGTTATACTGTTTTTTAGTAATAACTAGAACGTATGGTATTTATTCAACAACAGGTGATTGTATAGATTTGTATTAGTATCATTAATCAATGAGTATGGGCTGCAGCACTGCAGATATACCCTACTCCAATGATCCACACGGACATTAAACGGTGTTGCACTCGCTACTCAGTGGCTCTGCAGATATACCCTATTCAGTCTGTAAGCTAGTGGCAGATAGAACGTTCATGTTGTGATTTTTGATGCAAAATAAATATTCAACATTCTCTTTTGAAACTCCGCCTCAGACTCTTATCCTTTGGCACTTGCTGTACTTTGCTTGCAGGTCTGCAGCCATTATTGCTGGATTATGTGAATAGCACCAACTTTAGACACGGTAACGTTATCAAGCTAAGCTAACTGACCTAGCTCGCCTTCCCGCATCGACATTAAGATAACGTTAGTAATAGTCAGCTAACGCTAGTCCGTAGCTACTTAACTTAAATACAATTCACCGTGGGTGCATTATTGTTGATAGACGGTCACGGACAGTGTTAGGTCCTGGAGAAAGGACAGGCGATCATCTGATTTGATGTAACGTTAAAAGCGGATGTTGTTCCAACTAGCTATCTTTCCAGCTAATGCTATCATAACACCAGCCAAACACATCCCGATTCCCGTCCGAGCTCCCCGTCACACCGCACTGTCGGGGACAATGGAATTTAAGAAAGTGTATCTGCTGTTAAAATGACACAGCATCACACTTTAAAACATGTTCATTTTATAATCCTCACTCTCCGCAGGACTCGGCAGGAGATAAATTACATCATGGGATCGGAGGCTAGAATTTACGTGTACTCGCCGATACCGATACTAGCATTTTAGGCAGTATCGGCGGCATTTCCGATACTAGTATCGGTATCGGAACAACTCTAGACAGTACCCAACTAACGTTAATGCCATTCAGAATGTATAATATAGCTACAACACACATTAACGTTAATACAATTACATGCATCATTGTTTACAATGAACGGGTGGGGCTAGTCAAAGGACTGGACACAGGGACGAGTTAAACATCAATTAATTTAATACAACAGGTAGTTTCGATCTGCGCTGTCATGCCTATGGGGCTATTCTATTATATACGGCTTTGGCGCGCTGCCGATCAGCAGCTCTTCCTCCTTCAGCAACAATCTCAACATTTGTTTTAGCGTTAGCTCAAAAACACAGAACCGGACAACACAAGTTGTCTGCTCATAGATAGGTTCCGCTAGCGATAACAACAATACTTCCGGTCGGGGGTTTCAAAATAAAAGAGAAAAGTCTAAAAACACCGGAAAAGACGTTTATTTTGTACAGCGTTTTCCTCCACGTGACGAGTAATCCACGAGTATTCGAGTACATCATGCGATCAATCGCTCTGGATCTTTTTGTACAATGCCATCCCTATTAGTGGTAACAGGGGGACTACCGTGTTGTAATGACGTCATTGTAGTCATAGCCTGACACTTAACTACTCCTAGTCAACTATTGTTTTTAATGCCATGAATATAAGACCTGGTATTGTTACAGTCAATCAAACGGATTGGACTCACCCCCTATCAAGGTGAACATGTTTGTTGAGAAAAGGAAGGAGCCTGAGTGGTTTGGGTGAAGATGATCTGGAGTAAAAAAGTGAATCTATTACATTTCAAGTCATCATCATCATCAGGTGGCTTCTTCGTTCCGAAGGTTGCCTATCACTCTCCAACCCATTCTGTCCCCACTTCTTCTCTCCAACTCCGTGACTCCACCTCTCACTCCGCTCCAATCACAGACGTCGTCTACCCAGCCTCTTCTTGGTCTTCCACTTCCTCTCTTTCCATCCACCTTCCCCATCACCACCTTCTTGAACATCTCCCCGCTGGATCCTCTCAGAACGTGCCCACACAACTCCATCTTTCTCTTTTTCAACCTCTCCAGCAGCTGTCCTCCTTGCATACCCGCTCTTCTCAGTACCTCCTCATTCTTGATCTTATCCTTCCATGTTATCTTCAGCATCTTCCTCAGCGTCCACATTTCAAAAGAGTCTATCATCCTCTAGTCTATTTGCCTCTTCATTCAGCGTCCATGCCTCGTCTGCTCCGTATGAAAAGACTGACATAACATACGTCTCCAAAATCCTGGTCTTCGTTTTCCAACTTAAATTTCAAGTCAAGTGTTCCTTTATTAATCCCCTTGGGCAAAGCATGGGGGGGGGGGGGGGTGTACATGTAGAATAGTTATTAATAATAATAATAGAACAAAGTGCAAAGTAATAATGGTGATAGTGATAATAGTGATAACAGTAGTGAACAGTAATGAATGGCAGGATTCAATCAGAAAGTAGTAATAGTGATGATGGTATACATTACAAACATGGTCCAAACCGTAGTAACACAATGCAGTTGAGTCTGTGCAGTGTGTATAATTAACACTTTAAGTGCCGAAAACGTGTTTAGGCGTCTTTCCTAGCCATGCTAAAGTTGCAGAGGACGCCCTAACTCGTCTTTAATATCAATATTTCAAAAATCTGTGATCGAAATCATATTTTTCCTCCGCAGCCCTGAGACACAGTGCTGGCCTCCTCTCAACCCTCTAGCGGTTCAAGAGCGCCATCTGGTGGCCGATCGGCAGAAGCGCCAAACAGGAAGTCATGTGGATGAAGTGCTGATCGTCCATATTACTTCCGGGCACTCTCTATAGGTCCCGGGACTCGATCTCAACACAATACATAGCGATCCGTTGCCAATAACTCGATAAACAACATGATTTGGACGTATATACTATTATACAACCTGGAAATAGATAGCGTATTTCTACATCCCATAATAGGAATATTTCAGTTCCACGCTCATCCCCCAACGGCGCGAGGAAGATACGGTAAGATTCAGCGTTATTTTTGAACGTGTTCGATATAAACTGCTCTGATGATCATATCACCCACACTAGATGAATGATATAACGCTGCCCACGGAATTATAAACGATCCCCCGCCCATCCGGTCATCATCAGATGATACGTAGAAACTTCTAGAAGTACGTCCAATTGAAATTTTTGATCTTGCACAGATTCCTACCAAACTGTATTTCATCATCAATATAATGCATTTGGGGCTATAAATCACGTTCTGGAGAAAGCTGCAGAAAACGATAAAAACATACTTATACTTTAGACCATATTTTAGTATGAATATGTGAATGAAAAAGTATATAGTTTCTACACCCTGAACAATGGATATAGGACATTGAATGGGCCATAATAATGGCAATTTAGCAATAGAATTTAAAAAGTTATAGCCCTGCAAAGAAGGGGAACTTCTCCATAGACAAATAGAGCTGGCTAGGGATGGTAAATTATGAATTTGAACCATGGCGATCAAAGTGTTAATAATAAACACTGTTAGGACTATCTGACTCTTACTAATAAACACTGTTAGGACTATCTGACTCTTAATAATAAACACTGTTAGGACTATCGATTCACGCGTCACTACTGTAACTAGAAACTGTACATTGTAACGTTATATGTTATTTCGCGTTTTTAACGTCAGTCACTGTACATCAGTGTGGAGGCTGGTAGTTTGTTTATGACGTTAATTAATAATAAACACTGTTAGGACTCTTAATAATAAACACTGTTAGGACTATCTGACTCTTAATAATAAACACTGTTAGGACTATCTGACTCTTACTAATAAACACTGTTAGGACTATCTGACTCTTAATAATAAACACTGTTAGGACTATCTCGATTCACACGTCACTACTGTAACTAGAAACTGTGCATTGTAACGTTATATGTTATTTCGCGTTTTTAACGTCAGTCACTGTACATCAGTGTGGAGGCTGGTAGTTCGTTTATGACGTATTGCTGGCTCTCATATTTGCGAATACAACAGCGTTCACCCTGATGTAAACAAAACAAGTCATTGCGACGGCCAACGGAAGACGGCCGCTGCCGCAGGCGGCGCAACTCTCTGCCGCGCGGCGAAGACGGCCGCTGCCGCATGGAGCGGACATGCGGGTCAAATGAGAGGGGTCGAGGATGACACAGAGGTTGCGGACTAGGGGGAAAGGGGTGATGGTGGTAGGGCTGTACCGGAAGCTTCGAAGCTTCGATCATAATGTTGAGATTCGAATTCTAAATCAACATTAGAATTTTATATTTGTAATAAAAAAATCTTTTATTTTTTTTATCTTTTTTTTGTGTGTCTATTCAATCTGTTTAAACCAATGGGGGTTTTCTTCACAGTTGCAGTTAAAGATTAGACTACCGTAATTTTCGCACTATAAGCCGCACCTGAATATAAGCCGCAGCAGCTAAATTGAATGATGTGTACATATATAAGACGCACTGGACTATAAGCCGCAGGTGTTTTAATGTTTAATTACCATGTAATTAGCATTGGGACACAATACTGTCAGACAAATAACAAGAATTAACTAATTTATAAGTTGTATTAAGTTTAGCAAATAAGGGAACAGATAAATAACATTTCAATGCAGTCAAAAAAGCAATATTTCGATTTTTACATTTTCGGGTTTGGTCACGTCGAGTCACATATAAGCCGCACCGTTATATAAGCCGCATGGTCGAAAAATGGGGGGGAAAGGTGCGGCTTATAGTCAGAAAATTACGGTACACTAATATTATAATATTATACTATAAGACGTCACCATCACTTTCATACCAACCGTGCCCTTATTGGATTATTTATGTTGACGAAACTGATGAGTTATATTTATTAAAGAAAGTTGATTTAATAAAAGAAAAATACTAATTTAATCAGATTAATCACTTTATTCAAATTGAGGATTTAGTTTATAAAAAAAAAATAACACTTTTTTTGAAGTATATATAAACTATTTTTTATAGACATTCGAAGCTTCGTTCCAATACTTCAATCGAAGCTTCGAATGTTAAAAAATGACATTCGGTACAGCCCTAGATGGTGGAGACATTGATGGTAAGTGTGATGGGTCCGGATTAGTACAATTTATTTACCAGATGCGTGTAACATCATTCCTTCAGTTGGCCTGAACTGGCTTGTTAGTATCATTAGCTCCAAGCTTGGCTAGCTGTGCCCCCTGTGGCAATTCCAGGTGTAGGGGTGGCAGAATAAACAACACACAGACAGGTTGCAGTTCCCAAAATCATGCTCTTTATTTTCTATTTAAATAATGATCGCTTGCTGGCGGTAATCTGTCGGCCGGGCGGCGTCTCCGCTCTGTGGCCTCTCGCCTTGCGCTGCTACGGGGGCCTGAGAGGAGGCTCCTCGGCTCCGTTAAGACCCCCTCCTCAACAGGCGCACCGCGCCGTGATTCGATAATCACATAATCACTTCTGATGGGTCTCTAGTGACAGGTGCGTCCGGAAGCGGACGCCCAAACATGGGCAGCGCCCAGCCATTGGGTCGCCACGTAACGCCCATCAATCACCAAGCCCAGGGGTGGCTTGGGGTTGCCACACCCCTTAGTTTCAATGTGGAATGCTAACAGGCAGTTTTGACTGAAGGACAAATGTCTCAAAATTACTCTCTAAGTGTCTTAACCCTTTGATGTAATGCTGTCAAACAGCGACCTCTATGCAAAAGCACTTTGCTTACATGTTTTTTTTTTGTTAGTTAGAGTTGAGTGGAGATGGGGGAAATTCAAACTGTAATAAGTTACTAAACTCCAACCCACACATCAGACCAAAACGAACACATCAGAACGTAAACAAAGTGCAATACCAAGTGGGACTCTTTTGCCTAGAAGGTCGCTGTTTGATGGCATTACAGATTCATCCCTTTAAGCGTTAGTGTTTAATTTGTTCTCTTTTCTTGTTCCAGCAGCAGCCTTGAAGTTGTAGGAGAGAGTGCTGTTTGTCTCGGAGAGAGGGAGGAGGAGCACGGAGTCACATGTTGTTGTTAAGTTGCAGTCACCTGGAGGACACGGAGAGAGAGAGGGAGAGTACGCTTAAAGGAATAGTTCAGATTTTTGTAACCATATTCCTTACTCACCAATGATGTTGTTGATCGGCAGAGTTCTTTCTCAACACAATCCAAGCTGTTTCTCATAATAGCTCCGGCCACAAACCAATGCAAAGTCAATGGGGCCACTCTACAAGCTGACTGAGGCTCCACAGTGCACACAAACTAGATTTTGTGAGCCTCACGTCAGCTTGTACAGACAGTAGCGTGACCCCATTGACTTTACACTGGTTTGTGGTCAACTATATGAAGCTAATATGAAGAACAGCAGGGATTGTGATTAGAAAGGACTCTACAGATCTACATCATCATTGGTAAGTAAGAAATAAGGCTAGGGTTCCAAAAACCACAAGTATCCCAGATTGTTTTCTGCCCCCCCCCCCCCCATGTGTCTAGTTTGTGATCTATTTCATGTTAGTGTTACTGAGCTACTTGCTAATCTACCGTATCTCAGGAAGAGAGCGGGAGAAACTGTGTGAAGAGTGTTTTTCCTGTGTCCCTGTCTGGATAGGAAATGTCTTTGGGAAGAGCATGTCAGCTGAAATATAAACATTCGTCTAAATGTTCTGATTCATGGATGACCTGTATAGATGGTTTCACTGGGATTATATTGCTAGGGAACAGTTTGGACTCAAGTGTACAGTATTTCCTGTCAACTAGTGCATTAGCTAACATTGCAACAGGAGATGCACGTGGGTCCTTTTAGAATGTGTGTCTATAGACTGTTTCAACTGGACAACATGAACATTCTGAACGTGGGTCCTTTTAGAATGTTTGTCTATAGACTGTTTCAACTGGACAACATGAACATTTTGAACGTGGGTCCTTTTAGAATGTTTGTCTATAGACTGTTTTCAACTGGACAACATGAACATTCTAAACGTGGGTCCTTTAGAGTGTTTGTCTATAGACGTTTACACTTGACAACATGAACATTCTGAACGTGGGTCCTTTTAGAATGTTTGTCTATAGACTGTTTACACTTGACAACATGAACATTCTAAACGTGGGTCCTTTTAGAATGTTTGTCTATAGACTGTTTCAACTGGACAACATGAACATTCTGAACGTGGGTCCTTTTAGAATGTTTGTCTATAGACTGTTTACACTTGACAACATGAACATTCTAAACGTGGGTCCTTTAGAGTGTTTGTCTATAGACGTTTACACTTGACAACATGAACATTCTAAACGTGGGTCCTTTTAGAGTGTTTGTCTATAGACTGTTTACACTTGACAACATGAACATTCTGAACTTGCGTCCTTTTAGAATGTTTGTCTATAGACTGTTTCAACTGGACAACATGAACATTTTTAACGTGGGTCCTTTTAGAATGTTTGTCTATAGACTGTTTCAACTTGACAACATGAACATTCTAAACGTGGGTCCTTTTAGAATGTTTGTCTATAGACTGTTTACACTTGACAACATGAACATTCTAAATGTGGGTCCTTTTAGAGTGTTTGTCTATAGACTGTTTACACTTGACAACATGAACATTCTAAACGTAGGTCCTTTTAGAGTGTTTGTCTATAGACTGTTTACACTTGACAACATGAACATTCTAAATGGAATCTGGTTTATTTCCTGTTACAGTGTTTGCTAATACACTTGGGTCCAAACGGTTCCCTAGCATCAGAATTCCAGTGAAAGCGTCTATATAGAAGTTCTGTAGTAACGATTTATTCAACAGTGGTTAATTTAATTAGATTTGTTTCAGTTTGACTGATTTGATTTGATTGAAGTGGGAGAGACGTTTTATTTATTTGACAAAAATCTAATCAATATTTGTCATGTCTCTGGTCATCGTTGTGATTTTTTAGGGATGCACAGATACCAATGTCCAATACTAACATCCAAGAAATGTGTTTCATTAATCAAGGCCAAGTGACTTGATTGGCTGAATCGGTATCGACGGTGAAACAGTGGTATCGGTGCCTCCCTACCGGTCTTCATCAATGTTTTACTGCTATACTGTAATACCCATCTGGAAGCGTAGGGTCAGATCTTGTAAATGTGTTAAGTACATTGTATTCCAAAAATACGGATCCAGTCCAAAATTACATTCTAATTTTATTCTCTAAAATCTACCGTAATCAGAAATTTGTTATTGATTAAAAAAAAGAATAATAATAATAATTGACATGTAATATTTATGAATAATATATCTATTAAACATTGAATCTGATGATGATAGTTTGCTTAGAGATCTAAAAAATATAAATCCACTACTTATATATTTATTTGAATACTTCTGACCTCCATTCACCATTTATTAGAATTGTATTATTATATTGTGTTTTTTTCTTGAGTATAAATGTATACTCCACTTTATTTATGTTATTTGCTGTGTAAACCACACAATTTTGTTTTTCTTTCTGTGTTTTTCTGATATTTTAGTGATTGGCGGCCTTCACTCCCCAATTAAGTTTTGATTTTCATTTGAAAATGTTTTTTATAAAAAAAATAAAAAAGATTTTCCATAATAGACCAATTTTTTCATCAACGTCACCTTGTTTTCAAAACTCTTGCTTCTGGAGCCAAACCACACGCACATCTTGAGAGCTAGTCACTAAATGGGCAAACTGCAAAGCAGTGGTGGAAAAAGTACACAGTTCCTTTACTTAACCTCTTAAACCCAAGCCCTATTTTCAGAAAATGTGCCTAAAAATACATAGGCCTACCTAAGTAAATGGAAGATTGCTCCACTTCTACAAAGTTAATTTGCATGTTCTTGGTATCTAGGGACATCTTTGGATCTCAGGGAATGTATTCCCAGTGTCAGAAATATTGTGTCTGTTACTAGGCTTGAGTAAATTGTAATGAACCAAAGGAGAATATATTTTAATTCTTATTTTATTTTATCTTTGACGGTGAATAACACCATGCTAGTATTGACCAGACATGAAACACTTTGCTGAGCTCATTCAGCACCTTCTTGAGATCACATGTACAAAGAATCTAAGCAAATTAATAAAGGGCAGATGAGTAAGTCAAGTCAGTTTTATTTGTATAGCACATTTACAAATGACTAAGCTAAACCAAAGTGCTTCACATGATAAAAACACATACAATGCAATAAAAAAGACACTAAAATTACAGAAAAAGGTATTGTACAGTACATTTAAGAAAGCAAGGGCAAAGTGCAATATAAAAGACAAGAAAATTGGATAAAAAGTCCAGAGTAACAGTGGACGTCATATGTGGCAGGCTAACTGGTCAGGGAAAAGAGGTGTGTTTTGAGCAATGATTTAAAAACCTCTAGGCTCTGGGCAGATCTTATGTGGGGGAGGCTGTTCCAGAGCCGGGGGGCAGCAGCAGTGAAGGCTCTATCCCCTAGTTTTGAGCCTGGTCCTAGGCATCTCCAGCAGCAGCTGGTCAGCAGACCTTAGGGCTCTGGATGGGGTGTGGTGATGCAGGAGCTCAGCTAAATACAGTGGAGCCAGCCCGTGTAGGGCTTTAAAACCGGTCAGTAAAAGTTTAAAATCGATACGGAAACGGACGGGGAGCCCGGACTGGTGTGATGTGGTCACGTTTCCTGGTACCGGAAAGAAGACTGGCAGCCGCATTTTGTACCAGTTGCAGGCGACGGAGCAGCAACTGGTCAATGCCAACATACAACGCATTGCAGTAATCCAGCCGGGTCGAGATAAAGGCATGGATCACCCTCTCCAGATCCTTCTGAGAGAGGTATGGTTTGGTCTTGGCCAGGAGTCTGAGGTGGAAAAAGCTGGTTTTAACCACCGAGCTAACCTGTTTATCAAATAAAAAGATTCTGTCAAAGATTACTCTAAGGTTTCTGACAGAGGAGCAGATATTTGAGCCCAGAGGGCCTAGGCATTGGCAGTAGGGTCAACCGAATCGTTACTAAATAAAATGATCTCTGTTTTGCGCTCATATAACCTGTTCCACCCCGTGGAATATTTTCTGAAAATCCGCCTAAAATATATACCTAGGTAAATGGAATATTGCTCCACTTCTACAAGGACCATTTGCATATTCTTGGTATCAGGGACATCTATGGACCTCAGGCAATGTATTCACAGTGTCAGAAATATTGTGTATTACTAGGCTTGCTTAAATTGGGATGAAACAGGAGAATATGAATTATGATTTTTCTTTGCATCTTTGACAGTGAATAACACCATGCTAATAATGACCAAACATTAAAAACTGCCACTGATCTCGTCCAGTACCTTCTTGAGATCATGTTGGAACAACAGAAGGTTCTGTAGATACAGTACTGAATTCTCCCATCTGGACCAATGCAATTTGAAATATTATTATAGAATATAGAATAGGAGGCTTATAAATTACCTTATTATAGCCAATTCGCACATTTATATATATATACATATATTATCTTTCAAATGCCCCAGTTCAATTTGGATTTAGTATCACCAGGCGTGCATAAGAACAGATAATGAAATCTATGTATTTTTTTATTTTCACCACAGTGCAACCATTTTGAAACTAATTTCAGATCTAATTGTTGCTACATGCTAACAATAGGGAGGAGAAACTAACTGTTTCAATATTTGTCAAAAATGTTACCTTTTGTGGTGGAATTATCCCGAATATTAACAGTTATTGAAATAATCCATACAGAACTTTGAACCTTGAACCCCATAGAAATTTACAGGAAGTGTCGTTTTGAAAAATTCCAACGTTGACCAACAGCTAGCGATGTCTATTACAAAATGGCCGCAAAGAAACTACAATTCCCATGGTTCAAAATTTCCAAAATGGTCGCCCTCTCGGAATAGACTTGACCAAATTGAAAAGTTAAATCTATCTAATGACACTTTTAACCTATTGCTAAACTAACGTATTGATGATAATATACATTCTACATGCTGTTGTGACATGTTTATGATGTTAATACTTGAATACGTTTGAAATTAAAATCGCAACTTTTATACAACAGTCTAAAAAATATTGATTTATGACCAGATGTCATTTCCGGTCCTGTCGGGCGGGAGAGGTTAAGTTGAGAAAATGTGCACTCATCCATATTTTTATGTCAGCCAGGCAATCTAACAGTGGCTGTAGTTTAACCTTGCCTTTTGCTTTTAGGGGTAAATAGATCTGCACATCGTCGGCAAAGCAGTGTAAGGACATGTTGTGCTTCGCAATGATTGAGCCTAAGGCCGGGCAACATATATAATAAAAAAAAGGATGGGGCCCAGTATCGACCCCTGAGGCACCCCACAGGTAAGGGGGGCCGCTGATGAGAAGAATTCTCCAAGCTGGACTGAGAAGCTCCGGCCAGTCAGGTAGGACTTGAACCAGCTTAGGGCAACGCTTGTGATGCCAACATATTTTTCCAGCCGCGACAGTAGGACAGTGTGGTCTATATAGTATCGAAAGCGGCTGTGAGGTCTAAAAGCACGAGAATGGCGGGATTTCCAGAATCGGCAGATAAAATGAGATCAGGAGGATTTGTAGATACAGTACTGAATTCTGCCATCCGCAGGGATTAAAGTGCTCCGTCTTGAGATGGATTTCCGTCAATTTGATTCGGAGTCGTGACGAATTTTCCGTCAATTGGCTACCTGGTATAATATGATTTGTAGACGGGGAACAAAATAAGCACCCGCTGAAGGAAATCGATGATTTGCATTTGGTTTAGGGATGTTCGATATTGGCTTTTTTACCTATACCGATATTGTCCAACTCTTAATTTCCGATACTGATATCAACCGATACCGATATATGCAGGGTTTCCCCCCCCCCCCCCAAAAACGGAATAATTTCAGGTAATTAACATTACATATCTGTTACGAGTGTGCTTCTTCGGCATGGTGAACCCAGGTAGCAGAGTGAATACGATGAGAGATGAGACAGGAGTCGACGTGGTGACGATACAGTGTTTACTTTCACAAGACAGGATACAATACACCACTGACAAACACAGGTAACATTTAACAATGAACCAGCAAGTGCATCCTGGCCCAGAACACTTAAATACAAACACTAATTAGACACATAGGGTAATTACTAACAGGACACAGGTGTGGTAGACAGAACTAAGAGAATACAGAGCACACAGGGGGAAACAATAACAATTGTACAAACAGACAAACGAGACTAAAACATTTACAAAACACAGACAGGGGAACAAATCTAACACAATGGAAACAACAATGACAACATAGACAAAGAACATAACAAATATAAATGGCAGATGAGAATGTTAAGTAGGTGTGTGAGCTGATGCCAGATCTGCCACATCTGGCTCAGCCCACCGGTTGCCAATGTTATGTTGTGAAGGGTATTGATGGGGGGTTGTGAGTGTCTGAGTCCTGGACCAACCGAACCGGGCGGAGGGTTGCCGGTTGGTCCCACAGGACCGGGAGAAGTGTTACAGTACCCCGCCCTCGAAGGTCGACTCCCAGGCGGCCTAGCAGGCCCCCCGGGAACGGGAAGGGTGGGGGGGACGGAAGCCGCATCAACGAAGAGGTGTGGGGGGAGGAAGGGGGTTCGAGGGACGGGGCTCGCGGGAACTGGATCGGGAGGAGGGGGCTGACGAGGAAGACTGGAACAGGGAAGGATGGAGGGTAGGGGTAACGGCTCCGGAGTAGGACCTGGGGCTGGGGTCTCCTCGGTGGCGAGACCCACCGCCGAACCCCGAACCGGAGGCTCCCTGGCGGCAGGATGCGGTGCAGGACCCCCAACCGGGGTCCCTCCGGCAGCGGAATCCGGCGTTGTCCTCCAGGTCTGCCATGGTGGTGGCTCGTCCTCTGGAACCTCCCAGGGCTGAGGAGACCTCGACCAGGGCGGCGAGGAGGACCTGCGGTCCTGGGAACCCCGTCTCCCCCTGGGGCTGTGGCGTTGGGATCCGCGCCCCTTCCCGGACGCTCCCCTGCGGACCAGACGACTCCCCACCCAGGAATCCAGCACAGGAGTGGCCGCGGCGCAAGTACCCGTTGTCATCGGCGCCGCTGGCCCGGCCACTGCGTCCCATGGTGCCAGACCCCGAGCGGTCGCCTGGTCGGCACACAGGACCGAAGCGCCCAGGATCCCGAGCGCGAAGCTCGCTCCGTCTCTCCTCTCTGCAGGGTTCAGGTTCGGCTGGTTCATTCTGTTACGAGTGTGCTTCTTCGGCATGGTGAACCCAGGTAGCAGAGTGAATACGATGAGAGATGAGACAGGAGTCGACGTGGTGACGATACAGTGTTTACTTTCACAAGACAGGATACAATACACGACTGACAAACACAGGTAACATTTAACAATGAACCAGCAAGTGCATGCTGGCCCAGAACACTTAAATACAAACACTAATTAGACACAGAGGGTAATTACTAACAGGACACACGTGTGGTAGACAGAACTAACAGAATACAGAGCACACAGGGGGAAACAATAACAATTGTACAAACTGAGACAAACGAGACTAAAACATATTTACAAAACAGACAGGGGAACAAATCTAACACAATGGAAACAACAATGACAACATAGACAAAGAACATAACAAATATAAATGGCAGATGAGAATGTTAAGTAGGTGTGTGAGCTGATGCCAGATCTGCCACATCTGGCTCAGCCCACCGGTTGCCAATGTTATGTTGAGCGGTTGCTATAGTGATCTGGGTCAAATATCTGTGGTCAAAGACAGCACTGCTCATAGCCATCTGAGAGCAGCCAGGTTAGAGAGGTAGAGGTGGTGGAGGAGGAGGCGGTCAGAGAGAGAGTGTGTTAGCAGGCAGTCTGTCTCCACGATAGTAAGCAGAGTGTTCGTGCATGCCAAGGTCGTTGAGCACATAAAATAAGGACTGCAGAATGGTCAGAATAGAAAAGTGGTTGACATCCATAGTGTGTGTTTAAAGTAGGGCTGTCAGTTTATCGCGTTAATTAGATTAATTAATTACACAGCAAATTATCGCGTTATGAAAATTAACTCAAAATGTATAATTTTTTTTTTTTTATCATTTTTTTTTTAATCTCATTCATTCCATGAGAACGTAGAATACACATTTACAGACTTTTTATATGGTCCATCTGCATGTTCTTGGTATCTGATTCTAGGGACATCTATGGATCTCAGGGAATGTATTCCCAGTGTCAGAAATACTGTGTCTGTTACTAGGCTTGAGTAAATTGTAATGAACCAAATGAGAATATCAATAACATTTTTTTTTTATCTTTGACTGTGAATAACACTATGCTCAAATTGACCAGACCTGAAAAATCTAAGCAAATTAATAGATGGAAGATGATTAAACAGAAGGTTTTGTAGATACATTACTGAATTCTGCCATCCGGACACATGCAATTTGAAATATGATTATAGAATATAGAATATCAGGCATAAAATGGTTATGCGATTAAAATGTCATTAATTAGATTAATTTTGTAATCGCCTGACGGCACTAGTTTAAAGGTGAATAGCAGTTGCCATGGCAGCGTCACATAGTAACGAGGAAAGTGGGCGGGCTCCCGTTGCTAGGGAGAAGAAGTTAAGTTCAAGTTTCAAGTTTCTTTAATAGTTGTCATACAGAAGTACAGAATACTTTTATACAAAATGCTTCTTACTGTTACGCTCCAGAGACTGTGCTAGACAAGATAAGTATGAAATAAAATAGTATAGCATGTAAAATAAAAGTAAAAATAGAGGTCACAGTGTTCAGTATAGACATGTACAATGTTCGATGCAGAATAGAAGTAACTGAGTTACCATACAATATACTATGCAATGTACTAATATACAATACTATATAGTGCAAAGCAGAAATGGGATGAGGTACAATTTAGGTACAATTTACAGTAAGGTGTACGAGTTGTAGTGAAAATCCTTTACCAATAAATATAAAGTGTGTTTAGGTGATCTAAAGTGTGGAGAGTGGGTGCTGCAGTGTGTTGTTTGTTTAAAGTGAGTGTGTGCGTGTGGATGTGTGTGCTGTGTGCATTTGATAGTTGTTGCATAGTGTTTATTGTTCGTTAAGCAGCCTGATGGCCTGTGGATAGAAGCTTCTTCTGAGTCTTTCTGTGCTCGCCTTGAGACTCGGGTATCGCTTGTCTGACCGCAGCAGTTCAAAGAGGCAGTTGTTCGGGTGGCTGGAGTCCTTGATGATTCTCTTAGCCTTACCCCTTATAATGAGAGTGTCTTCCGGGTGTACGTTATAATGAGAAACGAACCACACCAAAGAGCGCACGCGTTGATCAGAGACTTTCATCCCTCTCCACCCTCGCTGGGTGGGGGAGGGGAGTGACACCTCACCACTAGCTTCGGCTAGCAGATATGGTTGTTGGCTACGACAAGGCCGCGACGACCACCGAGCGTAGTGTTCCATCAAAGACTTTTCAAGGACAATACGAGATGGGTAACATCTGAGGCTTTTGTTTATGTAATAAACAACGGGTTCCAAGAAAGGTAACATGTCTGACCGTGTGAATTATTATGATTACGGATTGCATTAAAGGGGAATGACAAAGATTGTACAGCCAGTATGAGAAGACGTAGAAGAAATAAACACAACGCAGAACTACACAAGCCAACAGATGAAGAGGTGATACTGGCTGATTGATCGAAATCTAACAGTTGGTTGCCGTGAGCCGGGATTTGCAAAAGACGCAACGGCGTTGAACAGCGTGTGGGAGAGGATCATGAACTTGAGGCAAGGCCAGCCAAGAGAGAGAGAGGCAGCCATGGGGTCGAGTCTATCGGTCAGTTGACAAGGGAGCGTGGGGGGAGCTGGGTGGATGGTTTGGTGGAGAGGTAGAGTTGTGTGTTGTCGGCGTAGGAGTAAAAGCTGAGGCCATGGCGGCGGATGATCTGACCGAGGGGGAGTATGTAAATGGTGAACAGAATTGGGCCAAAAAATAAATAAAAAAGCTACGAACTCTCTGAGGAGGAGCACTGTGTTGTCGTGGGGCATCAAACACGAATCCCCTCCATACCGCCATGGAGAGGCAACAAAGGGATTCTCGCTTGGAGCCGGCTGTTGTGCGGGGACGCAAGCAGCGCATGCTGCCCCCGCACAACTGACACACCTGAGGCCCGCGTCGCAAAACACCACCCGCCCTAGAGAGACCGTCAGCTCTCTCAGCCAACCGCCTCTCGAGGCATAGTATCCGGCTGCATAGCCGGAGCACAATGCACAACGAACTGCTCAGCGACGCGCGCCCCAAATGTGAAGCGCTGGTGGAGGTCAGAATAATCCTCTAGTCTAGACTCTCCGGTGGTAACGACATTATCCTTTCTTTCTCCCGTAAATTAGTCAGAGAGGGAGAAACAAAAGACAATGCCAACACAGCTCCTATAACTAACTAACTACTTTAAGCGCTAACTTGAAGCGGTGCTATACACAGACTTCACAGCGGTGAAAGTAGGGAAGGAGCTGATAGTATGGCCATGACCCCGCTTATATAGGAGCGGATGTGGGAGTGGTCAGGCAGGTGGGCAGGTGTGTACATGTGGTGAAAAGTTTTCATGATAGAATATGATTAAAGGGATAGTTCCAATAGAGCAGAGCGTAAGCTATATACGAAATATAACATCATCATAGATTTTTTTATTTTGTATATATTATGTTTTCTATGCAAAATCCTTTTTTTCAAAGTAATTAGTAACTGATTAGATAAATGTACTGGAGTAAAAAGTACAATATTTCCCTTGAAATGTAGTGGAGTAAAAGTATAAAGTTCCCTAAAAGGAAAATACTCACATAAAGTACAAGTAACTCGAAACTACAGTACAGTAGGGGAGAATGGGGATGGTTGTCACACTTTCTACTCTAGTGTGCATTGCTCATCATCAAAACATCTTTCAATAGTCATTCCTACATTAAATTGAAGCTTAAGATGAAATGTGTATCCCTCTCATTTTCCAACATATTGTAACAAAGAGGAAATTACCTATCAAAGACACTCACAGGGATGGTTGTCACATACTATGGGGTTGGTTGTCACTGTTTTAATGGGAAAAGTCTTAAAAAGAAGGCAAGAAGGAAGAACTAAATTTTAAAGTTGAATTGCATTGACAAGTTGACAAATACATAACTTAATGCATCTTAACATGCACATAAACAGGAAAGACATCTTTAGGCCATCCTATATAACAAAATAAGAGCAAAATTAATAGGCCTAACAATAATAGCCAACACAACTAGGCTACACTCATTTACTATCTGAGTTACAGTGATGGCAAATGTCTGGTCTGGGTACTCCAACTAAGCAGAGCTTGTGTGCCCACTGGTTGCACATCCAACACTTATCCAATACCTACCTCTGAACGGCTGTTGGAGAACGTTTCCATCCAAACAAATGAATGATGAAGACTCCTGTCTCTTTCTTATCTGTTTCTTCTTGCTGGCTGCCTTTTCCAGCTGGGCTGGAGTACACTGGGATTAGTTAGCCAACAACAATCTAAACTATAGCTTTCCCTTCACACTTTTTAAGGGTAACAATTGTTTCATTCATTCATTCATTCATTATAAACCAATTGTGTAAATGCCTAGAAGAAAAATACTGAGGAGCTGAATATTTACAATTCCACATGAAAAACACAAAAAGTCCTCTCACCTAAAGTTCAGCTGTCTTACTGCAAAGACGACTATGTAGGTGAGCTCTGATCCCAATTCTGGACATTTCCACACAGAAATATGGGAGAAACCACATTTTGGTAGCGAAATATAATGAATGTGACAACCTACCTGTGTGACAACCATCCCAGTTCTCCCCTACTTGAGTAAAAATACTTAGTTACTTTCCACCACTGCTGCAAAGTAGAAAATCGCTATATCTTTAGAAAATCTATGATCACACATGTTTTATGTTAGGGTGTGCCTGTGGGGTCTCCACTGAGGTTAAGGTAAGGGGTATATACAAAACTTTTAGGTGAACATTATGATGAGTTGTGGCAGTTTGGCCAACAAGTGACGGCCATCTTGGGAGGAACTCTGAGGACATGAAAGCGCTTGGCTTTGGTTTCATTCAGACAGATCTTGGACCAGCCCTGGGCCCTCATTCATCAACGTGTCTTACGCACAGATATGTGCTTAACCTGTGCGTACGACCATTTCTAAGCAAAGAGTGGGATTCATCAATTTCAACTTGAACTTGACATCGTGCTTATGTGTACGCACAGCTCGGAGCACACTTAGCTGACGCCCAGTGGTAGAATATATTATTACAACAAGGAAATGAGCTTCTGTGCATTAGTTTCAACACTGGCATGTTCTGTATGAACCGTAATTCATTATAGTTCATTGTAAAATAGCAACAGTAGTGTAATTATGGTCAAAACCCTATAAATAGCATTTGGAATAATAGATCTTTCTCTCAGAATGAATGCAGCATGGTTTATATAGCGTTATCGGAATATACGGGGTGTACTGACTGACTGCGCTCCGCGTAGCTCAACTCGTTATTATTTTGCGCACAGACCGCAGAAACACGGGAACGTTTTGATTATATTTAAAAGGCTTTACGTTAAACGAAACAAGTGGAATTTCGAAGCTGTAAGCAGAATACAAGTCATATGAACACCCACGATATAGTGTTCTTCCTCCTTTTTACTGTATAAGAAAGAATAAAAAACGCATTGCAATGACACCAGGGTGTATGTGTATTACAAAACCCTTGCAATAATGTGTCTTAAATGAATGAAAAGCATACATGCTCTGGACACAGAGCATATCGTGTGGGTGATATGACTTGTATTATGCTTACAGAATTCCACGTATTTAGTTTTACAATGTCAAAGCCTTTTAATGTAAATCAAAACGTTCCCGTATTTCTGCAATCTATGTGCAAAATAATAACGGGTTGAGTTCTAACAAAGAACATATTACATGCTGGTATGCTGATAGAGTAAACTATTATATGAATATGATATGATATAAGGTATACACTGGTCCGTCGCATACACTGGTATGCGCAAGTTACTGTTGCATAATGTAGGCTATGGCTGCTATTATATGTAATTCATATAGGCTACCTAATAGTATATGATTTTTAGAGGCATCTATTTTGTTGTCGGTAATACCGACAACAAAATAGATGCCTCTAAAAATCATATAGCCAATCGAACACAACTAATAAAGGCATTCATATTACAGCACGGTTATAATGACACACAACCAACGCCAAACAGTGGTCAACGAACGGTCTTTATTAGTATTTTGAGCTGTCCAGGCAGAATTGCAGCAATGGTCTTAGGGAGCCGTTGATATCTGACATCACCGTTTACAAGTCCGCCTTTTATTTATCCCATAACACGCGTTGTGTCTTCTTGGTTCGACAGCAGTGAACAATCTCTGTGAAGTTTCTCAGAGCTCCGCTCGGGTCAGTCCATTATTTCACATCCCATGGGGGGTGTTTCATCACTTTCATGACCATATATGGATGATCATGCACGAGCATTGACGGTAGAACAAAGAGGTATTCATCAACACGGAGGAGCATAGGACCTGTGTACGCACGGTTGATGAATCCCAATATTTCTGTGCGTGCACTGATTCTAAATTCTGTGCTTACGTGTGGAAATAGAACATATTCTACGCCACGTTGATGAATGAGGGCCCTGGAGTCTCTCCCCAAAAGATCTGCAGAGGTTTGGTTTCATTCAGACAGATCCTGGACCAGCCCTGGAGTCTCTCCCCAAAAGATGTGCAGAGGTTTGGTTTCATTCAGACAGATCCTGGATCCGCCCTGGAGTCTCTCCCCAAAAGATGTGCAGAGGTTTGTTTTCATTCAGACAGATCCTGGACCAGCCCCTCTCCCACAAAGATGTGCAGAGGTTTGGTTTCATTCAGACAGATCCTGGACCAGCCCTGGAGTCTCCCCAAAAGATGTGCAGAGGTTTGGTTTCGGAAGCAGAGTTTTGCCTACCAGCAGGGTCCTACTAATCACCCCAAAGTACCAGAAAATACCCCAAAGTATACCCCAAAATACCAGAAAATACCCCAAAATACCCCAAAGTACCAGAAAATACCCCAAAGTATACCCCAAAATACCAGAAAATACCCCAAAGTACCAGAAAATACCAGAAAATACCCCCAAAGTACCCCAGAATACCGAAAAGTATACCCCAAAGTACCAGAAAATACCCCAAAATACCCTAAAATACCCCAAAATACCCCAAAGTACCAGAAAATACCCCAGAATACCCCAAAGTATACCCCAAAGTACCAGAAAATACCCCAAAGTATACCCCAAAGTATACCCCAAAGTACCAGAAAATACCCCAAAGTACCCCAGAATACCGCAAAGTACCCTAAAATACCCCCAAATACCCCAAAGTACCAGAAAATACCCCAAAATATGATGAGCTTCAGACAGTTCTGAATATGTTGCAGGAAAATCATTATGTTCAGCAAATAATTTCTAAGAAGGGAAAACCACCTTGTGTCATCCTTTACTTTGATGAACAATTAGAAGATGTTAGAAGATTTAGTTGTGGGCAGGATGCTACATCTGTTTTAGGAGTGGATCGCACATTTAATTTGGGGGCTTGCTTCTTTTGACTGTGTTCAAAAACCCAAAACTTTTTAAGAAAGAGACTGGAGAGCCACCATTATTCATTGGGCCACTGTATTTGCACTGGGACGGCAGCTTTGAGACTTACCAAGATTTCTTTGCCCATTTTAAATCAAAGTTGTCGGTGGCATATTTAGCAACAGAAATAAATATCAGTGAGGACATAGTTATTGGATCCGATCAGGAACGGGCAATTTTAAAGGCCATAGAGTCTTTGTTTCCTGAAGCGAGTCATATTTTGTGTTCAAAACATATTCGGGATAATGTGAAACATTATCTAACACATAAAGTGGGAATGGACGCAAAAAAGAGAGCAGTACTTGAGAATAAGCTGTTCCATAATGCTAATTCTCTTACCTACTGTAAAAACGAGTATGACTTTTGTGAAAAGGTACTTGAACTTGAAACATATATAGAATCAAATTGCCCAGAGTTCATTACATATTTCTCTAAGTTAATACCTACATTGAAAAAGAAAATAATGGAGACAAAGAACAGAAAGAAATGGATTCCTGATAATTGGACAAATAATAATTGTGAAGCAATGAATCATGTAATTAAGCTGGCTACTAATTGGAAACCACAAAAGTTACCAGATCTGATATTAAAACTCCAACAAATTTCTCAACTTCAAAATATAGATGTGCGCAGATGCCTTCATGGCCAAGGTAATTATACTTTAAAGCCAGAATTTAAAAGATATGAGGTCCCCAATGTCATATGGGACACTATAACTAAAGATGAGCAGAATGAGCTATATTTAAAGTTCTTGAAAGTTAAGATGGTACCTAAGGCTAAAACAATAGAATCAAATGATCGTCTTGAAGGACACTTCGGCATGTGAACAGAAGGAGCTGGGATTCAAACCACTGACCAAACCATTGACCATATGATCATTAGTTGACCTGCTCTACCTCTGAGCCAGTATTTTGTGGTACATTGAGGTATACTTTGGAGAACTTTGAGGTTCTTTGGGGTATTTCGTGATACTTTGTGGTATTTTAGGGTATACTTTGTGGTATTTTGGGGTATTTTCTGGTACTTTGGGGTATACTTTGGGGTATTTTAGGGTATTTTGGGGTATTTTAGGGTACTTTGGGGTATTATCTGGTATTTTGGGGTATACTTTAGGGTATTTTCTGGTATTTTGGGGTATATTTTGGGGTATTTTCTGGTATTTTGGGGTATACTTTGGGGTATTTTGGGGTATTTTATGGTATTTTATGGTACTTTGGGGTATTTTCTGGTACTTTGGGGTATACTTTGGGGTATGTTAGGGTATTTTGGGGTGTTTTCTGGTACTTTGGGGTATACTTTGCGGTATTTTGCGGTACTTTGGGGTATTTTCTGGTATTTTGGGGTACTTTGGGGTATTTTCTGGTATTTTGGGGTATACTTTGGGGTATTTTCTGGTACTTTGGGGTATTTTGGGGTATACTTTGGGGTATTTTCTGGTACTTTGGGGGTATTTTCTGGTACTTTGGGGTATACTTTGGGGTATTTTAGGGTATTTTGGGGTGTTTTGGGGTATTTTCTGGTACTTTGGGGTATATTTTGGGGTATACTTTGGGGTATTTTCTGGTATTTTCTGGTACTTTGGGGTATACTTTGGGGTATTTTAGGGTATTTTGGGGTATTTTCTGGTATATTTTGGGGTATTTTCTGGTATTTTGGGGTATACTTTGGGGTATTTTCTGGTATTTTGGGGTATTTTCTGGTACTTTGGGGTATTTTCTGGTACTTTGGGGTATACTTTGGGGTATGTTAGGGTATTTTGGGGTGTTTTCTGGTACTTTGGGGTATACTTTGCGGTATTTTGGGGTACTTTGGGGTATTTTCTGGTATTTTCTGGTACTTTGGGGTATTTTGGGGTATTTTCTGGTATTTTGGGGTATACTTTGGGGTATTTTCTGGTACTTTGGGGTATTTTGGGGTATACTTTGGGGTATTTTCTGGTACTTTGGGGTATTTTGGGGGTATTTTCTGGTATTTTGGGGTATTTTCTGGTATTTTCTGGTACTTTGGGGTATACTTTGGGGTATTTTAGGGTATTTTGGGGTGTTTTGGGGTATTTTCTGGTACTTTGGGGTATATTTTGGGGTATACTTTGGGGTATTTTCTGGTATTTTCTGGTACTTTGGGGTATACTTTGGGGTATTTTAGGGTATTTTGGGGTATTTTCTGGTACTTTGGGGTATACTTTGGGGTATTTTGGGGTATTTTCTGGTACTTTGGGGTATACTTTGCGGTATTTTGGGATACTTTGGGGTATTTTCTGGTACTTTGGGGTATACTTTGGGGTATTTTGGGGTATACTTTGGGGTATTTTGGGGTATTTTGGGGTATACTTTGGGGTATTTTCTGGTACTTTGGGGTATACTTTGGGGTATTTTCTGGTACTTTGGGGTATTTTGGGGGTATTTTCTGGTATTTTGGGGTATTTTCTGGTATTTTCTGGTACTTTGGGGTATACTTTGGGGTATTTTAGGGTATTTTGGGGTGTTTTGGGGTATTTTCTGGTACTTTGGGGTATTTTCTGGTACTTTGGGGTATACTTTGGGGTATGTTAGGGTATTTTGGGGTGTTTTCTGGTACTTTAGGGTATACTTTGCGGTATTTTGGGGTACATTGGGGTATTTTCTGGTATTTTCTGGTACTTTGGGGTATACTTTGGGGTATTTTCTGGTATTTTGGGGTATACTTTGGGGTATTTTCTGGTACTTTGGGGTATTTTGGGGTATACTTTGGGGTATTTTCTGGTACTTTGGGGTATTTTGGGGGTATTTTCTGGTATTTTGGGGTATTTTCTGGTACTTTGGGGTATACTTTGGGGTATTCTAGGGTATTTTGGGGTATTTTCTGGTACTTTGGGGTATACTTTGGGGTATTTTGGGGTATTTTCTGGTACTTTGGGGTATACTTTGCGGTATTTTGGGATACTTTGGGGTATTTTCTGGTACTTTGGGGTATACTTTGGGGTATTTTGGGGTATACTTTGGGGTATTTTGGGGTACTTTGGGGTATTTTGGGGTATACTTTGGGGTATTTTCTGGTACTTTGGGGTATTTTGGGGTATACTTTGGGGTATTTTCTGGTACTTTGGGGTATTTTGGGGGGATTTTCTGGTACTTTGGGGTATATTTTGGGGTATACTTTGGGGTATTTTCTGGTACTTTGGGGTATACTTTGGGGTATTTTAGGGTATTTTGGGGTATTTTCTGGTACTTTGGGGTATACTTTGGGGTATTTTGGGGTATTTTCTGGTACTTTGGGGTATACTTTGCGGTATTTTGGGATACTTTGGGGTATTTTCTGGTACTTTGGGGTATACTTTGGGGTATTTTGGGGTATACTTTGGGGTATTTTGGGGTACTTTGGGGTATTTTGGGGTATACTTTGGGGTATTTTCTGGTACTTTGGGGTATTTTGGGGTATACTTTGGGGTATTTTCTGGTACTTTGGGGTATTTTGGGGGTATTTTCTGGTATTTTGGGGTATTTTCTGGTATTTTCTGGTACTTTGGGGTATACTTTGGGGTATTTTAGGGTGTTTTGGGGTGTTTTGGGGTATTTTCTGGTACTTTGGGGTATATTTTGGGGTATACTTTGGGGTATTTTCTGGTATTTTCTGGTACTTTGGGGTATACTTTGGGGTATTTTAGGGTATTTTGGGGTATTTTCTGGTACTTTGGGGTATACTTTGGGGTATTTTCTGGCACTTTGGGGTATACTTTGCGGTATTTTGGGATACTTTGGGGTATTTTCTGGTACTTTGGGGTAATTTCTGGTATTTTGGGGTATACTTTGGGGTATTTTGGGGTATACTTTGGGGTATTTTCTGGTACTTTGGGGTATTTTGGGGTATACTTTGGGGTATTTTCTGGTACTTTGGGGTATTTTGGGGGTATTTTCTGGTATTTTGGGGTATTCTCTGGTATTTTCTGGTACTTTGGGGTATACTTTGGGGTATTTTGGGGTGTTTTGGGGTATTTCCTGGTACTTTGGGGTATACTTTGGGGTATTTTCTGGTATTTTCTGGTACTTTGGGGTATTTTAGGGTATTTTGGGGTATTTTCTGGTACTTTGGGGGTATTTTGGGGTATTTTCTGGTACTTTGGGGTATACTTTGCGGTATTTTGGGATACTTTGGGGTATTTTCTGGTACTTTGGGGTATACTTTGGGGTATTTTGGGGTACTTTGGGGTATTTTCTGGTATTTTGGGGTATTTTCTGGTACTTTGGGTTATTTTCTGGTATTTTGGGGTATACTTTGGGGTATTTTCGGTTACTTTGGGGTATTTTGGGGTATACTTTGGGGTATTTTCTGGTACTTTGGGGTATTTTGGGGGTATTTTCTGGTATTTTGGGGTATTTTCTGGTATTTTCTGGTACTTTGGGGTATACTTTGGGGTATTTTGGGGGTGTTTTGGGGTATTTTCTGGTACTTTGGGGTATTTTCTGGTATTTTCTGGTACTTTGGGGTATTTTAGGGTATTTTGGGGTATTTTCTGGTACTTTGGGGTATACTTTGGGGTATTTTCTGGTACTTTGGGGTATACTTAGAAAACATTGGGGGCTTCAGCCCAGGGGGGTGGAGGGGGGCCCCCCCCCCCCCCTTTTTTTTTTTTTTTTTTAAGCACAGAAATACGCAATTTTAGAGTAATTAGAGATGAATACTGAATAACTAGTATCATTAGAGGTTCTCAAAGTGAGGTCCAGGTCCATGAGAGGGATCTGGGCAGTCCCCATAGAAAATCCAAAGTTAACAGGACCAGATCATCAGTTTCTTATTTATTTATTTATTTAGCCAGATAAAACATTGATCTGGTCCAAGAAGCCCCAACAGGAGTACAAATATACATATATACACATATATATACATATATATAATATATATACATATACTGTACATACATACACATATACACCAATAACAAAATAAAAACACAGTTAAGAATCATACACATAAGCAAATAAACAAACAAACAAACATATGCACAGCCTATGTACAAAATAAATAAACAGTTCATCTCTAGTCTTTACAGTTTTCTTCAATTGCATAAACACTCAAATCAAAAGTATTACACAATTATCAAAACCTTACACTCAAGGAGCAAAATATAGGCCCAGATTTGCACCCCTACAATGTCAGCCTCACTTTTTGCAAAACAATACACACAGTGATTTGCAAAACACTAAACACACTTGCATTACATTAGACACAGAATGTCAAATTACCACATATGAGCCAATTGGTTAAACACAGCCATCAGATGCGCAAACACACCATTGCTTAATTGTAGATACACAATCAGGTTTAAGCACTATAAAAATGCAGCAGGTGAGTTCACCTGTCTTCAACCAAAATGGAAGGAGAGTGAAGTACTGTACACAGAGAACGTGAAAATATACAATACATTCTCTGCGTACTTCACTTACAGTACTCTAATCACTGAGAAGTAGAATTGCTAAATGTGTTTTAGGTTAAGCACAGCAGTGTGTGTAACTGGTTCAAACAGAATTAAGTCATTATGTAACGTGTGTTTCATATGGTAACAAAATTAGTGTATGGTTTTGACAAGTGTTTAATTTAGCAAAGGATCTTTGTGTAATAATTGTGTGTGTGGTTGTGCTAATTGTGTGTTTTGAAACACCGGGCCCCGTTTTCAAAATCATGCTTAGGCAATCGAAAAAAAACTATTGTGTGTTTCATTATTTTTTTTTTGATCCACTTTTTCTCCCATTTTTCTATATTTTTCTCCCATCCCAATTTCGTATCATCCAATTCAACCCTCCCCTGTCACGAACGCTGTTTCTTGCCTCCCACAAGCCGGCTGCAATGTGGACTAAGTCATACATAGCACAAGTCCCCTCCGGTACTTGAGGTAACAGCAGTCGCATCTTTTCACCTGCGCAGCTCGATCTCTCAGTGTCGAGGAGTAACGCGTGGGAGGCTCACGCTGCCCCCGACACTTCCTGATTCTACTGCGCAGGCGCACCAACCGACTTGTAGGAGTCGCTTGTTCACAACGTTCGATCCCCACCCTTCAGTTTTCCCTCCCCGTAATACGGCCAATGTGTATTACTGCGGACGACCAGCCAAACTGAAAAACAATGTGGAGAGCTGGATTCGAACACGCGAATCCTAGCGTCTCCACACTGGTGGCGAGTGCCTTGTCCACTACACCACCTAGCCGCCCTTTGTGTGTTTCATTATATACATATGTTTCAGTCTTCTCATAAAAAAAAGATTAGATTTTTGGGTATTTTCCTGCCTTTGGTCCGCTTTGCATTCACATCTCAAATGAACCGCAGCAGGGTTCACTTGCAAGAGTGAATGAGCTTTCACACCACCCCAAACCAACCGGACTATCCGAGGTTTGATTAAAGCTTATTATAGGACACTGGACATGGGTATGGATGGCTCCAGGTGCTGCTGCGTTAAAGTGCACATCTTCAATATCTGTACTATTTAAAAGCACAGTGCAGGACACACTCAAAGGTTATCGCACCTCAGAGATGGCAGTGGACATGTATGACAGGACAAAGGCCATATGTAATGGCCTTTGGATTGAGGAACATACTACCAGCCAAAGGAGGAAGCAGAAAAGGATGGACGAGTATGTAGTTGAGTGATCTTGTGGCACAAGCTCAGACCTCAGCTCAGGAGATCAGCTGAGACAGAGACTGTTCTATCCAGTCGTCGACAGAATGCTGCAAGAGCTTGAGAGCAGGTTCTCATGAGTTGGAGAACAACGTATGAGAGGCATACAGGCATGTTATCCAGCCTCAGACCAGTTTCTCGCAGTGGAATTGCTGCAACCCCTCGCCACACATTACAATATCCAACTATTTCCAGAGGAGATCACAGTTGCAAAGTGTTTCCTGGTCAGGACAGGCAGAGATGCAGTCCCTACTATCCAAAGTGTCTTTTCCCTCCTGGGTGATGATAATAATAATAATAATGCATTTGATTTATAAGGCGCCTTTCAGGACACTAAAAAAAAAGTCCACAAATCGGTGAATGAAAGAATTATAGGATCAAATGAAAACTACTTACTAAAAATGTTTAAAAGTACTAAAAACCAACAAAAAATACCAAAAACTAACAAACATTCAGCACAGACAATGGGGATGCTGACATTAAAAAAAAGTAAAAAAAAAAGTAAAAAAAAAAAAATGTAAACAATTTTTTTTTTTTTTTTTTTTTTTTTAGATCCGGGGCTAGGAGAAAAACATCCGGGGCTAAAGCCCCGGAAGCCCAGGGCTAACGACGCCACTGCCTACCAGCATCATTGTTTACAGTAAATGGTAAAAATGGTCTATAGGGGTATTCGAAATACACTTTAGTCACACCCTTAACACTTTGGCTGCCATGCTATTCGGTTATCATTACCCTTAGAATGCCAGCCTTCTAGTAGTTTCCGTAGTCATTGCACTATGTTTGTGAAGCTGTGTTTGTGTTCTGTATTATAGCTGTAGAGACATGGTGTGGCTCATTTTGACAAACATTACTTGTAGTCCAGCATGGGAATAATAGTTTGTTTCCACACGCTGTAGTTTGTAGTTTATTACACGCTAAACATCGCACATTTCCAAGCAGGAGTATTTTCTGTTTGGCGAGTGATTCATGAACACCACTCGCCACACTGGCGAGTAAAGAAAAACAAAACAATGCCCACGTCTCGTTAAATACCTAAATTAATGTTACGTTAGCTGCTTACGCTAACTAAGCTAAGCAGCTAACCCTGAGAGAGAACAGGAGACGGAGAGGGGACTAGGGAAGGAGGGGGGGCGGGGGCAGTCTCCCTTTCTGTGTGGGGACTGAGGGAGGGGCATTCTGTGTGTGTATGTGTGCGTTTGAAAAGACCAGATGAAGTCAGGAGTATTATATTGATAGTATTTACTGAGGATGGACAGATAATGTTGATATTTAAACATAAATATGTTCATAAATGTATTCATGCTCATCATGCAACATAAAACAATTGTAGGAACAGTTTGGGAGAGGAAGGGGGAAAATGAACACTCACCATGCCCCGCTCAATCCAGTATTTAGTCCAGTCCATTCCAGCATCTCTTGTCCAGCCCAACCCAGTCCAGTGCAACCCAGCACAGCCTAACCCAGCCCAGCATCTTTCACTGCCCAACCCAGTCAAGTGCAACCCAGCACAGCCCAGCCCAACCCAGCCTAACCCAGTCCAGCCCAGCATCTTTCACTGCCCAACCCAGTCCAACCTAGACCAGCCCAACTTTCCCTGCCCAACCCAGTCCAGCCCAGCATCTTTCACTGCCCAGTTCAGCCCAACCCAGTCCAGAATAGTTCCCTCTTTCATGTTAATATGTTTTATGCTAATATTGTGAAGAGTAGAGACACTGTAACTGAGGGGTACAATTCCCTGACTGTATTGAATAAGTATGGTATCATTAAACCACTACTGCGTTATGTACATTACTACTGGCCATACAGTACACATGTATATGTGATGAACACCCACACAATAACACGGCTTAACAAGAAAGTACTGTTTATAATATTTATTAGAAGAGCACCAAGATTATCTTACATTTATTAAGAATGAGAGTTGCGCTTGTAAGGCGAAGAATGTACATGAATAGGTCAAGAGCGTAAGTCCATGAGCATATTACGAAGGGGATAATTAATACCACCTGTAGCATAAGAATTATGTAAGGCACACTCGTAGGTCAGCTGGAGATACTAAGGGGGTTCCCTCCGGTTGTAAGCCAGCAGGGGGGAGAAATGTTCGAATGCAAAAGTCTGGATCAACGGGGAATCAATAAGCTCCAGCTACGGGAGGCGGTACATTACTCCCTTGATCGGCAGACGAAAGCAGCAGCTATAATCCAAGTATGCGCGACAGCATAGGTGAAAGCCAGCCAGCCTCTCCTAGAGACGGGCTCGAGTGATGCTCCTCACGGGTAAATCCCACACAGCAGCGGGGTAGACGGTTCTCTGCTCCAGCAGCCACAGTACCAAAGCAATAATCCAGCCGGAAAAGGCTCTGCATTCACTGGTGTAGATTCTCCGGTGCACGGTACTTCACATTTAACTAGGTCGAACTTGACGTTATTTCACTAAGCTCTGACACTTTTACTATCCTATTCGCACGCGGTTCTAAGTGCTCTATTTAGATGCAAGGTTGCTCACTTCACTTGGTCGTTGACTCGTGATGAAGGCTTCAACTTGTTGGGTTAACTCGTTTGAGGGTAACTAACTGCTGTATCCACCTGCAACGTATTTATACGTAAGGTGAATAATCTAGTGCCAACCTTATTTCTGTCTCGTATTACTGCGCAAATCTGGGCATGTTGAGACATGTCTTAGCGGTGACTTTGAACTAGACATTGGGGGGTATGGCCATGGCGCCTAGGGGGTCGCTGTCCAATAGGAGAACGAATATTATGGTCTGGCCTGTACTAGGTAAAGGGATATTCCGTGTATATGTACAAAGAATATACAAGGGATATCAAACGATATACAAATATTATACATGGGATCTCAAGCAATAAATATATATATTCGGTTTAATCTGACCCTTTGTAACACACTGTTATTAATGTTTTATGCTAATAAATATTTTAGAGTAGAGACACGGTGTGATTATTACTATGATTGAAAATCAATTTAGACAAAGACATACAAAGAAGTAATTATCACAATTAGCGATTTATTTTTGACTGGTAAGAAATCTGTTTGGCTGGTAAAAGAAATCACCTACTCGCCAGTTGGCTGTTAAGCCAAAAAGTTAGTTTCCTCCCCTGTTTCCAAGATAATACAGTCTTTTTTCATAGATCGCGAGATAAAACGCGTTACGTGCAATAAGCCTAAACCGTTCTGGCTCATCCCCTGACACCCTGAATACTCCCAAATCAAAGGTATATGATATGTATATACCATCACAAAATCTAATCATCAACTCGTTGTTTTAACTCAAAACTATGATCGTGTTTGCCGAGCATGTTTTTTGTCCGGTGAAACACAGACCTGTGATTGTTTGAAAAACACGTTTCAGATTCGGTAAAATAGACATAGAACGTACCTTACCTTAACCAGAAAGTATTCCAAGAACAATAATTCCAAGTGATCGCATTGCCATCGCGATTACCAGTGTATATGTCTATACACGTTTTGATGGTCAAATACGCTTTTTTCTTTTTCTAGGTGATCAATGTGAATCTATATCCCTGCAGGAGGAGTGTGATTCAACCCAAGCCATCTAAGTTCGGACACAGACGATACCGCCACCTGGTGATAGTTGATTGGCATTGCAGTTCTAATGTGTGGGGATGGTCAAAAATTATGCAGATCGCTCTGGGCAAGTCTGTAGAGCGGGGATCAAAGTAAAAAGATCAAACGGTCCAAAAACGACTTTTTACGCTTTTGGCACTTCAACCATCGGCGCCCAATAACGACTTTTTACGTTTTTGGCACAGTCTGTGTTAAGGCCGCCACAGAGTCGGGCGTATGCAGAGGTCTGCGCGAAGCTCAACATTTCTAACACGTGGACGTCTGCCTCACGCACCGGTGTCACACAAAAGGCTGCTCGGCGTGTTGGTTGACATCGACCTGCATTAAATGTAGTAAACTGGCACGAGAAATGTAGGAAATTGGTACGCGGTGGTATGTTTGACTATGAAACCTCAAACAACTGCGGACATGTCGTGTGGAGTCCGGTTCGCTCACAGTACGCCTGACTCTGGTAGCCTTTACCGTATTGGTACTGGGTCGACATGGTCAATCCAATGACTCCAATAATACTTAGCTTTAAAAAGAATAAAAAACCTAAGTAGTAATTGTAATTAGTTGTTTTCCATATTGGAAGTTAGTGATAGACAGATTGATCTGTCCAGCCAATTAATCAGGCAGATATGTGGAATTTTTTTATAATATATTTTCAATCATATTTACTTTGATACATTTGTTGATTTAAAATAATAAGCAGATCTACCAAAGAAAAGAAGAAACATTTTTGTGTCCTATTTAGCAGACAGTCTCACCAGTGCCCCTTGTGGTTCTCGGTCAGTCGGGGGGACAATCCTCCCTTGGGGGTGGATGCCTTCTCGATGTATCCATGGCCGCCCGGGATTCTGTATGCGTTTCCCCCCATACATTTGATAGCTCGGTTGTTGGAGCGGATACGTCGGGAGCGCAGGACCTTGATCGCGCCGGACCGGGGCGCAGCTGTGTGGTTCCCGGTCCTGATCCAGCTCTTGGTAGCCATGGCCTGTTCCTTGGTCATCGCGGGCCCTCTCTCAGGCGCACGGGTCTCTGTGGCTGTTCCCTGTTCTGGGACAGCCGCTGATGGTTTGTTGAGAGGGTGAGTCTGGAGGGGATGGGTCTTGACCCTTCTGTGGTCGACACCATCCGGAACGCGCATGCTCCCTCCACTATCGCGGTTTACGCGGGTAGGTGGCGTACTTTCCAAGAATGGTGTAAGGTGGGGGGCTTGGACCCGGTGTCCTGCCCCCTGGACGCTGTCCTTTCCTTCCTTCAGTCTATTTTGGGTAGACTGTCGGCCTCGACGGTGAGGGTATATGCTGCGGCTATATCCTCTTGTCATGTGGGGTTTGAGGGCAGTATGTTGTTCAGCCACCCTCTTGTGAAGCGTTTCCTGCTTGGCGCTCGGCGTCTCAAGCCGGTGGAACGTTCTTTGTCTCCGAGTTGGGACCTCCAACTGGTCCTCGGCCGGTTGTCTGAGGCCCCGTTTGAGCCTCTTGAGCTGGCGTCTTTGGGACAGCTGTCCTTCAAGACTGCGTTCCTGCTGGCCATCACCTCCGCTAAATGCGTGGGTGAGCTGTGTGTTCTCTCGGTGCGGCCTGAGTGCTTGTCTATTCGTGTGAATAGCGGTGCGACTCTGAGGCCTAATCCAGTCTTCGTGCCAAAGAATGTCCGGAGCTCTTTTCGCTCCAGGGATATTGTGGTTCAGGCGTTTCATCCGCCTCCTCACGCTGATGAGTTAGAGGCGGGCCTTCACCTGTCGTGTCCCGTCCGGGCTTTGGGGGTTTACCTCAGTCGGACTCGGGACATCAGGGCTACCGATCAGCTCTTTGTTTGTTACGGTGGCCCTCGCGCTGGTAAGGCACTGTCCAAGCAGCGCCTGTCACATTGGTTGTGCGAGGGCATTGCCCTTTGCTACACGTTGGCTGGGCTGGCCCCCCCTAGGGGTGTCAGGGCGCACTCCACTCGTGGTGTGGCGGCCTCTGCCGCCTTGTTAGGGGGGGCCTCGGTGGAGGACATCTGTGCTGTGGCCTCCTGGTCCTCCCCGGGTCCCTTCGTTAGGTTTTACCTCATGGACATGACTGGGGGTTCTGTCTTCCAGGCGGTTCTGAGGTCTGGGACCTCCCCTGCGTCCCGCCTGTCGGTTGGTTAGCAGGGGTGTGTGGGTGTGTGCCACGGGGTGATGTGTCACCCGTGGTTCCGCCTGGTTCCCTCTTTTTTCGCGCTTTGATGGAGTTGACTGCCGCACCCTCTTCACTAGGAAGGGCGGTTGGACGGGACTCCCCTCCCCCCTGGTGGTAGGGCTTGCGGGTTCTCAGGGGGTACACTTGTCGGGCCACAGGTCTGCTCTGCCCCATATCTCATTATGGCGAAGAGCGAGACGCGATGCCAGTAATGCTATATAACGAAAGGTTATCCTATAACCTAGTTATATGAATACTGGCTGAGCATCTCGCTCTTAGCGCCCTGAGGTCCCTTGGTTGGGTTTCTATGATGGAAACATTTTCCCGAGGAAGGGGGAGTGTGACCATGTCCGGTGTCTTATAGGAGGACACTGGGGCGGGGCCTGGTCAGGTGCATGGGTGCATTGTTTTTTTAGGTAGGTGCTGGAGATAAAAATAATAATATATCTCATTATGGCGAAGAGCGAGACGCTCAGCCAGTATTCATATCATATCATCGTTATTGACAATCAATTCATCAGAAACGACCCCCCCCTTTCATGCATGCATGATGGAACATAATATACCGATCATATGCATTTGAATTTTTTATTGTAGCGTGTATAGGGACGAAATGCCATTGCGTTGCGGGCTATTACTAGCCTCCCAGGAATTACCCTAGACCACTCTAAAACCATACTTATATTCACCACGGTATAAAACGAGAATGTATGTGTAGCGGGGTGGATAACCTCCGCTTAGTGAGGGTGAGATTATACGAACACCGGGTAGCAGGGACACGGAGGAGCTAAGTCCCACCGAACCCCCAACTGTGGTAGCCGCGTGGTTAGACCTGAAATCAGTGTATTCCCCCCCGTTAATGTTAGGAGACAGGTTATACGTTGACACTTCGCTGAAATATACACACAACACAGTGGATCCAATTATCACAGTCCGGTTTACTGTAAATTGCAAATGAACAGTCACATAAACACCTCATCACAATACGGCTACACAATAAACAGCCTCTTCCTGTTCTGCAAGGAAAGAAAACACTATGCCACCTTTATACCTGTACAGTGGACGTTCCCTTTAAGGCGTCCCGGCAATAGCACCACGCATAACACTGCACATTATCGACAGACCTTCGCCCTGTGGCGGCACGGTAACATTCCAGCGCACAACTGTGCTACTGTACAGATAAAGTTTAACACTAAAAATAAACCAAACCTAAGTGGGGCCCACACTTTAGAAAGAATAGTACTAGAGCTAAGCCGGCATTACCAAAATAATAAACCCTGTTGGAGAGCCCTGTCGTGGCTAGAGAGCGTAGTGGCCCAAAACGGGACAGCCCCTTCACTCCGTCCAAGCATGCTACAAAAATAAATAGTTAATACTCTGCAGCGCTGAGGCGCGAAATGTACCTTTACTCGACTCGCCCTTGAATGAGAGTCTATAGTCCGAGTGCTGGTTAGCCCCGCATAGCAATGGTCTGGAGTTATTTGGCCGTAAAAGGTCCAGAGAAACTGTCACCTGTGATACTTAGAAGGGGGCTGGTCTGGCGGTCGGCAGGTAGTTGGTAGCAATGTTGTGGATGTCCAGTAGAATCCCTCGGGCCCGAATCCTCCTGCCGCTGGAAACCGGCGATACGACGTGCTAAGCTAAAAAGGCTAGTGCACTATACTTGAGCTAAGCTAATAGCCGAAATGGCTAGCCTGACTCCCCCGACTGTACGTGCTAATACGCAACACTTTAATGTTCATCTTCACAGCCCATCTGCCGAACGTCCTCTTTGTCTTTGGCGTACCCTAATCACTATACTTGATATGGATAAGCTTACGGCACGCAGCGTTACTTCTTCTGCTCCGGTGCACAATTGGTATTTCACGTGTTTCAACAAGTAGAATGCTCGTGGCCAACACATCCACTCGCTTCCGTGGATAACGCCGAAGAGACCCCGCACATGTGGCTCCTCCTCGATACCGGTCCTCTTCGCATCTCTCCACCGACTACCAGACCAACGCCAACCAGCTCCCCCTAGTGTTAGTCCTCCACGATGCCCCGCCGGGCCCAAGAGCAAACGGGTCATTGACACAGTTATAATGAACACAGTCAGACACATTCACGTGTCTACATATGGATGGAAAAAATATTCCTTTTTCACATCTTGAACGATAGATACTCTATGTCAAATGGGCCATAGCATTGCATAGCTATAATATTTAAATAGTTATAGCCCTGCAAACAAGGTGACTCCCACCATTTACAGCGGTGGCGGTAGCTACTACAGGATGAGGCTAATCCGTGGCGTCCAATGAGTTCATATCGAATCAAATTTCAAATCACATTTATTTGTAAAGCCCGAAATCACAAGGTAATGTCCCCATGGGCTGGACAAGTCTTCTTTAAACAAGTCAAGAAGAAACATCACAATAAATCAAGAACAAAAACCACTATGAAATCCAAAATAAATAAATGCAACACTCCCAGACATACTCCAGCGAAGTTAAGGAAAAACTCACTAAAAACCTAGCAATAGGAAAACACCACAGGCGATGTGGAGGAGAGAAACCTTAGAAGGGGGTGATCCCCTTACTTGGATATCGGTGATAATAGTGTTGCTATGGATGATCGATGGGTGGAGAATAAAACAGGTGAATAGTTGGTATGTATGTACATATATGTGTAATAAAACAAATATGTACATGCAATAGCAACTGGGGTACACACTGTAAGAAAGTTTTTGAAAGATTGAAATAGAATAGAGCTAAGAACAACAACAAAGAAAAAGCATAGGGAAACAAGCGCTAGTATGAAAATAGGATGAAGGCTAAACATATCATATTCCTTTTGCACACATCTATCCTTTCATATCTATCGCTTCATCCCTTAATATCTCTCTGTATCCTTTAATATGTATATGTTTATTCTTCAATATCTATCTATCTTCATCCTTTAATGTTTATCTCTCTTCATCCTTTAATATTTCTACCACTCTTCATCCTTCTTTAATATCTATTTATCCTTCTTTAATATCTCTATTATTTCTCTATCCTTTAACATCTATATCTCTTCATCCTTTAATATCTATATATCTTCATCCTTCTTTAATATCTCTCTTTATCCTTCTTTAATATCTCTCTTTCTCTATCCTTTAATATCGATATCTGGAGAAGCCGCGCAGCTCAGTGAGGATTATGTTCTTTGATTTCTCCAGCGCCTTCAACACCATCCAGCCGTCACTGCTAGCGGAGAAGCTCTCCGCGATGCAGCTGGAGCACGGCTTGGTGGCCTGGATCAAGGACTACCTCACTGAGAGGCCGCAGTACGTCAGACTAAAGGACAGTCAGTCTGACATACTGGTGAGCAACACCGGCGCCCCCCAAGGAACTGTGCTGTTACCCTTCCTCTTCACCCTCTACACCTCAGACTTCAGCCGCAACTCAAGCGGGTGCCACTTGCAGTAGTTCTCAAACGACTCCTCCATCGTAAGCTACATCACCGACGATGATGAGGAGTACAGAGCCTTGGTGGAGAGCTTTGTGGGGTGGAGCGACAGCAACCACCTCCAATTCAACACCAGTAAGACCAAGGAGCTGGTGGTGGACTTCCGGAGGGGCAAGAAGAGGCCCCCCCCCGATTCCCATCTCCATCCGAGGGGTGGATGTGGAGATGGTCGACTCATATAAGTTCCTTGGGGTACACCTGAACAATAAACTGGACTGGTCGGATAACACAGAGGCCCTCTACAGGAAGGGACAGAGCAGGCTGTTCTTCCTGAGGAGACTCAGGTCCTTCAATGTGTGCAACAGACTGCTGCAGTCTTTTTACCAGTCTGTAGTGGCCAGCATCCTCTTCTATGCTGTGGCATGCTGGGGAGGCTACATCAACTCAAGGGATACCAACAAGCTCAACAAGCTGGTGAGGAAGGCTAACTCCGTGGTGGGAGTCCAGCTACCTTGACTTGAGGTGATGGCAGAGAGGGGGATGATAAGGAAGCTGGCTGCCACCATGGAGAACCCCTACCACCCCCTCTACGACGAGCTAGTCAAGATGAGAAGCTCGTTCAGCCACAGACTCATTCCCCCCCGACACTCAACTAACCGCCTCGGACAGTCCTTCATACCAGCGGCCATCAGGCTCCACAACAGTGGGCAGCGACTAGCAGCCTCCAGGCTCCACAACAGGGGGCAACGACTGCTACCAGACATTGACCTGGGACTTATAGGAACCCAAGGAGGACAACCTACACTACCTTAGGCTTACTGCACCTTATGTGGATACTGTGATACTGTGATACTGTGAATAATGTATATTTCAGTGGATACTGTGATACTGTGAATAATGTATACTCAGTAGATAGTAAATTATAACACTACCTTATGCATACTGCACCTTATGTGACACTGTGAATAATGTGAATATGTTCTTCAGCTAGTTAGATAGTAAATTATATTGACCAAATTGACCTAATTGTTTACACTGCCTGTGTTGTTTTTTACTACCTGTACCCCCCCCCCCCCTTCCACCCATGCTGCTATGATGCCTGAATTTCCCCAAGGGGATCAATAAAGGAATATCTTATCTTATCTCTCTTCATCCTTTAATATCTATATATCTCTCCATCCTTTAATATCTATCTCTCTTCATCCTTTAATATCTATATCTCTCTTCATCCTTTAATATCTATATATCTCTTCATCCTTTAATATCTATATCTCTCTTCATCCTTCTTTAATATCTATCCTTATTTAATCTATTGCTCTATCCTTTAATATCTATATATCTTCATCCTTTAATATCGATCTCTTCATCCTTCTGTAATATCTATATCTTTTCATCCTTTTCCCAATCCTTTTCCCAATTACCCTTCCTGTCAAAAGTCCTGGAGCGAGCAGTTTACCTCCAGTTAAAACTGTTTTTAGATGTTCATCAAATCCATGAAAAGTTTCAGTCTGGCTTTAAACCGCGCCATAGCACTGAAACAGCCCTCCTGAGAGTCCAAAACGATCTAATTTTAGCTGCAGATTCTGGAAATCCCGCCATTCTCGTGCTTTTAGACCTGACAGCCGCCTTCGACACTATAGACCACACTGTCCTACTGTCGCGCCTGGAAAAACATGTTGGCATCACAGGCGTCGCCCTAAGCTGGTTCAAGTCCTACCTGACTGACCGGAGCTTCTCAGTCCAGCTTGGAGAATTCTTCTCCTCAGCGGCCCCACTTACCTGTGGGGTGCCCCAGGGGTCGATACTGGGCCCCATCCTCTTTTTATTATATATGTTGCCCTTAGGCTCAATCATTGCAAGGCACAACATGTCCTTCCATTGTTTTGCCGATGATGTGCAGATATATCTACCCTTACAAGCAAAAGGCAAGGTCACATTACAACCACTGCTAGATTGCCTGGCTGATATTAAATTATGGATGAGTTCAAACTTTCTCAACTTAAATGAGCGCAAAACAGAGATAATTTTATTTAGTAATGATTCACCTGACCCTACAGCCATTGCTCTAGGCCCCCTGGGCTCAAATATCCGCTCCTCTGTCAGAAACCTTGGAGTAATCTTCGACAGAAATTTTAAATTTGATAAGCAGGTTAGTTCGGTGGTCCAAACTAGCTTTTTCCACCTCAGACTCCTAGCCAAGACCAAACCATACCTCTCCCAGAAGGATCAGGAGAGGGTGATCCATGCCTTTATCTCGACCCGGCTGGATTACTGCAATGCGTTGTATATCGGCATTGACCAGTTGCTGCTTCGTCGCCTGCAACTGGTACAAAATGCGGCTGCCCGTCTGCTTTCCGGTACCAGGAAACGTGACCACATTACACCAGTTCTGGCTTCTCTCCACTGGCTCCCCGTCCGTTTCCGTATTGATTTTAAACTTTTACTGACTGTTTTTAAAGCACTACACGGGCTGGCTCCACCGTACCTAGCTGAGCTCCTACATCACCCCACCCCATCCAGAGCCTTAAGGTCTGCTGACCAGCTGCTGCTGGAGGTGCCTAGGACCAGGCTAAAAACCAGGGGAGATAGAGCCTTTGCTGCTGCTGCCCCCAGACTCTGGAACAGCCTCCCCCTCCACATAAGATCTGCCCAGAGCCTGGAGGTTTTTAAATCCTTGCTCAAAACACATCTCTTCTCCCTGGCCTTTGACCAGAGCTAGCCCAGCATCTATACATGACGTCAGCTGTCACTCTGCATTTTTATCAAATTTTCTTGTCTCTTTTATTGCACTTTGCACTTTGCACTTTGCACTGTACTGTACTCTACCTCTTTTCTAGTGTATTTTATTGCATTGTATGTGTTTTTTATCATGTTGTGAAGCACTTTGGTTTGGCTGTTAGTCATTTGTAAACGTGCTATACAAATAAAACTGACTTGACTTGACTTGACTTTAATATCTATATCTCTCTTCATCCTTTAAAGGGGAACTATCTTACTATTTCTTTCACTATTTGGGCAATGTTACACAATTCCTGTGAGACTATGGAACATATCTGTACGTTTTTTTCCCCAAAGAATTCATTGTTTTGTATTTCTAATCAAGTACTCGAGTCTAGAGCAGCATTTTCTGCACTTCCAGATTCCAAGCTGTTTTTGGCTGGGCTCCGCCCATACTCGCAATGCGCTCTGAGGCTGCGGTTACACTAGGGCCATTTCCGTTTAGTTTCATTCGCTTTTCAGAACGCTGCGTATTGGCAAGAAACATCACAATAAGTCAAGAAACAAAACAAGAACACCATAAGGTCCAACAAATTTAGAATAAATGCAAAATAAATGAATGCAATGCGAACACTCCCAGACATACCCCACGCGAAGGTAAGGAAAAACTCACTAAAACCTAGCAATAGGAAAAAATGCACCACAGGCAATGTGGAGGAGAGAAACCTTAGAAGGGCCAATTCAAGGGGGGATCTCCCTTCTTAGATGTCGGTGATAGTAGTGTTGCAGACGGACAGTTGGTAAGCATGCACTCATGTGTGCAGTGAAACACAGATGAGTGCATGCAATAGCAACTGAACATTTAGAACAATTTAAGATAGAGCTGATAGCGATAGCAACTGAACATTTTGAAAGATTAAAGATAGAGCTGATAGCGGATCTATTTGAGGCACAGGGGCAGCGCAAAGAGGGTCGCGTCCTCCCCGTCTTAATCACGGGACATTCAACACTCCGGTCATAACTCCGAGACAGCCGGAGACATATCTCTCTTCATCCTTTAATATCTCTCTCTTCATCCTTTAATATCTATATCTCTCTTCATCCTTTAATATATATATATCTTCATCCTTTAATATCTATATCTCTCTTCATCCTTTAATATCTATATCTTTCATCCTTTAATATCTATATCTCTTCATCCTTTAATATCTCTCTTTATCCTTCTTTAATCTTTATTCTAATATCTATCTCTTCATCCTTTAATATCTATCTTTCCAACTTCTCTTTCTTTCTTTATCCCCTGTTCTCATGCATTTCCTTCCCTATCCATCTACTTTATTTCAGCTTCTTTTCTCTCTGTGTCTCTGTCTCTCTCCTCTGTCTCTCTCAACCCTCCCCCCTTCTCTCTGTCATCCCTCTTTCCATCTTAACTTTTTTTCTAAGAATTCTCCGAAGCTAAACTGTTGTACCGTGTCTCTGAAATCAGCATGTTTCATGGAGCATAAAAAGCATAGTATTGGCTGATAAGATGAGCTGCTACGCTGATGCTCAGGGTCCTGGGTAAACAACAGGTGAAGTTGATAACGACACAGACAGCCAACCAGGAAATACTTCAGACAGAACAATTTTCCTTTTCAGCTAGTAAAATACTAGTAGTAAATAAATGCACAAGATAAAAAAAAATATATAATAATAATGGATAGATAGAGCTTGTTCAGATTGTGAGGTGACCGTGGTTCAGGAAGTAGAGCAGGAAGGTTTCCCAGAGTAAGCAACACTCACCTTAACACTCACTTAGACACTTGAACACTACATTATATTTATCTATTAATTAAAGAGATTTGTACTACATTCATACCTCATTTGCAATTGCACCTTACCTCACATTTTTACTACTTTAGATTGTATATTGTACTGTATATTGTATATGTATATTGTATATTCCTCTTTACTTACTTTTTTTTAACTTACTTTTTACTTACTTTCTTACTTACTTTTTTATTTTTTACTATATGAAGCACACTCAGGGGCTCATACAGAACCAAGCATTTCACCGTAAAGTACATATTATTGGGCGCCCTCGTGGCGCATACCATAGTGCCTCGCGCACCTACACGGCCGACCCGGGTGCCTATAGCTTATTAACAGCGGAAGAGTGCTGCCGAGTGCTTCCGCATTTTCCCTGCTGCGGCTGCCGCGCTGCCGCGGGGCGGCAGAGCTTGCGGCATTATGTAGCCGTAATCCCCAATGTTTTTCATTTGATGCTTAGCTCAACTGGCAGCGCTGCCGTGCTGTGGATCCTGCGGTCCGTTGGTGACAAGTTCGATTCCCTTCAAATTTTTTTTTTTTTTTTTTTTAACGTGCATTCTTTCGCCGGTTAAGTTTAGGCATGTTAACTTTAAGCATTGTTTCGGAGATGGTTATGGTTAAGGTTAGGCATTGTTTCGGAGTTGGTTAGGGTTAGAAGGGTTAAGTTTAGGCGCTGTTAAGGAGCTGGTTAAGGTTAGAGTTTGTCTTAGAGAATGGCAATATTCTTTCGGAGTTGGTTATGGTTAAGGTTAGGCATGGTTAAGGTTAAGGTTAGGCATTGTTTCGGAGTTGGTTAAGGTTAGAAGGGTTAAGTTTAGGCGCTGTTAAGGAGCTGGTTAAGGTTAGAGTTTGTCTTAGAGAATGGCAATAGACAGCCTATTTCCACGCTGCAGCGCGAGGCAATAGACAGCCTATTTCCGCGCTGCCGCGGTCACATGGGCGTCATGGCCAATCAGAGAAAACGCGGAAGCACGCGATGCACTCTTCCGCTGTTAATAAGCTACACGCGACCCGGGTTCGATCCCAGCTCCCGTCGTTATTTGTCACATGTCCTCCCCACCTCTCCTCCCATTCGCCCTCTCCTCTGTCGGTCCTGCGTGACCAATAAAGCTGTAAAAATGCAAAAAAATTATAATAAAAAAAAAGTACATATTATTGTATTGTGATAATTAATAAACAAACTTGAAACATGAACTTGGAAGGTTTCCCCGAGCAAGACACTTGACCTCGAACTGCTCACGATGAGCAGGTTCTCACCTCGCATGGTTTCCTCCGCCGTGGGTGTGTGAATGTGAGGCATAAATGGTAAAGCGCTATATAAATGCTGTCCATTTACCACAGCGGTTCATATGTTAGTTGCTACAGGGAAGTGTTTTCTGTCTCACCACCTGCTACACCTCGTTATCTTTCACCACTCTTCACCCCGAGCAACACAAACTATCACATATCACTACATACACTTACTTATTATACACACACACACACACACGTTGAACACTCACTACACAACACACAAATATTCTCTCACACACACACACACATTTACTATACTACACACATGCACTCATACACCACGTACACACTCGCTATCCCAGAGTGAGCTTACTTTCTATTTAGATCTTCAGACCCTACATTACATTACATTACACACACGTGTTTATCTATATGAGAGGACAGTCTGTTGAGTATCCCAGAATTGTCCGTTTGTAAATGGGACGTTCCCTGCCTGAGATATGTGAGGACAAATATATGTTGGCATGGAAAGAAGACCCCCACTGTTTTTAGTTTAGTTTTTTTTTTTTTTTTTTTTTAACAACAACACAACAACGACAACTATAAAGTACAAAAGATATACAGTGCAGGAAGAGGCAGAAAAGCCCAGAAGGCTTATAAGAAACCTCCACCTATAATAATAAACATAATTATATTACATATAGCAAGTTGGAAAACAAGATCAATGTAATGACCTTGTTGGAGTATGTGAGAGTAAGACGTAAGTGTGCGTGTGTGTGTATGCGCGTGTGTGTAAGTGTGTAAGTTAAAATACTGATATACACTTACAATATAATAATCAGATGTTCCTTCAAACCTTTTTCGTACGTTTTTGAAGACGTTTTTTTTTGCCAGATGGAGAAAATCATTCCATAATTTCACACCTCTATATTTAATAGAAAATTGCCCTCTGCATGTAAGAAATGTATAGGAAGATGAAGATGTAAACATTGACGAGTAGAGTATGAGTGGGACAAATCATTGTTTTTAAAGTAGGTCTTAAATTGTACAGGAATGTTATCCTTCATTAGAATGAATCTTATAAATAAAAACACATATTTGAAAAATATTTATATTATAGATATTTAGAATCTGAAGTTTCTGAAATAGAGGGCCAGGTGAGGCACAGGACTCAGATCGAGATGCGATCCTAACAAAGCGCTTCTGGAGGACTAATATTTTGTGGAGACTAGTTGGGAAAGTGCGTGGACAATTCCATCCGAGTGGCCCTGAATGCTCGTATTGCTGCTTACAACTCGGGCAGAGCATCGGGAAATATGGAAGAGTATAAGGTAGCAGCCTATATGCTATGCAGGGAGGTGCGGGCTGCTAAACGACGATATGCGAACAAGATGGAGACACATGAAGCAGGGTGGATTATCCCTGCTTTATGGGAGTGGATGTATACGGCCACCTGGTAGTGAGAACGCAGCAGAGCTGGGTCCAGCTGAGTCCCCAACTGTAGGCCAGGAATGTTGAAGTGGAGGTCGAGCAGCGGGAGTGGATGGGGCCTAGGATTCACTAACCTAGGGAGGGTGCACTGGTCCTTCTTGCCCTCCAGGGCGATCAGCAGTAGCTCCCCACACACCCACACTTCCCCCAATACTTCCTGGGCCCTCCCACATCAAATGGCAGTAAAGATGGATGATATATTCGCTCCCCAAAGCAGTACCCTTCCTGAATGATGAGTAGAGACATTTCACAATTAACTATAGGTAGGGGGGTGGGGAAAGGGTTAAATTATAATGAACATTAACAGACACGCACACAGTGGTCCCATTAAACTCTCCTTTACTGGAAGTCTGATGCACGTTACAAATAATTACACAAGGATGAAAGTTATTTCCACACTGGGCACCTAGTGCTCTCGCTCTATAACACAGACTAAAGTTCTTCCCACACTGGGCTAGACACAGTAATAACCCCTTCCCTTTAAGGGTTTATATACTGCTTCGCTTCTCCGTGGGTGGGGAGAGAGGGGAGGAAGAGGGAAAGGGATAAAGGAGTTATTCACTGCGATTTTTGTAAAAGAACACACATTATTATTACACTCAACCAGAATGACAGTGGGCCCACGTTGCAAATAAAAGTCCTATCTATAGCCGGCTTTTCCCCAAAATAATAAAGGTCGGGGCGCCCCTAAACACTGTTACCAGCGTCAGTTCAAAGCACTGTTTCTCTTCGCCCTTAGAGAGCCCGCGCCGCACAGAGAGAATGTCTACCGATAAAGTTTCAGCCCTCGGAGCGCTCGCTGTACTTAACCAAGTGGCGGGCCTGCTCCCACCACCAACCGTCCGTGTGGTGAGATGGCCGTCGAGAGGTCCCGTGATAGCAGGCAGCGGGGCTGGGTAGACGTTGGGCAGGTGACTGCTGGGGTAACAGTGATGTCCGCTGCTGGGCTGAAGGGGTGGGGCGACACGCGGGCTAAACTGTGGTGCTAGCCTAACTGAAGCTAAGCTGTGGGTCGTGGTAAACCCCCTTTCATGACGCATATACTTCAGCTAAAACGCAATGTGGGCAATATCTACCACACTCGTCTGCTTCTTCGTTCACAATGTCTCTTCCGCATTAACTAAAAGCTAAGCTATCGCATACTCATTACTAACCCGCTTCGTAACTGGGTTTATATCTTGCATGCTTGATGTCCGGAGCTCCAGCTCCGTGCGTCCTCTTCCCTCTCTGGAAAACAATGAAGAGGAAGTTCCTCCGTCTGCGCTGCGCCCTGAGCCCATCCTTCTTCACCTGTGTCTCCCTGCCCAACGTCGCCACCAGCTCCCCCTGGCGGTACCTGTATCCTGTCCCACTATTAAGTGTCAATGTTAGGATAGGGAGGATCAAGAGCGGTCAGCCGGTTACAGAACGTCCTCGCGAACACAGGGAATGCAAGGAATTAACGTTAGACACATTGAATTATTGTCAGACATATTCAGGTGTCTACACACAGATGGCACAGAACGACACAAGAGGCTTATGGCGGGGAGTACGAACGATAACTGATTATAAAGTCAGCCCCCCCTCAATAGTGAGTGCCGATGCCTCTCTCGCGGATTAACTAAACTCCTTTTACGCCAGGTTTGGAGCGAGCAGTGGCGACGTTAGCTCACCGGCTAATGACGTCACTGACGCGCCGGCTGCCGCGGTAATGGGGGGCTCATCCACTGGGGGGGGGGGGGACACTCTCTCATTGATGATTAATGTTTAAGCGTATAAATACTCGGAAAGCCGCTGGCCAAGATGGGATAACAGGACGAATACTTAAGTCCTGTGCAAACCAGCTGGCCCCAGTATTTACATCCATATTCAATATATCCCTGGCTGAGTCCGTGGTACCTGCCTGCTTCAAAATGTCAACCATAATCCCTGTGCCAAAAAACTCCTCTCCAACAAGCCTTAATGATAATGGCACTCACCTCTATGGTCATGGACTGCTTTGAGAGGCTGGTTTACATCTGTGCCTCCCTCCCTAGTAACATGGACGCACTGCAGTTTGCATACAGGGCAAACAGGTCCACTGACGATGCGGTCTCCCAAGTACTGCACAACACACTATCTCACCTTGACAGTCAGAAGGGGGGCTATGTGAGATTGCTGTTCATTGACTATAGTTCAGCTTTCAACACCATAGTCCCCACCAGACTGGTTGACAAGCTGATCGATCTGGGTCTGAGCTCCGCCATGAGCGCCTGGATCCTGGGCCCTCATTCATCAACGTGTGCGTAGAATATGTTCTATTTCCACACGTAAGCACAGAATGTAGAATCAGTGTACGCACAGGAAAATCGGGATTCATCAACCGTGCGTACACAGGTCCTATGCTCCTCCGTGTTGATGAATACCACTTTGTTCTACCGTCAATGCTCGTGCATGATTATCCATATATGGTCATGAAAGTGAGGAAACACCCCCCATGGGATGTGAAATAATGGACTGACCCGAGCGGAACTCTGAGAAACTTCACGGAGATTGTTCACTGCTGTCGAACCAAGAAGACACTATCGCGTATTATGGGATAAATAAAAGGCGGACTTGTAAACGGTGATGTCAGATATCAACGGCTCCCTAAGACCATTGCTGCAATTCTGCCTGGACAGCTCAAAATACTAATAAAGACCGTTCGTTGACCACTGTTTGGCGTTGGTTGTGTGTCATTATAACCGTGCTGTAATATGAATGCCTTTATTAGTTGTGTTCGATTGGCTATATGATTTTTAGAGGCATCTATTTTGTTGTCGGTATTACCGACAACAAAATAGATGCCTCTAAAAATCATATACTATTAGGTAGCCTATATGGATTACATATAATAGCAGCCATAGCCTACATTATGCAACAGTAACTTGCGCATACCAGTGTATACGACGGACCAGTGTATACCTTATATCATATCATATTCATATAATAGTTTACTCTATCAGCATACCAGCATGTAATATGTTCTTTGTTAGATCTCAACTCGTTAGACAGGCTGACAGACGTGTACACTTACGGTGATGTCGGATATGATATCTATTAACCATTGCTGCCTGGGCAGCGCAAACACTAATAAAGACCGCGCTGGAATATGACTGCCTTTTCCTGTGTTGTTTGATTAATACCCAGGGATTAAAGTTCTCCTCAATTTTATTCCAAATCGCAATGGATCTTCCGTCAATTTTCTACCTGCTGCATATGATTTCTAGAGGCATACTACAATCTATTTTGATGTCAGTATTGGGTAGCCTATATAAACAATAATACGAGAGCATATACAAGAACAATGAATCTCACTGCATGTATGATGTAGCCTGCCTTTCAATACATGAACTTGAATCCCATCATATACATAGTCTGTCCACTATCTGGTGTCATTGCAATGCGTTTTCTATTCTTTCTTATACAGTAAAAAGGGGGAAGAACACTATATCGTGGGTGTTCATATTCTGCTTACAGCTTCGAAATTCCACTTGTTTCGTTTAACGTAAAGCCTTTTAAATATAATCAAAACGTTCCCGTGTTTCTGCGGTCTGTGCGCAAAATAATAACGGGTTGAGCTACGCGGAGCCAGTACACCCCGTATAATAACGCTATATAAACCATGCTGCATTCATTCTGAGAGAAAGATCTATTATTCCAAATGCTATTTATAGGGTTTTGACCATAATTACACTACTGTTGCTATTTCACAATGAACTATAATGAATTACGGGGGTCATACAGAACACGCGCCAGTGTCTTTATTTCCGCGTTGGAACGAATGCATGTACTGAGGAGCGCTTGTGCGTAGTAACGATATTCTACCACTGGGCGTCAGCTAAGTGTGCTCAGAGCTGTGCGTAGACATAAGCACAAAGTCAAGTTCAAGTTGAAATTGATGAATCCCACTCTTTGCTTAGAAATGATCGTACGCACAGGGTAAGCACAAATCTGTGCGTAAGACACGTTGATGAATGAGGGCCCTGGACTTTCTAAGTGACAGGCCCCAGGCGGTCAGGGTGGGGGGTCATAACTCCAGCAAAATCACCCTGAGTATCGGGTCCCCCCAGGGCTGCGTTCAGGACTGTGTGGCCAGGTTTAGCTCCAACTCCATAGTGAAGTTTGCTGACGACACGGTGGTGGTGGGGCTGATCTCTAACAATGATGAGAAGGCCTATCGGAAGGAGGTTGATGAACTGGCACGCTGGTGCTGGGACAACAGCCTACTCCTGAACATTGGTCAAACCAAAGAGCTGATCGTGGATTTTAGGAGAATACAGCAGGGGACACACACGCCGTTGTGGATAAACGGGGCTATCGTGGACAGGGTGAACAGTTTCAAGTACCTGGGAGTCCACATCACAGAGGACCTGACATGGTCTACACACATAGATTCTGTGGTGAAACTCACCTGAGACAGCTAAGGAAGTTCAGAGTATCGGGGAAGATACTCCACTCCTTCTACTCCGGGGCTGTAGAGAGCATTCTGACTGGAAACATGACTGCCTGGTTTGGAAACAGCACGGCACAGGACAGGAAGGCACTCCAGAGAGTGGTGCGCTCAGCTGAGCGTACTATGGGTATTGCACTACCACCCCTGCAGGACTTGCAGGAGGTGCAAATCCAAAGCCTGCAGAATTATGAAAGACCCTCACCACCCCAACAACAGCCTGTTTAAGCTGCTGCGGTCAGGTAAACGCCTACGGTCACTAGGGATGGGTACCGAATTCGGTTCTTTTGAGGTACCGAACCGAAACACGTCGGTACTACCGAGTATCGATTCAAGTGAGATACCAAAAAAAAAAAAAAAAAAAATCTTTTTTTTTTTACTTTTTTTTTTTCATGTCAACGTTCACACGCACAATATATGCTTACCTAGGACTTGACTTGATTCAACAACAAAGCAGTCGGAGCAATGGCAAGCCGAAAACTGTCGAAATTGTAGTTATTTGAAGTTTGGATTTTCTTTTTCACGACTGAGGTAGGTAAATAAAATTTCTTGAGACTAAAGTACCGAAAAAAGGTACCGTTGGGTACCGGTATCGATTCACAGGTACCGGTATCGGTTCAAATGTGAAAGGTACCCATCCCTAACGGTCACACGCTGCAAGAACAGAGAGACTCCGACTCAGCTTCTTCCCCCAGGCCATCAGAACACTGAACACTGAACTCTCCACTCACAAATACACATGAGCACACACAGACACACACACACCACTCATGCGGCAACCGCTAAAAAAAATCACTTTAAACAAAATGTCACTTTAAAAAATGTTATCTTTAGAAACACTTTAAAAGAAGGAGGTACTGTATAGTTTAGATACATTAAGAGTTAACATTGTAAATTGTATATTGCATAGTAGTGTATATAAGAACCAGTTTCTCAGGAACCTAGCATGTCTTTTTTTTTTACCATGCATATCTTGTGTCTTATATATTTTATTTTTTCAATGCCTATTTTATTCTATTTTATTATTGTATTTTGCACAATCAATGCGGGCAAGACCACCCGCATTTCACTGTATGCCCTGGAATGTATGTGACAAATAAACCTCTTGATTCTCTTGATTCTTGCTTGCCCATACCACATGTCCAGGTACTGTCCCCCACATGTCCAGGTACTGTCCCCCACACGTCCAGGTACTGTCGCCCACACGTCCAGGTACTGTCCCCCACACGTCCAGGTACTGTCCCCCACACGTCCAGGTACTGTCGCCCACACATCCAGGTACTGTCCCCCACACGTCCAGGTACTGTCGCCCACACGTCCAGGTACTGTCGCCCACATGTCCAGGTACTGTCGCCCACACGTCCAGGTACTGTCCCCCACACGTCCAGGTACTGTCCCCCACACGTCCAGTTACTGTCCCCCACACGTCCAGGTACAGTCCCCCACACGTCCAGGTACTGTCCCCCACACGTCCAGGTACTGTCCCCCACACGTCCAGGTACTGTCCCCCACACGTCCAGGTACTGTCGCCCACACGTCCAGGTACTGTCGCCCACACGTCCAGGTACTGTCCCCCACACGTCCAGGTACTGTCCCCCACACGTCCAGGTACTGTCGCCCACACGTCCAGGTACTGTCGCCCACACATCCAGGTACTGTCCCCCACACGTCCAGGTACTGTCCCCCACACGTCCAGGTACTGTCCCCCACACGTCCAGGTACTGTCGCCCACACGTCCAGGTACTGTCGCCCACACGTCCAGGTACTGTCGCCCACACGTCCAGGTACTGTCCCCCACACGTCCAGGTACTGTCCCCCACATGTCCAGGTACTGTCCCCCACACGTCCAGGTACTGTCCCCCACACGACCAGGTACTGTCGCCCACATGTCCAGGTACTGTCGCCCACATGTCCAGGTACTGTCCCCCACACGTCCAGGTACTGTCCCCCACATGTCCAGGTACTGTCCCCCACACGACCAGGTACTGTCCCCCACATGTCCAGGTACTGTCCCCCACACGACCAGGTACTGTCCCCCACACGTCCAGGTACTGTTGCCCACACGTCCAGGTACTGTCGCCCACATGTCCAGGTACTGTCCCCCACACGTCCAGGTACTGTCGCCCACACGTCCAGGTACTGTCCCCCACACGTCCAGGTACTGTCCCCCACACGTCCAGGTACTGTCCCCCACACGTCCAGGTACTGTCCCCCACACGTCCAGTTACTGTCCCCCACACGTCCAGGTACAGTCCCCCACACGTCCAGGTACTGTCCCCCACACGTCCAGGTACTGTCCCCCACACGTCCAGGTATTGTCGCCCACACGTCCAGGTACTGTCGCCCACACGTCCAGGTACTGTCCCCCACACGTCCAGGTACTGTCCCCCACACGTCCAGGTACTGTCCCCCACACGTCCAGGTGCTGTCCCCCACACGTCCAGGTACTGTCGCCCACATGTCGAGGTACTGTCCCCCACACGTCCAGGTGCTGTACGCCTTGGGCTTTTTAGATAGCTAGGAGACAGGGTGGGCATGTCACAGCTATCCATCAGCTGCGGCCTCCAGCATGTTGTGGATGGAATCATACAACTGGCCACACAATATATCCAATTTCCACAGATGGAGCAGAGTAGAGCGTCACCTTTGCTGCCATCAGAAAGACGGTGGGCAGATTGTTAGCGGGTTACGAGCACAATAACAATACTCACCCAGTAGGGGGCGCTCAGGTTACACCTATGTAGCCACATCGATTTCACTTTTCGTCTCTCCCGACTGGATTTCACAAAAGTCAGATTTTTCAACAAGAAGAGGCATTGCCTCTCAATATCTATGCATTTCAGCGGATCTTAGTTGAACATGATTGGAAGTAGTGTTGTGTTTACTGTATGACTGTAATTGGTCTTTCTTAATGTGATTAGGAAAGGTGACGACAGATTGAGGCGAGTAAATGAGTAGTGAGGTGAAACGTTGTGCCTTAATGTAATCTTATAATTTGTACAGTATTGTTTGTATAATTTATCTGTACATATCATACATACATAATCAGCTCTACATCTGATTATAAAAGAGCAGCAATTCACTGCACCAGTCTACTCTACTGCTCTTTTTATTATAAGAGCTGGTATTTAATCTGATTGGGTTAATCAAGAGCTTCTTCTTGGACATTTTAAATCCATGCTTTTAAACCATTTTATCCGTGTATGTATTTAATATCCGATTTAGAATCCAAAATCAGAAAACCTATAACGGGCTGTTTTGATATAGTTGAGAATAAAACATGAGAAAATGGGATATTTTATTGTTTTCAATTTTGTCATTTACCATTTCCGATTTGTTGTTTCTCTCCGCATGTGCCTGTGAGAAGGTCACTAATGAAATGTCTTTTTCCTCCTATGCTCATGTTACATTTACAATTTAATTGACAATTTCAATAAAAAATTGCAAACTTGTCATTCATCCGTGGTTTTGTTTCAGGGACTCCTGTAGTAAAGGAGAGGGGAGGGGGAGAAACAGCCCAGTTCCGTGGTTGTTCAATTGCTTCGTTCTCTGTGTGATATAATTAATAAAATGTCCAATCTAACAAATTTAGTTTGCTCATAATAGCCTGCTGGTTAACCTCTGAAGTCTAAACCCTCTGTCCAGTGGCGGCTGGCCACTAGGGGCGCTGGAGCGCCCCCCCCCCCCCCCCCCCTGTTAAAGAGAGCAGGAGAAGAAGAAAATGTTTTATTTTTATTTTTACTTTAGACCCTTAAAAATAAAATAAACATGTTTAAAATGAATAATATTTACTCATTTTAAGTATGTTTGTGTTTCCAATGCACAATATAACGTTAATATATCAAATATAAATAATAGTTTTGTGATTCACATGACGTCACTGTCTGATATGAGAGTAGACTACCTGAGGCTGGGCGAGACATATCGCGCACACAGTGGGCATGCACTGGTTTCATCGCTGTACCATCGCAGCCAATTAAATAGGTCTAGCAAATACATTTCGCCTATCAGTGTGTTCAAATATGATGTAATATGATGGAATCGGAGCACGTTTTCTAGCGCACCAAGCAAGCAGGGTCCTTCCGGATTTTGCTACCTTGGTTGGTAGCTGGATGCAGTACGGTATGGACTGTTTAAACGTTACTGGAGTTTCTTTTTGAGTGGATTTAAAAGAAGTGGATTATGGCTTGTTGTGGACTGGACAGCTGAATATTTCGCCCCATTCAACTCTTGTGATGGTAAGTAAGTCTTGTAACGATAGCTTGGATGTGTGTGTCTGTGTGAGAGAGGGAGATAGAGGGGGATACTAACTAATTAATTTCGCCGCAGGGGGGGCATAATCACCCGGACAATATAATGGTAACTTGTTTAAAATGACAAGATATACATCTGTGATTATTATTGGACGGATCTGAATACGAGAGAGAGAGAGAGAGAGAGAGAGAGAGAGAGAGAGAGAGAGAGAGAGAGAGAGAGAGAGAGAGAGAGAGAGAGAGAGAGAGAGAGAGAGACCTGGGCGTGCGTGTTTGTGTAGGGCTATTGGAAACGTGGCTGCATTGACTGACTGTGATCATATATTGATTGATGGCAATGGTGATAGTTGTACTCTACCTACTTAAATATTCGCCAATGCGTGCCTCTGTACATGTTTGCAAAATGTTTGGTATAGCGCCCCCCCTGGAGAAGAATTCACCAGCCGCCACTGCCTATGCAACACTAGACATGTTTTGCAAAATTCGGTTTTGTATCTGATTCTCTTCTCCATCAAAATGTAAAGGGTATCCCCGTTGCCCACAGGCTGGCTGGCAGTGCGTGGAAGTAAGGCATAGCATATTGAAATATCTAGATTGGTTGCTTTCTCTTCCGAATGAGACTGCATCCAATCCACTGTATCTACAGATGGAGCACAGACATTCACAGTATAATATCTTACTACAGTATATAGCTACATATAGCATTAGCAGCGTATAAAGTTCGGTCAGATTACTTACTGAAATGTTACACAGCACAGAGAAAAGGTGGGTTAACTTGCAACTCTCCTCGAACAGCTGCTGCTTCGGAGTAATTCATGTGGGGATCAGCGTCCAGAGAGGCGATCGTCTCTCCTCGCAGGAGGTTGAGAGTGATGGCGCGTCTCCAGGCGTCACACACGTCCCCACGCTGTGCAAGACTTTTGGAACGTGGAACAATGAGTCTCGTTTCCCCGACGTTGTCCACTGCTTCAGCAGCTTCAGTACCTTCAGCAGCGCCAGCAGCGCCAGGTGGGGTGAGAGAGTCATCTGGTTGACATCCCTGACACCTAGCCTCCTGTCTGGCCATTTATCTGACAATGGAAGGCAGGTTGAGGGGGGTTGTACCTTAGTACCTGTCCTTTGTGCTAGTAGATGGTAGTAGGTTGGATAGTCAGTTACTACCCAACCCTGCCGGTATATCATATTTATCAGAGGTGTGGACTCGAGTCACAAATTTTATGACTTCAGACTCGACCTGACAATCATCACTTGCAACTCGATTTTGACTACACCAATGACTTGTGACTTCACTCAGACTTGAGCCTTAAACTAGAAAGACTTGATACTCTCCCCAAGCCCAACATGTACAAATTCCTTTGCTGATTACAGTTCTACTTTGGACCAATCCGTCAGTTATAGTCGTGCAATCAAGTTGAATGAGCAGAGAAGGAAGTTGTGTGTCAGTGCAGAATCATCCACATTTAATATACTACTAACTATTACTCTGTTGGCTTTAACATATAAACATGAAATGGCGTTACATTTGTGAAGAACACATTAGGACTTGGTTAGGACTCAAAACCCATAGTTTCAGACTTGTGACTTGCCGGTCTTAACTTGGGACTCGACTCTGAACTTGAAAAACAATGTACATGTACACTGACCTTCTACTAACTATATCAACAGAAAGAAAGATTCAACATGGGACCAAAGAAAGAGAAAGAACCTGGAAAGAGACATGGAGTAGACAATATAACGGTCCCGGCTGTGACTCGCTCCGCGAGGGAGATAGCAGCGGACAATATAACGGTCCCGGCGATGACTTGCTCCGTGAGGGAGATAGCAGTGGACAATATAACGGTCCCGGCGGCGATTCTCTCCGTAAGGGAGATAGCAGTGGATATTGAAAAGGAAATATCCGACAATACCACCGCTCCCAAAGCTCCTGCATCCTCACCCGAAACAGACATGGAGAATACACCACCCGATTTCGAGTCTCTGACTAATCTGATAAGGGAACTGATGGATAAAGCTGACGTCAAAGTTGGCGCTTTTAAGTTATATATCGATGCTATATTCGAAGAGGTTAAAACAGCGGCTGCAAACCAATCCGAGCGTATTACTGCAGTTGAAAACACCGTGGTCGAATATACACTGAAAGTCGAGGAGAGCAAGAAGGTGTGGTTAATTATCAAAAATGAAACTACTGATTCCCAGTTACAGGTCTACGAGACAAGGCTTGGTAAGTAATTATGGGGAAAACAGTTAATCTTTAGGGTAAAGAGTGCAAACCGATTATACAAGGATAAGTATTCAATAGAAAACTTCAGTTAAGAATCAGAAAATGTCTCTCTCTCTCCAACTGCAAATGGCATTCCGCTGTCACATATCTTCAAATAGGAAGCCACCAGGCTATCTAGATGATCAGGCCTTGAGGTCAGTAAGAAAACAGATGGCAGGGTGAAACTCAACTTCCTCCCCCGCACAAATGTATATAGTGACTGAGTAAAAACCCACCGTAAATAACTGTAGACCAATAAACTAGCGCCTTGAGGCTAGAGTGAGTGAGCAGGTCAATAAGTTCCTGTTTATGTTGGCTAGGAGGTCAACAATTCACTCACTAGAGCACTGTGAGAGGTGAGTGTAATCAGGTATTTTAATCTTTATGCTATGCAGCTGGCCAGAAGAGCATTTGGTCAGACTCAGGTCTATAGAAAACCACTTGGTAATTAAGGGCTTAGATCTAGACCAAATACACTGGAATATAAAGTATTAAGTATTAGAAGTAAGCTAGATGGAATTAGTTTATAGTATAAATAAGTTGGAAACTAATAAAGAAACATATTGATCTATTAAAAGTTAAATTAGGCTACAAACCTGATAGAATAACATTAGAAAATTGGTTACAATGCATGAGTAGTTGAAAAGGTTATAAATTAAGCTAAAGATACCACTTTAACTTATATAGGATAAATAGGCTTGAGCAGATCAATAAAATAGTTTTAAAAGAGATGTAGAGGCTCTAGACTCCTGGAGAAACAATGGAACTAATGTAGTCTAATAATCAGGAAGTAATCTATAAGTGTAAATCCTTATAAAACAATGCAATCAATAAGAAAGGTGATTTGAAGTAAACCGCTAATGGATGAAATGGTAAAAATAGTGACTGCCTCCAGTTATAGCAAAACGTAGTCTAAGAGGGCAAATACTACCTTAAAAGGGGACATTCTCAAATTTAGGATGACGTGTTCAACAAAATGGATACCATCTAAAGTAATTCAGCCAATCAGAGAAGCCATGTTCCTGGGCCTACGTCACTTGACGGGGCGGGACCAGGGAGGTGGCTTCAGTTCTTAAAGCAGGGGAGCTGATTGGAGGAGACACAGACGCAGAGAAGAAACTGATCCCGGGAGACGTTTCACCAAAGGATTCGAGAAAAGAGACGATAGAAACGAGACGGGAACCAAGCTGAAGACGATGATGACTTAGAATAGAAGTAATTCCTGCTGTTAAACCTTGATGATTCTGTGGTTTTCATTAAAACACAGATCGCGTTCTGTTTCAACTTGAAGAAGCGCCTGTCTCGTCTCAGACTTATTTCAAACGGACCAATCAAATGAATGAGAAACGTGTTTTGCAGCGCAGAGTAAAGGAAACTCCACTATACAACAGAAAAGAACGATCGATTAGCAATAGTTACATAGAAAGAGATACACGTTAAAGGCTTTTCATGAAGAAATCATGGAGCTAGCGGGGAGATGAAACAGGTGAACAAAGAGCTTTGGCAGAAGATACATGACAACGACGAGAAATCAATGGAGAGGCTGCTCGACTTCGAACGTCACACTCGTAGATTTAATATCCGTATTGTGGGATTGGATGAATCAGTAAAATGCACAGACGACTCATTTCCAACAGTGTTAGCTGAAATTCTAGGCAAAGATATCCTCCCCACAATACCGTTAGTGGATCATTGTAACAGAATCGGTACTCGGGACCCCAGCGGCAACAAGGTGAGAGTTATCATTGCTACTCTGCGTAAAACTGAAATAAGAGACGCGATCATCAGGGAGGCATGTAAGCAATGGGGGAAACTGAAATATAAAGATAAACCAGTGTCGTTCTACGAAGATTTGTGCAGGGAGGCTATAATCCGACGAGCCCCTTACAAGGATGTGATGCAGAAGCTCTATAAGAGAAAACTCCATCCCAGCCTACGCTACCCAGCGTTTCTTTCCATTGTGGGGGAAAATGGAAAAAGGATCGGGATACGCTCGCCTGAAGACGCCGAAGATTACAGGAAGGAAACACATCGTGATCCCGGCCCCTCGGCATCATCGGCCAGTCTCGGATGACAAGCGTATTCATCTTTTTTTTATTTTATTTTTATTTTTATTTGGATGGCTTTGCCATGGCTCGGACTTCAAAAGCGGCAGCAAATAAGCTTGTTGACAACATTGAGGTACAAATAGTTTAATACGAAACGCTAGGCACTATATTTATAGATTTCCGGTTTTTGTGCAGGCAATATTCTGACGTTGACATTTTGGAACATTCTGGATTTTTCTTTCGATCGCTCTGTGTCATACTGGAATATACTGGAATACACTTGAATGGCATAACTCTTGGGTAGGAAGAATAATCTGGCACATAACATCAGTTTATACAAGTCATGATCGGTGGCTAACTTTCTAGAATACACTGTACTCTTACAATGAAGGCCTGGGAACAATAACATTCGGTATGTACATGCACATGAACCAGATATGGAAGATCAATAAACCCTCATAACGGTTTAATGCCCACACCTGTCGGGGGACGAACTGCATACAAGGATTTAAAAACCTCATTTTCATCTAAAGGTATAAGCTTGGCAAAGTTATTTTAATATTTTAAGCAATTGCTCCCTTACTTTAGGGATTTATATAATTTAGTTCTAAAAAGCTCTTTTTTATTAAATTTTTTCTCTTTTCTTTTCTCCTTTTTTCTGTAAGGTTCCAACATATACATGTTAGTAGAAGGTTCAAATGAATATGCTAATTGAGGTATATTTTACATTTTTCATTTAATTTTTATTACATTAAAGGGAAGGTAGCTAGACCACGAGTGACATTCTATTAAATTAGAATTAAAGTTTTAGATCCTATGACAATTAGCATAGGAAAGTTAAGGTTAAAAGGCTCACTCTGGGCTAACCGGTGGTGTAAGGGAGGGAGTTATAAGCGAAGGTTGTGTTTTAGGAACACAGCCCTGTACGTCTCCCTGAGGGAGGGGGATTTAGGGGTGTATTTGTATATATGTATGTTTTTAAGCTCGGCTCTCAACGGGACCTCAATAGTTGGATGTATATCCATTGTGAATTCGTACTCCAGAAGCATTACCAACAATTACACAACAACATGTATAGATTATGGCTAGTTTGAATATAATGATCTGGAATACTGGGGGAATAAATAATCAACATAAACGCAAAAGCGTGCTCACACTGATGAAAAACAAACAGGTTGATGTGGCTCTCCTAAGCGAAACGCACATTTTAGTGGAAGACAAAGCTACGCTAGCGGACAACATATATCATAACATTAGTCACTCTTCCTTTGGAACGAGATCCTGTGGAGTTGCTATAGTCGTGAAACGGAAGTTGAATATTGAATTGAAGGAAGTATGGTCTGATACAGATGGTCGGATAACCATAGCTAAAATTGTATACAGGAATAGGAAAATAGCGTTGGTAGCGGTATATGCCCCAAATCTGTACGAGGCTAACTTCTACACAACACTTACCAGAACAATGTTAAACCTTCCTGAATACTCATTTATAATTGGCGTGGATTTTAATGCCATTTGGGATCCCGGGATGGATAAATCTTAAACCACCTTTTCCAATGACCAGAAAAATTCATCTAATGCGTTAAAGGATTGGTCTAAGAATACAGGTGTAAATGGCCTATGGCGATCACTCAATCCTACGACCCGAAAGTACTCTTGTCGATCTGCAAGACATAACACACTTTCCAGAATAGATTATGTTTTTGCATCCCCTAGACTATTTGATAACTATGACGTGGAAATGGTACCCAATGCACTATCAGATCACTGTTATTTACTCCTAAAAGGATCATTTGGTATACTGTCATCCCGAGCCCCAAGATGGCGATTTAACTCGATATTGCTGAAAAACAATGAATTCATTACACAATTCAAAGAAGCTCTTTCTGTATTCCTACTGGAGAATGTGAAATCGGTACAGGACCCCAGAATATTATGGATGTCGGTAAAGAGATTGATCAAGGATTTTACCGGGAACTTTTCCTCCAAAATACGTAAGAATCGTTGTTCAAAACTGGCAGAGCTGGAAACGCTTTACTCTACGTTATTTTCCTCTTTACAATACAACTACTCGGTTCGACTGGAAACTCAAATTAATGTGTTAAAAAAAGAGATTAATGCCATTTATAAACAACAATCTGAAGCTCAAATACATAGCACAAGACAACAGCATTACTTTCATGGTTCTAAACCAAGTCACCTACTAGCTATGCAGTTAAGAGCCAACGCAAAATTTGCAGATATAACTACCATTAAGGCACAGCAAGGACTTGTTACAGACCCTAAAAAAATCAATGAGACATTCAAAGAGTTCTACTCCAACTTGTACAAATCAGAAATGGCCTTCGATCAAAACAAAATGGATATATATCTTAATCATATTAACCTTCCTAAACTATCAGAGGATGACGCTAAACAGTTAGAAACACCCATCACACTAGATGAACTTAGGGAGGCCATATCTGAAATGCAAAGTGGTAGGGCTCCTGGAAGAGACGGTATCCCACCAGAAATGTACCTCTCATGTTGGGATGTAATTGGACCCCTATTACTTAATATGATTCTATATTCAATCAAGGAGGGGAACTTCCATAATAACGACAATATTGCACTCATAATAGTCCTCCTTAAAAAAGACAAAGACCCCACCGATTGCGGTAGTTATAGACACTTAAGCCTCCTCGGAACCGATATCAAGCTGTACTCAAAGGTATTAGCCATCAGACTTCAAAAGCATATGACGTCTTTAGTTCATCCTGACCATACTGGCTTCATAAGAGGCCGCTTGATCACGGATAATATAAGACGGTTACTACATGTGCTAGATGCCAGCAAGGATGACACCACACCTAAGGCGATGCTGTCCCTGGATGCGATGAAAGCCTTTGATAGGTTGGAATGGTCTTATCTATGGGCAGTATTAGAAAGGATGGGGAAAGAACTGCCTCTCCCTGAACGTCAGCAAAACAAAAGAGATGATTGTGGACTTCAGGAGGTCGGGGGTCAAGGACTACAGCCCCCTCAGCATCGACGGGGCACCGGTTAAGAGAGTGAACAGTTTCAAGTACCTCGGAGCCCACATATCCGAGGACTTGACATGGACCACACACATTGACAGTGTTGTGAAGAAGGCACGACAACGCCTCTACTTCCTCAGGCGCCTAAGGAAGTTCCAAGTCAGTCAGAAGATCCTTAGGAACTTCTACTCATGTACAATAGAGAGCATCCTGACTGGCAACATCACCTCCTGGTTTGGGAATAGCACTGCACAAGACCGTAGCAGACTACAAAGAGTTACACGTTCAGCCGAACGCACAATTGGAGGGGGGCTTCCCACCCTCCAGAACATTTACAACAAGCGGTGCAGGGGGAAGGCTAAGAGAATCATCAAGGACTCCAGCCACCCGAACAACTGCCTCTTTGAACTGCTGCGGTCAGGCAAGCGATACCGGAGTCTTAAGGCGAGCACAGAAAGACTCAGAAGAAGCTTCTATCCCCAGGCCATCAGGCTGCTAAACGAACAATAAACACTATGCAACAACCATCAAATGCACACAGCACACACACCCACACGCACACACTCACTTAAACAAACAACACACTGCAGCACCCACTCTCCACACTTTAGATCACACAAACACACTTTATATTTATTGATAAAGGATTTGCACTACAACTCGTACACCTACTGTAAATTGTACCTAAATTGCACCTCATCCCATTTCTGCCTTGCACTATATAGTATTGTATATTAGTACACTGCATAGTATATTGTATATTATATGGTAACTCAGTTACGTTTATTCTGCATCGAACATTGTACATATGTCTATACTGAACACTGTGACCTCATTTTTTTTACTTCTAATTTACATGCTATACTATGTTATTTTATTTCATACTTATCTTGTCTTGCACAGTCTCTGGAGCGTAACAGTAAGAAGCATTTTGTATAAAAGTATTCTGTACTTCTGTATGACAACTATTAAAGAAACTTGAAACTTGAAACTAGGAAAAGGATTCATTGATATGATTAAAGTATTATACAAAGACCCATCGGCCATTATTACAACAGGTATAATCACCTCCGAAATCTTTCCGGTATCGCGCTCTTCCAGACAGGGTTGCCCTCTTAGTCCCGGACTATTCGCTTTATCATTAGAGCCTTTAGCACAATATATAAGACAATCCCAATCTATAGAACCAATCGCAATTAAGGGCACAGAACATCATATTAGTTTATATGCGGATGACGTAATATTGTTCATACAAAACCCTAACACCTCAATGCCTCATCTTCTCAAGTTGATTGATGACTTTGGCAATCTATCGGGATTTAGCATAAATTGGCCAAAGTCGGCTTTCCTTCCACTTAATACCCCTGTAAAGAATACATTCCTTCCAGAAAAAATACCAATGGTTAAACACTTCAGATGTTTAGGAGTTGAAGTATTCCCTACTATAAGCCAAACGGTGAAGTACAATTACATAAAATTCCAAGATAAGATCAAATACAACTTTGACAGGTGGTCCAAACTCAAAAACTCAGTACAGGCACGGGTATCAATAGTTAAGATGGATGTTTTACCTAGAATCAACTTCATTAGCTCAATGTTACCATTACCCCCTCCTGATGGTTACTGGAAAAAATTACACTCCACAGCATACAAATTTATTTGGAATAACAAACCTTCACGTATAAAAAGATCCACCGCACAGAGAAACAAAGCCGACAGAGGTATGGCATTTCCAGATTTTTACCACTATTTTAAAGCATACTCTTTAAGACCACTGACAACCTGGTTTGATTCCCAAGCATCTGTATCCTGGAGAAACTTAGAAGTAAATATAGTAGCACCACATAGACTGCAGGACATAGTATACACCATATTATCAATTAAGCAATGCAAATTGAAATTTGGCCCCCTTATTACTCATGTGATCCGAATATGGCGTGAAACACAAAAATAATATTCTAACCAACATAAATGGCATAGTCATACTCCCCTATTCAATAACAATGCACTCCTGATTGGAAAACTACCTATAAGATACCCTAAATGGGAAAAGCATACACATATTAGGAGATGTTTTCAACAAACAGGGTTTCTGTAGCTATAAAGACATACATAAAATGTTTTATCTCACCAGTTCCACATATTATTTTTATGCACAGTTATTGGTTTGTTTGAAGGCTCATGGAGTCCCATTAAGGATACCAATTGAGCACCACAGATACCACAAATTCTTCTATGAAAGAGAGACATCGAGAGGTTTCGTATCAGATTTTTATCATCACTTACTAACTTCCTTGTATGGAATCCTCCCCCTAGACTCAGTCTGGAGGAGGGATATACCAAACTTGGAAATACATTTTGATTGGCAAGAAGTCTGGGCAAACGTTCGAATTGTGTCACGTAACCCGGACCATCAACAAATTAATCTTAATTATATTCATAGGACATACTTGACTCCTATAAGATTGAACAGAATGGGACTTAAACAAGACTCCAGATGTTCCTTATGTACAAATGGGTGTAGCAGCCTGAATATTCTACAAAGTATTCAGTAGTGCTAACTAACTGTTACTTTCCCTGTGTGTGTATAACGTGTGATTCACAGTGTTCCTTTGGATAGCCTAACAGTGTTCCTTTGGATAGCTCGCCCAGTCTAACAACGAGGTGAGGTGCTACTCTTCTCCGGATGCAGTATGGATTACTAGCAATAACATTGAGCCCTTTTTCCCTTTCTGGAGCGGTCCTTGAGTGGGACCAGTGGAGGTTGCCAGCAGGGGGCGGAGTGGCAGTGGTGGCAGGTGGAGCAGTGGAGAGAAGCAAGCAACGAGGAAGAGGGAGTTACCTGGAGGCGAGGGGAGCAGGAAGCTCTCTTCGACATTGGACTTGACAGTGATCAGTCGCAGTTACAGTGGACGGGTACTCAAACGAGCCCGTGGAAGAAGTGACGTTGGAGAGCCCCGCCGGAGCGAGCGGCGGGTGATGAGGAATACTTGCTAGTGACGGGTTATCCTAGAAGTATCAGCGATAGTGTGTGAGTAAGAGAAACCGAACCCAAGGACTAACGTCTAGAGCTAACGAGACTAACGTCTAACGTTATCGGGTTATAGTAGTTACTGTGTGCGGTATAGTAGTATGCTGCTAACGGCTCCGTCTGACTTGAGTAGACTACCGGGCGCGAGGCGCTGAAGAGACCGGTGGTATAGCCAGCCACGTTGCGTTAGCAGTGTAACCGAATAGCAGGAGGGTGCGTCAAGACCCAAAGCTTAGCTGTGTTTAGGGTAGCCAAAGTATTAGCTCGCGCGACAGAAGCAAGCCAGCAACAGCAGCGGTGGACGTTTCCCAGACGGTACAGAGGACGCCTCATCCCACCAGCAGAGGACGCCATACAGCAAGCTCCGCCAGCTAACCACTGCCTGCTGTTCGCCCAGTCTGCTGGCTGTGCTCGCGGATCGCTGACGCCATCTTGTCACCCGGACGAGCGGTGACAAGAGTGGGTCTGCCATCTTGGCTAAGTACTAACAGTACCACGTGTATCAACAGCAACGTCCATTGAAGTGAACGCTAACAACCAGTGTCTAAGGCAGTCGTGCCCAACCAGTCGATCGCGATCGACCGGTAGGTCGCGCGCTGGTTTCAAGTAGGCCGCGAGATTATTTTGGAAAATCATTTAATTTGATTTGATTTGGAGGGGAGGACAACACACGTTCGAGCAGTCCTGTGTATAAAAGGCAGCCTGGGCCAATCGATACCGTCTACATTCCGGACAGCGAGCTTCACTCATAGGGATGCAAATTGATGCCTTTGTTTTCATGGAGTGGCATGAGTGGGGGTCGGGCCCATCACCTGGCAGGTACAGTATAAACGTGGCTCTGAGACCAGTCTTGAGTCACTCGAAACTGCAAGATGAATGAAACACCACCAGCTAAAAAGAGGTTCATTCAGAGGACGCTAGTTTTCAACAACGCAAGCAAGACTTCACTGCCGCCGCCGCCAGGACCCTCCGACGAGCTGCCGCCGCCGCCGCCAGGGAGCAGCTCCAACGCCGCCTCCGACGAGCTGCCGGATAGCACCAGCGTCAGCGCCGCAAGCAGAACCGGAGCAGCCAAAAGACCAAAAACATATCATTTCCATGAAGAGTGGGAGGAGGCTTACTTTTTTGTTTATTTCAACGCAAAGTCAGTATGTCTGATTTGCAAACAAACTGTGGCTGTGCCGAAAAAGGGTAATTTGGAGCGGCATTATACAACGATGCACAAGAAACACAGCGCGGATTTTCCTCCAAAAACAGTCCTACGAAGAACAGCACTCCAGCAGCTGAAGTCTTCACTAGTGGGACAACAGTCCACTTTTACGAAGCCCAGCACCAAGGCAAAAGCTGCAACAATTGCTTCTTATCGTGTCAGTCACATTCTCGCTAAAAAGAAAAAATCCTTTAAAGACGGCGAATGTGTAAAAGAGGCATTGACTGCCGCTGCCGATTCACTCTTCGGTAATTCCAAGTATCACACAGAGATTATGGATGCTGTTAAAGACCTTCAGCTGTCACGTAATACAAGGGATGAAGGCAGAGTTCTGGGAGCTACTGCTGCCTGAGAAGTACCCCAACCTCAGAAGATGTGCCATGAACTTAACAGCATGTTTTGGATCAACCTACCTGTGTGAGTCTGCTTTCTCTCACATGAAGATCATCAAGTCCAAGTACAGAACCACATTAACAGATGACCATCTTGTGGACTGCCTGAGGCTTGCAACGAGCTCCTACAACCCAGACATTGAAAAACTAGCTACCTCTTCCCAGTGCCAGCGTTCTCACTAAGGTAGAGACATTTAATAAAAAAAAAACAGATAAAGGAGAACTATCAGTGACTGTTGACAGACCTTTTTGTGGAATTGTTTTTTTATTGTATTCCATTTTGCAATGTGACAGCTCTGTTTACACATCATTCCTATTCCTTTTTTTATTGTACATATATTTTTATTGTATTGTTCCACTTTTGCTTTGGCAATGTAAACACATGTTTTCTCATGCCCATTGAACTGAGTGTGTGTGTTGTCAGTGTGTATGCAGAGTGTGAAATAAACTTGAGAAGTTACAGTTACAGTCTTGTCATTCTTGTAAGTCCTACACACTGTTACAATGATATATAAAATAGCATATTATATTATATACCCATTAAATATGCACATGACAGAAAATATTATATGCCATATAATATTTTCTGTCGTGTGCATATTGAATGGGTAATACTATTTACATTTACATTTTTTTACATTTAGTCATTTAGCTGACGCTTTTATCCAAAGCGACTTACAAGTTCTGTACGACTATTACTACTAATACTAGCCTTATGCACCTTATCACACTGAATACTGTGAATATATTTTTCAGTTAGTTAGAATCTAACTAACTGAAAAATATATGCACAGTATTCACAGTGTCATAAGGTGCATAAGGCTAGTATTAGTAGTAATAGTATTACCCATTCAATATGCACATGACAGAAAATATTATATGCCATATAATATTTTCTGTCGTGTGCATATTGAATGGGTAATACTATTACTACTAATACTAGCCTTATGCACCTTATCACACTGAATACTGTGAATATATTTTTCAGTTAGTTAGAATCTAACTAACTGAAAAATATATTCACAGTATTCACAGTGTCATAAGGTGCATAAGGCTAGTATTAGTAGTAATAGTATTACCCATTCAATATGCACATGACAGAAAATATTATATGCCATATAATATTTTCTGTCGTGTGCATATTGAATGGGTAATACTATTACTACTAATACTAGCCTTATGCACCTTATCACACTGAATACTGTGAATATATTTTTCAGTTAGTTAGAATCTAACTAACTGAAAAATATATTCACAGTATTCACAGTGTCATAAGGTGCATAAGGCTAGTATTAGTAGTAATAGTATTACCCATTCAATATGCACATGACAGAAAATATTATATGCCATATAATATTTTCTGTCGTGTGCATATTGAATGGGTAATACTATTACTACTAATACTAGCCTTATGCACCTTATCACACTGAATACTGTGAATATATTTTTCAGTTAGTTAGAATCTAACTAACTGAAAAATATATTCACAGTATTCACAGTGTCATAAGGTGCATAAGGCTAGTATTAGTAGTAATAGTATTACCCATTCAATATGCACATGACAGAAAATATTATATGGCATATAATATTTTCTGTCATGTGCATATTGAATGGGTAATACTATTACTACTAATACTAGCCTTATGCACCTTATCACACTGAATACTGTGAATATATTTTTCAGTTAGTTAGAATCTAACTAACTGAAAAATATATTCACAGTATTCACAGTGTCATAAGGTGCATAAGGCTAGTATTAGTAGTAATAGTATTACCCATTCAATATGCACATGACAGAAAATATTATATGGCATATAATATTTTCTGTCATGTGCATATTGAATGGGTAATACTATTAGTACTAATACTAGCCTTATGCACCTTATGACACTGTGAATATATTTTTCAGTTAGTTAGATAGTAAATTATATTGACATTTGTGTTGTTTTTACTACCTGTACCCCCCCCCCCCCCCCCCTTCCCCCATGCTGCTATTATGCCTGAATTTCCCCAAGGGGATCAATAAAGGAATATCTTATCTTATCTTAGCCGAGAGTAGGACAAATTTGGGCTGGTAGCTCTCGGCTAGGTGGCAAATTAAAAAGTAGATCTTGGTTCAAAAAAGGTTGGGCACCCCTGGTCTAAGGGGTACCCCGAACAATTTAAGCCGGCTTAGGTTAGGTTTTCTTTGGTAACGTGGGCCCACATTTATTGGTTTATTTTGTTATTTGTTTATTTGATTGTTTGATTCCCAATGTGTCTACATTCTATGCCTGGGTTCCCCCAGTACAAGCGGGGTGCTTTTGAGCACTCGGTGCCTATGGTGGGAAGAGCTTCCCCTACATTGATAACAAGAGCACCCGGTGCCATATATTAAGAATTAACGTTGTAATGTATAACCTGCCCAGGCTTCACTAAAGTAGACCTAATTGGGATCATTGTGTGTGTCTCTTTCTTTGAGTTCCATTTGCTATTCTAACCTCTGGGTAAATATTGTGACTGCATAATTATTTAACCCTTACACCCCATTTACAGAATAGCATTTGAAGGGTCTATACAGGTGGTCAAGGAAGGGTACTGCTTAAAGGGAAACCCAATAATACTATTGAACTGACAGTCACTGGGTGTGGGAGGGCTGTCGGAGGGCTGTCGGAGGTACTGAGGGAGTGAGGGTGTGTGGGGAGCTACTGCTGACCGCCTTGGAAGGCGAGGGAGACCAGAGTACCAATCCCCAGGTTAGTAAATCCTGGGCCCCATCCACTCCAACTGCAAGCCCTCCAGAACGACGTTCCGGGCCAAAGACGGGGGTACATATAGGTCCAATACTATAGTATCCTACTACCCAGTGTCTGTGTACTACTACTCCCACAAGCAGGGATAATCCACCCTTCTATATGAGGGTACATTTATGCACATGTATTGGGATTGCCCACCAGTTAAGATATTCTGGAAAGAAGTGGCCCAGCAATTATCAAATTTCTTATTTCTGAACATACCTGTACACCCCTCTGTAATGCTGTTGAATGATGTTTTTCAGTATGGAGCCCCTATACAGCAAAAGAGATTAGTTTTATCTGGTCTCACAGCGGCTAAAAAATGTGTCGGAAGGTATGGGTTCTTACATATCTCGATGTGATCTATCTAGAAATATCTACAGCAAGAATTTTAGGTGTCAGTGAAGCCAACATTTTCAATCTGGTTAGAAGTGGTGGAGAGAATAAAAGCTAGCATATGAATTGTAGTGCCTGGTTAGAAACGAATGATAATGGATGATTATCCAAGTGGGGATCCGGGGGGGGGGGGGGGGGGGGCGAGCGAGAGCATATGTATGTAGGGAGCGAGAGCATATGTATGTAGGGTATTAGATAGCAAGTATTAGATTCAGATTCAGATTCAGATTTCTTTATTCACCATATTGTACAGGTACAAATGGAACGTGATTTGACATTTCAGTGCATGATTATTCACAAATAGGAACAACAAAATAATAATAATGATAAATAAATAAGTGCAAAACAGGACAGAACAGTGAGACAACAATAAGACAGTAAAGTGCAGTGGTAGTGGTAGGGGACATGGATACAGTGCAGCATAGTTCAAGTCCAGAAGTCCAGCCCTAGCAGCTCGCCATAGAGGGGGGGTGGAGCAGGGGGACACCTGACTCGTTAACCAGGCGAGCCGCTGAGGGGAAGAAACTCAGTCTGTGGCGGGACTTTAGTGTCTTGGGCAGCCGTAGCCGCCTGCCGTGGGGGAGCATGTTGAAGAGGTTGTGACCCGGGTGGGCGGGGTCTGCCATGATCTTCCTCGCCCTCCTCAAGGCCCTGGTGGAATGTAGGGACTCGAGGGAGGGAAGGGGGCAGCCGATCACCCTCTCCGCCGAGCGTATCACCCGCTGCAGCTTGGCCTTGTCTCTGACCGTGGCTGCAGGGAACCAGGTGATGATGGAGAGGGTGAGGATGGACTGGATGATGGCGGTGTAAAACTGGACCATCATGGTCCTCGGCAGCCTGAACTTCCTCAGCTGACGTAGGAAGTACATCCTCTTCCGGGCCTTTTTATTGAGAGCGATGGTGTTCAGCTCCCATTTTAGGTCCCGGGAGAGTGTCATGCCGAGGAAGCGGCAGGACTCCACAGAGGCCACCGGGGTGCCTCCCAGAATGATCGGGTGGGGGGGGCTGCCTTCCGCCTGAAGTCCACTACCATCTCCACTGTTTTCTGGGCGTTGAGGTCCAGGTTGTTGCAGCTGCACCAGCTCAGCAGCCTCTCGATCTCCCTCCTGTAGGCGGACTCGTCCCCCCTGGATATGAGACCCACCAGGGTGGTGTCGTCTGCAAACTTCAGGAGTTTGACCGAGGGGTGCAGAGAGACGCAGCTGTTGGTGTACAGGGAGAATAGTAGTGGGGACAGAACACAGCCCTGTGGGGAGCCAGTGCTGATGGACTTGGGATCGGAGATGTTGATTCCCAACTTCACCCGCTGAGTCCTGTTAGTCAGGAAGTCCGTGATCCACCTGCAGGTAGAGTCCGGCACCTGCAGCAGGGACATCTGGTGCTCCAGGATGTGCGGGAGTATGGTGTTGAAGGCCGAGCTGAAGTCCACCAACAGAATCCTGGCGTAGGTCCCTGCAGTGTCCAGGTGTTCCAGGACATAATGCAGAGCCATGTTCACAGCATCGTCCGTGGAACGGTTGGCTCTGTATGCAAACTGCAGGGGGTCCAGGAGAGGGTCTGTGGTGGACTTCAGGTGGGCCAGGACAAGGCGCTCAAAGACCTTCATGACCACAGACGTCAGGGCGACCGGTCTGTAGTCGTTAAGGCCTGTGACCTTGGCCTTCTTGGGGACGGGGATGATAGTCGAGGCCTTAAAACATGCTGGGACCCGACACATTTTGGCTTGTAGTTGGTGATGGTTTTTAGACCTTTCCAGACTGAGGAGGAGTTAACCTCGGAGAACTGCAGCTGCAGTTTCCCCGAGAAGCGCTGTTTCGCCTCCTTCACTGCTCTCTCGAATCTGTACTTGGCCTCCTTAAAACAAGCCTAGATTAGATTAGATGTATATCTCGTATACTACATTTATTTAAATGGTGATTTCATTGGATGATTACTGTTAATGCTTGTGTGTCTAATTTTATGTTATGTTTAAAAAATAATTAAAAAAAAACCAATGTACAGACTTCAGACTTTCTAAACAATGACTTGGTCCCACACACACACACACACACTCACACACACACACACACACACACACACACACACACACACACACACACACACACACACCTACACGCACGCACGCACGCACGCACACACGCACGCACGCACGCACGCACTCACGCACGCACGCACGCACGCACACACACACACACACACACACACACACACATATATAACAACACTATATATGTATAGAGGTAGAACAGAGGAGCAGGAGGACATGTGATATTGATGGTGCCTCCACTGATTATAATGAACAAAGACAGTGTAATTAAAAAGGGCATTCAAATGCCAACCACATGACATTAGCTTGGCATCAGCTCTACACTGTCATTTTCACAGTCAGCACAAAACATGTGCTCCAGCGCCATTCATTTAACTTTATTTACTAATTATTCTTTTCAGACTTTGTTTGTCAAAGTCAGCACAAAGGCAAAACGTCTTTTTGGAGCACATTTCCCCCTGATTTTATCTCTTGTTTTCCTCCACGGTCCATGGGGTTTCTTTTCCCCCAGTTGATAATTGCATTATGAGTGTTTTTTTTAGCTGACAAACTAAAAGTTGAGAGTTCAGTTTCCAGTCAGGCAGATCCCCGGACACCCGGCTTTATCTGGGGTTGGCTGAGAAAAAAACAACAACAACAACAACAACAACAACAACAACAACAACAACAACAACAACAACAGCAACAACAACAACAGATGCAGTCAAAGCACGATGCCCGGAGGATGCCACTTCAAGACCCTCACCTCCATGTTCCCTTTCTGTATTGTATCTTCTTTTTAATGCTGAGCATTGTAATGTGTCTGGCTGTGTGACGATGTTAACTTGTTGGCAACAAAAAGGGATTACACCGAGATAGCTTAGCTTACCATGAAAGAGCTAGTTAGACAATGTCACTGTTGGGATTTCACCCGTTTATCAATAATAAGGTGACCAGGCACAGACTTCGGGTCTTGTTGAGCAATCTTACATTTAATTGTCTTGTCACAATGTGTGTTGTGTGAATATGAATGCTGTGTTGTGTGAATGTGAATGCTGTGTGAATGTGAATTTAGTGTTATGTGAATAGTGCTGTGTTCCAGCTGCTTTTACACATGCTGTAGTGCAGCCTCTTATTAAAAAGAAATTCCTGGTCCCCTCTTTTCTGGCTAATTTCAGGCCGATCTCTAAATTGCCGTTCCTATCCAAGGTTTTAGGAAAAGTAGTTCAGCTGCAGTCTTTCCTGGTTGCCCATGGCATTTACAAAAAATACCAGTCTGGCTTTAATAAACATAAACATAAACTCAGAGAAGAAAATAAAGGGAAAAGACAACCCGTATCCGGGTCTGACAGCACATTTTCATATCATAATATCATAACGCAGAGGCTGAGACAAACTTTTTTTTGCTGCCGGTAGAACATCGTGTACAAATAGGAAGAGCCGTTGCGTGTCGTGCTAACCCTTCGAGAAGCTTTGTGGTCCGAGCTTGAACTTTCCATAAATGTGTCTCCATAAATCCATTTAGTTAGATCCAGCACTGAATGTATCTTGTGATTATTATAAATTTTCGACGACGACAACAAGTCAACAACTATTAGCGTTAGTTATTTCCTGGTTGCCGTGATTCCGGACGTGATGTCAATCGAATGCCACGCGCTCAGCCTAGTGTGACTTACGTATGACGAAAGCACGTAAGGGCTTGCACTAAAACAACCCATAGAAATGCATTGGAGGTCGTGGTTTTTGAAGAAAAGAAATGCCAACACATGAATGAACGAGAGGACTGAGGGGCGATCGGCAGCCAGAGAGAAGTCAGACAGTGCATCTGAGATTAATTCCATAAGAAAATGAAATGCTGCGGCTGATTGTACTATGATATTCAGAGGCAGGATTTAAAAAAAGAAAAAATGTATTATATTTATCATACATCATTATTTTTGTAAAAAAATGTATGACATATATTTTTTATAAAATCACCTGTGGCAGGGTGGGCGACGCACAAATCACCATAATCAGTCAGCCGCCCCTGGTGCTGTGTCTTGGTTTGAGGAGCGTGAAGTAGTTGTAGTCCACTGTGACCTGTTTATAAGATCCAGTAATAAGTAATAACACACCAATTTACTGTATTACAATTTAGTTGATATATTTCTCATAATAGCAACACATGGCAACCGTTGTTTTGTACATAATGTAGCAACTGCTGTGTCCTCATGCTGGAGATGTGTGGATGCTGCCCCCAGGCTCCCTTATTAATGACAGCAGTTCATGAGAATATTAAACGGGTCATAGGGCAGGACATTACACCTCTGCCCCTCTAAGGGCATCCCTGCACCCCAGACAAGGTGGATCCACGCTGGGTCGAAAGCTCCTTATCAGGGAATGGAAATTGGTGGATCTTCCTCCATCCACGGTGCGTCTTCAAGTTTCAAGTTTCAAGTTCAAGTTTGTTTATTATTTGTCACATATAAAATACATGTACTTTACGGTGAAATGCTTGGTTCTGTATGAGCCCCAGAGAGTGTGCTTCATACAGTAAAAAAGTAAGTAAAAGAGGAATATACAATATACAATACAATATACAATCTAAAGTACAACCTAAGTACAATCTAAGTACAATGAGTAAAAATGAGGTACAAATGCAGACAATGAGGTACACAACTTTGGAGATGAAGCAGTGAGCAATGTGATCCTAGTTTGTTTGTTGTGTACCTTGTGTAAGACAGGGTTCTATAATCAAATGTGAAATCTATCTTATTTGTCTGAAAAATATAATATAATATCCCTGTTTTCAACATGGGCGCCGCCATTTTGTTGCTGACGTCATGGCTGACGTCATGCCGGGGGTTGGGTGTATACACTCTGGTTAGCTGCCTATATTGAATGGGTCAGTCAGCAAATAAAATGTTGCCTACAAAACAACGGGACCGCGGTGGTTCTGTTTGTATTGCTCCTGGCTGTTCAAACTAATTTTACCATGTGAGAGAGAGGAAAGTTGGTTAATTTCCACAAACTACCAGTGAAAAAAACAGTGTTGTTGACATGTTGGCTCGGTCTGGCTGCACCCAGGCGGCGCGACCAGCCTGTTGGACAGGGAAGGAGGATCTGCAGCGAACACTTCATTGCCTCGGATTATGTTGTTGGGGTGGGATGTTTGTCCAGAAGACCACTAATCAGCTGAAGCCGGACGCGGTTCCCTCGGTCTTCGACAGACAGACCGGCGTTAGCTCTCGGGAGCGATCGCTAGCTAGTTGGCACCAGCCGGGGCCCGGCGTTAGCTCTCGCTAGCTAGCGTTAGCAACCGGAGCGTCGCGGAGCATTCAGCCTGCTGGCTACCTAGACCCACTTCAACCAGCGTCGCGGAGCATTCAGCCTGCTGGCTACCTAGACCCACTTCAACCAGCGTCGCGGAGCATTCAGCCTGCTGGCTACACAAGCTGTGTAGCCAGCAGGCTGAATGCTCCGCGACGCTCCGGTTGCTAACGCTAACTAGCGAGAGCTAACGCCGGGCCCCGGCTGGTGCCAACTAGCTAGCGATCGCTCCCGAGAGCTAACGCCGGTCTGTCTGTCGAAGACCGAGGGAACCGCGTCCGGCTTCAGCTGATTAGTGGTCTTCTGGACAAACATCCCACCCCAACAACATAATCCGAGGCAATGAAGTGTTCGCTGCAGATCCTCCTTCCCTGTCCAACAGGCTGGTCGCGCCGCCTGGGTGCAGCCAGACCGAGCCAACATGTCAACAACACTGTTTTTTTCACTGGTAGTTTGTGGAAATTAACCAACTTTCCTCTCTCTCACATGGTAAAATTAGTTTGAACAGCCAGGAGCAATACAAACAGAACCACCGCGGTCCCGTTGTTTTGTAGGCAACATTTTATTTGCTGACTGACCCATTCAATATAGGCAGCTAACCAGAGTGTATACACCCAACCCCCGGTATGACGTCAGCAACAAAATGGCCGCGCCCATAATGCTAAATGCTTCAGAAATGTACACAACAAATCGTTTTTTCTTAGAAACTGCTTATTTTTATAACGTGACTTCTTCTGTGGCTTATCTAAATACTAATGTGATGCTATGAATATGTATTTATCGCACTGCTTCATTTCCACTTTAAGGTACAGTTGCAAGGTGCAGCAGGTTCATCAGAGTCAAACAGTGTCAGGAGACAATCATTCACTTATTTACCTCCATCATCAGGGACTCACAGGGCATCGGCTGCAGACACGAGGAGGGAAGTCTCCTCACACTGTCTGACTCTGATGAAGACACGCCCTGCGTCCAACCGTTAGTCGTAAATAAAGTGTAATGCCTTTTAATCTGTGTGCTCCAGTGTTCTACTTTAGACTAAAGCTCTGACGTCTCTCCCTGGTTCAACATTGCCCTCCTCTGAGAGCACTGGAGAGACCTATATGTCCTCTTGATGTGGTTTGGTTGAAGCACGTGTAACTTCTCCTTTCGACTATTTGACCCAGCTTGGTTAGAACCACAAACTGTTGTCAATGTAGCTGACATTGACATAAAACAGTATAGTCACAGTTTAGTACTACCTATTGGTGTATAGTACTACCTATTGGTGTATAGTACTATCGGTACTATAAGATAAGATGATCCTTGGGGAAATTCGGGTGTCAAAGCAGCATGGGGGGGGGGGGGGGGTACATAGCATTCTCTCTCTTCTCTCCTCTCCTTTCTCTATCTCCTCTCTTCTTTTTTCTCACCTTATGAATATAAATAAATATGACAGAGAAAGAGAGAATGGGAGAGAATAATGAGAGAGAGACAATTAAGAGAAAAATAGAATAGAGGAGAAAGAATGGGAGAGACAGATAATGAGAGAGAGAATAGGTCAGGAAATAGGAGAAAGACAATGGGAGAGAGAGAATAGGAGAAAGACAATGGGAGAGAGAATAGGAGTGAGAAAAGGAGAGATGTTAGAGTAGAAGAGGACAGAATAGAGAGAGGGGGATGAAGGAGGAGAGAACTGCATCCTGGTGGAGCGCATATAGATTTTTGTTCTCGACTGTACATGAGTTCAATTGCCAATGTGTGTCTCTCTCTCTCCCTGTTACTGATAGACACGCCACATTAGCTTCAGACATTTTTAATTAAATAACATTTCCGTTCTGTTCGATTTCACTTTATTATTATTATTATTATAATTTTGTATCTCCCATGGGCCAATTAAATGTCAATTATGAAAAGCAAATCATTACAGAACACAAGACGATGCCAATGAAAGTTTGTGGCATGTATGTGTTGGTAATGAGTGATTCTAGCTGAACCGCCTCTCACCTCCTCTACTGTAAACTTATAATACACAACCTCATCTTCTGTAAACCTATAATACACAACCTCATCTGCTGTAAACCTATAATACAAGTTCAAGTTTCTTTAATAGTTGTCATACAGAAGTACAGAATACTTTTATACAAAATGCTTCTTACTGTTACGCTCCAGAGACTGTGCTAGACAAGATAAGTATGAAATAACATAGTATAGCATGTAAATTAGAAGTAAAAAATGAGGTCACAGTGTTCAGTATAGACATATGTACAATGTTCAATGCAGAATAGACGTAACTGAGTTACCATATAATATACAATATACTATGCAGTGTACTAATATACAATACTATATAGTGCAAAGCAGAAATGGGATGAGGTACAATTTAGGTACAATTTACAGTAAGGTGTACGAGTTGTAGGGCAAATCCTTTATCAATAAATATAAAGTGTGTTTAGGTGATCTAAAGTGTGGAGAGTGGGTGCTGCAGTGTGTTGTTTGTTTAAAGTGAGTGTGTGCGTGTGGATGTGTGTGCTGTGTGCATTTGATGGTTGTTGTATAGTGTTTATTGTTCGTTGAGCAGCCTGATGGCCTGGGGATAGAAGCTTCTTCTGAGTCTTTCTGTGCTCGCCTTGAGACTCCGGTATCGCTTGCCTGACCGCAGCAGTTCAAAGAGGCAGTTGTTCGGGTGGCTGGAGTCCTTGATGATTCTCTTAGCCTTACCCCTGCACTGCTTGTTGTAAATGTTCTGGAGGGTGGGGAGCCCCCCTCCAATTGTGCGTTCGGCTGAACGTGTCACTCTTTGTAGTCTGCTTCGGTCTTGTGCAGTGCTATTCCCAAACCAGGAGGTGATGTTGCCAGTCAGGATGCTCTCTATTGTACATGAGTAGAAGTTCTTAAGGATATTCTGACTGACTTGGAACTTCCTTAGGCGCAAGAGGAAGTAGAGGCGTTGTCGTGCCTTCTTCACAACACTGTCAATGTGTGTGGTCCATGTCAAGTCCTCGGATATGTGGGTTCCGAGGTACTTAAAGCTGTTCACTCTCTCAACCGGTGCCCCGTCGATGCTGAGGGGGCTGTAGTCCTTGACCCCCGACCTCCTGAAGTCCACAATCATCTCCTTTGTTTTGCTGATGTTCAGGGAGAGGCTGCTCTCCTGGCACCATCCCGCCAGGACCTTGACCTCTTCCAGGTAGGCCCTCTCGTTGTTTGCAGAGATCAGGCCCACCACTACTGTGTCGTCAGCAAATTTGATGATTGTGTTGTTACTCCGCTGAGCCACACAGTCGTGTGTGTACAGGGAGTAGAGGAGGGGACTCAGAACACAGCCCTGGGGGGCCCCTATGTTGAGGGTGATGGATGAGGAGGTGCAGATGCCTGCTCTCACCACCTGGGGTCTGCCCGTCAGGAAGTCCAAGACCCACTGGCAGAGGTCATAGTTCAAGCCCAGGTCCCTGAGCTTGGCTATGAGTTTGGAGGGGACTATGATATTGAATGCCGAGCTGTAGTCGATGAATAGCATTCTCACATAGTTCCCCTTCCTCTTGTCCAGGTGTGATGCTGCTGTGTGCAGCACATGGGCTATGGCGTCCTCCGTGGACCTGTTGGGGCGGTATGCAAATTGCAGGGGGCAGGGCCGGACTGGGGAAATAATTCATACCGGGAGATGTAGCGCGAAATATAGCCCCAATCAGGCCACTTTTTAAGCGGGGGGTCTGGGGGTCCCCCACCCGGAATCTTTTTGTTACAAAGACTTAATTTCCTGCATTCTGGTGAATTTGAGTGCATGTGAATCACAAACTAATGAGCCAACAATTGCTTAGTACAATGTACTGTTATGAACCTCAAATAAAACTGTTGTGGCACTAGCAATGCTACTCTCTCCACCTTCAAAAAGAAAAAAGCAAGAGCACAACATATTTTTCTATTTACTATTATAATACAGTTAACCACTCTCTCCACCTATTCAAACAGAGCAATAGCACAATACCATATTCACTTTACTGATGCACTACCTATCAACAGTTAAAATAGCCCTTTACACAAACATTAAATAACAGACCTTTCATTACAATACTATAATAACAGTAGCCACTGCCAGAATAGTGACATATGTATCGCGTGTGGTGAGCACACGCATGCATGCACAACGAAGACAGAAGATTGCGTTGTCTCAATCATTTTAACTATAAAATGAGCTCAAAGTATGAGCTCACTGACTGAAATTTCCAACAAAAAGCATCAATTGTCAAATAATATTGATCACATTAACTAGACTAGATGTTTTTGAGGAAATTCACAATCCTGGTTGTTCCCCACCCACCTAGGTTATCTAACTATCGCGCCACAACTAGAAACAATGGCCTGGCAAAAAATAATAATAATTATAATAAAAAATATATATAATTTTTTTTTTTTATATATTTTTTATTTTTTTTTAATCTGTGCAGAAAACTCCCGGTGCTCCCGATGGCCAGTCCGGGCCTGGCAGGGGGTCCAGGTTGATGGGGAGGGAGGAGCAGATGTAGCCCTTTACGCTTCTCAAAGCACTTCATGGCTATGGAGGTGAGAGCTACAGGGCGGTAGTCGTTGAGGCAAGCAGGCTTGGATTTTTTAGGTACAGGGATGATAGTGGACTTCTTCAGGCAGGTGGGGATGACAGCCTGTTCTAAGGACAGGTTAAATATGTCAGTGAATACCGGGGCCAGTTGGTCGGCACAGACTTTTAGGACGTGGCCGGGGATGCCGTCCGGTCCTGCTGCCTTCCTGATATTCACTTTTTTAAAGGTCCGCCTCACCTCATGCTCTGTTACCCTGAACACTGAGTCTCCATCAGCAGACCCCCTCCCCCCTCATTGCCGTGGCTTGTAGGCTGGTGCAGGGGCGTATCTAGACCCAGCACTTCAGTAGGGCACAGAAGGGCACCAAAAACTATGAAGCGGGAGCGCGTAGTGCGGCCGCGAGAAAATTTTGGCCGGTTTTGGCCGGTTTGTGGGCGAAAATGGGTGGATTTTGTAACTATTTTTTTTAAACTTTATTTCAGTTTTAGGGTTAGGTTAGGGTTATGTTATTTAATTATTTGGGGGAGCCAGCCCCCCAAACTCCTGAAATGCATAGAAATCTATGAAATAAATAAAACAATCTGACATTTATATTAAAAAGAGCTAGCCCCCCAAACCCCTAAAATACATAGAAATCTATGCATTTTGGAACAGTTACTATATATATAGTCAAGAAAGCATTTAGTCATACTTAAAGTTTAAAGTGCTTTACTTGCATTGAACATTGCATTGAACATTGAACATTGAGGAGACATCATTAGAAAGCACAATGTATGTTTCCATAGTTACGCAGATTACACACAATTGTACATCTCCGCTGAACCAAATTATCACACAGCTATAAACTCAATTTCCGCCTGTCTCTTAGCAATAAACAAATGGATGACGAACAACTTCCTAAAATTAAATGAGGGCAAAACTGAAATCCTACTAGTCGGTCCTATAACAAAAAGAGAAATGTTACAGAGCAATATGGGGCAACTTACTCCTTGGATCAAACCCAAAGTTACAAGTAAATAACCTACACTGGCTTCCGGTAACATTTAGAATTGATTTCAAGGTCCTCCTCCTTATATACAAAGTATAAACATTGCGATCATCTACTATTGAAGGTTCCAAGCCACAGTCTAAAGAAAATCGGGGATGCAGCCTTTGCTAACTATGCACCAAAGTTATGGAACACACTACCTATGGACATTAGGGAAGCTAGATCTCTTAATATTTTCAGAAATAAGCTAAAAACGTACCTCTTCACCATAGCCTTCTAATACACCCCGCTGTTGATTGTACTGTAGCACTATTTTACTCTGGCCATTCTATTGCATAATTTTACTGTCTATTCTACTATTTTTTTTTTTTTTTTTTGTCTTTTTTCCCCCTCCATTTTCCTCCGATTTTCTCCCATCCCAATGTTAGTCGTATGCCAATTCCCAGTCCCTTCCTGATCGCTGCGCACTTACCCCCCACAGTCAGATCATCTGGGAGAGTGGAGGCTACCACGTGCTTCCTCCGACACACGTCCAGCCAATCACCGCTTCTTTTCACCTGGCAGCGCGGATTCTCATTGAGAGGGCGTAGCGTGTGGGAGGACCACACTATCCCCCTCACGTCCAATCCGCGCTTAGCAGGCGCCCCGACCGAACTGTAGGAGTCGCTGTTTACAACGACCCGGACCCACCCCGCCAGCTTCTCCCACCCTCTGATACAGCCAATTGTATCAGTGCAGATGGCCAGCCAAGCTGGTGACAACCCCGGAGCTGTGAGCTGGATTCGAACAGGCGAATCGAGCTCACAGCTCCGGGGCTGGTGACGAACGCAATCTCCGCTCGGCCACCTAACCGCTCTATTCTACTATTCTATTATTGCACTGTATTATTGGTGTGCAAACCAGTCAACTTACAAAAAAGAGCCTGTTGGAGGATTTCAACAAGATAAATGCGACAACATTGCAAAATATTTCACTATAATATTTCAAAGTGAAGTAAAAAATATTATAATAATAATAAGTTAAAAAACATTTGTAAAAAAAAAAAAAAAAAAAAAAAAACAGTAGGGCACGTGCCCTACTGATAGTGGTCTAGATACGCCGATGGGCTGGTGTTGTTATTACCAGCCTCAAACCTTGCATAGAAGGTATTGAGATAATTTGCTAAGGAGATGTCACTGTTCAGTTTGAGGGAGGAACCTCTACTGTCTGTCATTGTTTTGAGGCCCTGCCACATAGCTCTGGAGTCAGCCTGTTCAAACTGGAGTTCAATTTGATCCCTGTAGCGCCGTTTTGCCTCTATTACTGTCCTCCTTACGTTGTATCGCGCCACCTTGTGGTCATTCATGTTGCCTGCCACCAGGCCGTCGTTGTATGCTGTGGTGCGCGCTTTCAGAGCTTCACGGACGGATTTGTCTACCCAGGGTTTTTGATTTGGGTAAACTTTAATTGTGGTAGTGGGGATTGTTTCTTCCACCAAAGTACGAACAAAGTCCAGCACTGTCTCCGTGTAGACATTAATGTTATCTGTGTCACGGAATACACTCTAGTCTGTGCATTCAAGCACAGCTTGGAGCGTCTCCTCTGACTCCACATCCCATTTCTGCACCTCTCGCGAGACTACCGGAGTGCTCTTGATTCTTTGTTTATATTTTGGTGAAAGAAAGATTGCCGCATGATCAGACTTCCCGAAGCCACTAGCAGAGTGAGCCTTGTATCCACCCTTGAATTGCGTGTAACAGTGGTCTAAAATGTTACCGCCTCTGGTGTTGCAAGTCACATGCTGATAGAAGTCCGGCAATACCTTTCTCAGATTGGCGCTATTGAAATCACCCACAACCACAATAGCAGCATCAACGTTAGCTGCCTGGAGTTTATTTACCTCGTCGTGGAGCCTGGAGAGCGCGTCGCCAGTGTTGGCTTGCGGTGGAATATACACCCCGACCAGGATGATCGACGTTAGCTCCCTCGGGAGGAAGAAAGGTCGACACTTGATGGATATATATTCCAGGTTGGGGGAGCAGTGGCTCGATAGTTCCTTCACGTTGCCTGGATCGCTCCAATTGTTGTTCAACATGAAGGCTATTCCACCTCCACGCTGTTTGCCGGATTCTGCTGGTCTATCCTTGCGGTGAATGAAGAAGTGATCGGCCGCTTGGATGGCGTGGTCTGGGACTTCTGGCGCCAGCCACGTCTCGATGAAGCAGAGAACGTTACAGTCTCTAACGTCTCTCTGGAATTGAATCCTTGCTCGGATGTCGTCTAGTTTATTGTCTATTGATTGTACATTGGCTAGCAATATACTGGGTAGTGGTGTCCTGTGCCGCCTGGTTCTCAGCCTGTTACGGACTCCAGCTCTCTTTCCTCGCCGTCTGGGTCCTTTGTCCCTGGGGGCGAGATCCGGTCCTGATGTCCTCAAGATCTCAACAGGCCATTGTTGCGGTTCAGAGAGCTGATCCAGAGAGTAACCAGTTGGTAAGTTTCCCGTAATCCAATGTCTATAAGTGACTGACGGTCATACACATTAAATGCACCTACTGTTGGTACAGACAAAACTCTTAAAACTATAAATATTAACAAAAGTAAGCACAGTCTCGACGGAGCGCACAGACAGGCAGCCGGTCGTAGCGGCGCCATCTTCATCCTCTACACAACCTCCTCTACTGTAAACCTATAATACACAACCTCCTCTACTGTAAACCTATAATACACAACCTCCTCTACTGTAAACCTATAATACACAACCTCCTCTACTGTAAACCTATAATACACAACCTCCTCTACTGTAAACCTATAATACACAACCTTCTCTACTGTAAACCTATAACAACCTCCTCTACTGTAAACCTATAATACACAACCTACTCTCACCTCCTCTACTGTAAACCTATAATACACAACCTCCTCTACTGTAAACCTATAATACACAACCTCCTCTACTGTAAACCTATAACAACCTCCTCTACTGTAAACCTATAATACACAACCTCCTCTCACCTCCTCTACTGTAAACCTATAATACACAACCTCCTCTCACCTCCTCTACTGTAAACCTATAATACACAACCTCCTCTCACCTCCTCTACTGTAAACCTATAATACACAACCTCCTCTCACCTCCTCTACTGTAAACCTATAATATACAACCTCCTCTACTGTATTCCACACTGAAACAGTCAGAGAAACATATAATATACAACCGTCTCCTGCAGAAATTTTAGCAAGATTTAGCAATTGTCCTGATTGACTATTACATCACTGAACATGTATTATTATTATTATTATTATTATTATTATTATTATTATTATTATTATTATTATTATTATTATTATTATTATTATTATTATTATTATTATTATTATTATTATTATTATTATAATAATAATAATAATAATAATAATAATAATTATTATTATTATTATTATTATTATTATTATTATTATTATTATTATTATTATTATTATTATTATTATTATTATTATTATTATTATTATTATTATTATTATTATTATTATTATTATTATTATTATTTGTAACTGCAGCTATGGTTAACAGTTGGTTAATATAGTTATTTATGTTTACAATTTATATGCTTATTCTGTATAATAGTAATAATACACTCTATTACTTTTCAATGTATTTCTTATTTGTTTTATATAAGATATATATTAGTGGCGCACTATTTTTCTATTTTGTTTGTGCAATTACCACATCTCACGAGAGTTGACACACCTGGTATCCGGTGACGTGTTTCCGCCTTCTCTCTCTTGCGTTGGAACATGAACTTGAATGGTTATGGACTTACCTGGCGTTCTAATAAGTAAAGAACAATCCATCAAGTCAACGTAACAAGACAATCTTCCAAGAAACTGACAGAAGACATACTACAGTAATGCATCGATGTTCTCATGTACTGGCACGCAGCCAATAAGGTATTGATTGTTGTGGATAATAATTGTGGTATATGTTTAGTGACGTTCCGACCATTGGTTTGAATGGACTTGTGATAGTAATAGTATCTTTTGTATGCATTTGTATTTCATACAGATTTTACGGTTTGGATGAGGTTGGATCAAGCTTCTTCATTAAAATCAGTCCAAGAAATCTGCTTGTGTTTTGCGTCGTGCCGAGGATGTCACAGTAAAATCTTAACTGTCTACGCTAAGTCAAGTTGGAAGCAAGATGGCGCCGCTGGTCTTCGTCTCATGAAGCAACGCGAGGGAAGGACCAGGGTGTAAACCACAAGATGGCGCCGGTGTTCAAGACAACATTTATCAACAACAGCATCTGGAAGAGGGCATCAGCGTAACGTTCTAAACTCACATTCTTCACTATTATATTTGCAAAAGCCATATGGTTGGACACAAGAATTAGTGTTCTTGTGGTAAATTCCCACAGACTTTCTACAATAATGTGAGGTTATTGTAGTACAACACAATGAGATTGACTATCTGGAAGGAGGAGGAAAGATTCATACTTGATAGAATTGTTGGTCTCCTCATCTGACTTAGTAGATGAGGAATAAAACGTGTACGCCAGACAAACCAGAACTGTAGTTCAACTCAGCTGATTTATTGGAGTCAGGGCCAAGAGTGAATAAAAGGTTGCCTTTTACATACAAAAGATTATCAGAGAACATTAACAGAGCTGTCTGTTGTACAGAAATATCACAATCAGGTTTGCATCTCAAACCTCAATAATGCACATGAAACAGTCGGTAACATAATCTGAACATACATTGACCATGCTGCACACATTTATACATGAGTAAATCTGGTTTCAGATATTACGGATTTACACTAAACTTTAAACAACAAATGGTGTTTCCCATGTATTTTACTCACATAAAATGCAAACAGCACAGCAGTCTCTCTCTGGTGGAGGGGTGGTGGAGCCCCCAGACCCCCTGGGTTGGGTCCGGTCTGAGAGCTCTCGAATTACAATTTGTCTCTTCCTTATATACCCAACTTCTAGCCAAAATAGAATCCAGTTCACTATTACAGTTGATCCAATCATGCATCTCCTGTGGGCGCCTTCTGTGAGCGGTGTCCGGTGGGCGCTGGCAGCCCCTCCCTCTGGGTTTCTCTGTGTGTCTTCTCACGGGGGGGCTGGCCTGATGTCCTTCTGGTGGGGGGTGTGAATACACTTTGGGCCAAATTACCATATAGTACTAATCTGATCACAGAGTGGGGGTGGAGAGTAGCTCTCGTCACCCCTGCTAGTTGGCAGAGTAGCTGTGATGACTTCTTTAACACGAGTGTAATCACCCTTCAAACCTTATTTCTAATATTATGGTTTACTCTTTTGATACTAAACAGTTGATTAATAGATCCATGACTCTTCAGCATGTAATCAGCATTTACATACAGTCAGTTTGAGTGAGGGCTTTGTGACTTGTAACTATTCCCCTATATACCATTTGGGTATGCAGCCTTCTCATGCGAGGGGGTTGGTGTGAAATGTCTGTCTCTCCTACATTATGACTCTCTAATTATTCACACATATTATTTATGAAATTCAACTCAATATTACCACATTTCCCCGTTTTGACGATTCTTATCGTCACATATGATATATTGACTTGATTTTCTATACATTCTAACCATACATAATAAAATTCATTTTTTCCCAAAATTAAAATTCATTTTTTCAAAATTTCTCCATTTTTTCTTTTTCCATTTTTCTTTGGCAATTAGCTTTCTTGTTCCTCAAGGCTCATAGCCAGAGGCCTACTTTTGAAACAACAACTTTTGAGCTTGTTGAACACAATAAAACAATTTAATCTAATCATTATACCCTTCAAATAAAACACAATTTTTTAAAATTATGGTATCCGTTTACATGATCTGGGGAGACAAGATCCATTAGTATCACAATTTTTCATTTTACATTCATTCTCTGAAATAATCTCTTCTTTCTGCTAATTCTTTCTTCAAGATAGTACAATCACGTCTGCATAATCAATTAATTGCTTCCCACCTATCCTCCCCCCTTTTATGACACATAACGGTCATAAACTTGTCACTTCTTGTTTCCACAGCTCAGTTTTGGCAGAGAAAAGCAGAATTTCAACGAAAATGTTCTTTCATTCACCTCACTCTGGCCACGTCCTCACTTATGTGAATGCATCTTTATCTGACCCTGCGTTGTGTAATTTATCCGTCCTTTGCTTGCGTCCTACCAAACAATGTGCACAAGACAAAGCCCATCAGTACCTATTCAGTCCCGTCCCCTGCAGTCCAACCACAACTCCCCAGAGAACCTTGTTCACACAGTCAGCTCAGTCTTCAGACTGGCCACGCCCCCCCCCTAGGCCAGGTCACATCCCAGGTCCAGTCATCTATTTATTCCATGACAACCCGTCGTCAGATGAATCTTTTAGCGTGGAATGTCCTCCAAACTACATCTGTTCAGTTTTTACAACCTGGCCCCACCCGTATGGGGCTTGTATAGGCAGGGGTCTCCGTGTACAAGAATTCTCTCACCACCATCTGTAATCGACCACCATTGGACTGCAGAGTAACAGGGAAAAATGAAAGCCCACTTTACTTTACCGCTAATGAAATGTATTCATGTCTCCCCCAGTGTTGACCTGCCTTTCCCCTCCTTTCACTGAGCTGTGAAGAAACAAGCACAGCAGCAAATCTTTTTACACAATATGCCAACATACTTAATAAGGGAAGCCATTAATTCCATATGCAAATCGTGGTGGCACTACTTAACTGTCATTGATCTGATCCAATGCATCTCAGCCTTGATCTGTTCCAATGCATCCCACGCTTTCAACAGTCCTCTCACCAGATCATGCAACACAGTTATGGGAAAAAACAAAAACCAAACAATTAACCAAACATTTAAAAATAACACCTCCCCCGATCACATGCCTTGCAATTTTCACACAAAAAATTACCATTCATACCTAAAACAGTAAATCAATGAAAATAAAATAAAAAACAGGTTTTCCAACACCACACATTCAACATCTCATCACCCAACCGTTCCATTTACACATGTCAGTGACTTTGACACCTCTTAAGCCAGCACATTCACCCTCTACAGGCCCCATTCACACCCAATCAGGCCACACAACCATAGATCAAAAATAGAATAGAAATCTAAATTCAATACCCTCATCCAATTGATCACATCAACCCAGATATATCATACTTAAACACATTTGGTTATTTTTAAGACTAGTTTCACCTTAAGTGAAAGCTAAGTTGTGTGTGTGTATGTATGTGTCGATCAGATTGCGTGAACGTGTGCCTGTGCGTGTCTGTGTGTGTGCGTGTCTGTGTGTGTGTGTCTGTGTGTGTGTGTCTGTGTGTGTCTGTGTGTGTGTGTGTGTGTGTCTGTGCGTGTGTATGTGTGTGTGTATGCCTGTGTGTGTGTGTCTGTGTGTGTGTGTGAATGGGTAATCAAGGCCTCCTGGCCCCCATCCCCCGCTCAATCATTCACTGAAATCAAAAGGACATCTCAATCTCACACATACATACAAAAATTTAATTTAAATAAAAGTAGTATCTGTACAAAAATAAAACTTAACACTTTGAATATGACCTAATCAAATGCTTTCATCCAATTTCTCATAGTCACATTCATTCGATCCTGAACATTTAGAGTTAGAAAAGAAATAAAAGCAAAAACCAATCAAACACCACACCAAATAACCAACACTCTCTCTCATTCTCAGCCACACAGATCATCTCCATCCTTCATATTATAAACATATACTTTCACGCTGCTCCCACACTTGCATCCCACCTGGCACACAATCCTCTACCGTTCACACTGATCATTTGAAACTAAACAAACACTTCCAAAACTCTCTCTCATACAACTCATTAATCAACCACAGACCGACAATGGTTTAGTTTGTTCCTCCCTCTTCAGCTCTCTCATCAGGCTACACTCATTATCAGGCTAATCCAGTACACACTTTCTCACCATACAGTCCTCACTGTATCTTCTACTCCTCACATCCAGAGGAAGTCTGGGAACCCCCTCAGCGATAGACCCCAAAACATACCCAGTGTCCTGAGAGCCAAAGCTAATCCTTCTAATCAAACAGGTAGCCCCCCAATGTAATTAACCTCATCTGAACTGGCTATCCTAATTCAATTACTGTGCTCACTCCTCCATCAGCTGTGTTCTGTATTAGCACGCTTCCTGTCTCAACATTTCCCCCGTCATAAAAATAACTGCCAACTGTTCTCTCACTCTACAACTGTCTCCTGCATCTTCACCTCTGACCCTCTCCTGTTGCATCTAATCTCACGCCATCCTGTCATATAAGAACCGCCATTGTAAGCAGCTGTATACACGACCCCCCTTGGGCCGTTTACTGCCTCAAAAGGATTCCTACCCCCCGGGCAATATCACCTCCTCACTTTTGTCTCTTTCATGCTCCATGCATACAGTCTCCCCTGAGCATAAAGGCTTTTGACACAAAGACCCTATCTCCTCACTTTACTCCATCTGTAAATCATTAAATGGTTAATCACACTTCTCATCTTCCCAGAGGCAAGCCGCCCCCAGGTTTTTGAATTAATCACACATTCCCGGGGAGAAGGCCAACCCCCTCCCCAGCGTATAAAATTATTAAGGATCAATAAAAACAATCATGTCGATCACTGTAAACACAACCATATCAAAATTTGTCATTGCAGCAAGCCTCCATCAATAAATTATCCTACAAGTCGGAGGCTTGTGTCAACATTTTAACACTGTATTAAAGATTTACCAACTCAACCAAGCATAAACACATGTCCTAACCATATTAACAGTGTATTAAAGATTTAACAATCTAAAACAAGCATAAACACATGTCCTGCTTCACAACCGGGCTTGTATCAAATTCCACTATAAAACATTTAGCAAATAATATAAACATTATCCTATTTTAAATCAATGGCCTTAAAGCTATAACAAGTATCCATATCTGACATTTCAACATCAATGCATTCTATACAAGCATCTTAATTCAAGCTACATAAAACAAAACATCATTATTCCAAGCTTACAATTGTACATGTTACACAAATTTAAAAAACTGGAAATACCCCATCAACTCTAATTATTATACATGTAAGCATGTTTCATTTCAACATAACATTATAGTGGTTAGTCCTAAATGTGCACCAAGCCTCAATTGTTGTAAACAGGTTTAGGAATGTTCCTATATTCAAACGTGACTATTTTTAATCAATCAACTACTCCTCCCCCCTTGGATAAAAATATTCCTGTGTCAAACGTGCGTATGTAAACCAACCACTAACAATGATAAATTTCTTAGCCCGTGCACTTGTATCAAATCGCCAATGTACTAATAAAACTGCTTTCTCACACAGACAACAAGGCCCCACCAACAAATTATAATCTCCCATAAATCTGAGACCTGTGTCCACATAATAACAGTGTACTAAAGATTTACCTCATACAAACATCTTAAAATAATCAAATCACATTTGTACATCCCAAAAAAGCACATTATTTATCAGTCAAGTTCCCACCATGCTAAGTCTCATAACTGTAAACAGGATATTCTGGGAACGCCTACCACTGTATACAGGTGACATGTGACTATAATGTAGACGCTTTAATCAAAATATGACGCAAGCGATATGCCTTGGATAAGACTCCCCCTGTGTAACATATTTATTGCCCATTTATTACAAGTACAATGTGTGTCTGGTATATGAATCCCAGTGTAAGTTAAGGGCATGTATTTTAAATCATCCCACCACATGCTACACCTATATAATTTGTAGTAAGATTAAAAAGGATACTATGCCTAAGGACGGCAAATATATCTACATTTAAAACAGGCCAGTTGGTCCCCCAGACTTCAGTCCGTCCATTATCAAGCCTTGTCTTGAACACGCCGGCACCCTACACTTCTATTAATTACTACGTTTTTATCCTGTAATCGCACAGACCCCTGCGCTGATCATGCCAGGGTCTAACAATCTTTCACCATACTTGACTTGCATGTTCTGAAATAGTAACAGAGCCCTTAGCCCGACGCATTTATGCCCATACTGACCCACTCACGGTCCCCGTCCCGCCTATTCTGTGGCTACAAGCAGGGTCATAATGCACATTGGACACAGCTCTCTTTCCATTTCAGAACAATCAAATCTCCTCAATTCACCCGCGCCCTCTTCCTGAGAATAATTTTAGGGCAATTACATACTCAGAACGCGCCCCTGTCGTATACACCAGAATAACCGTGCTTCCTAGCAAGAAAAGCCTTTTACCTGCCGTCATGCGACGCCACCCCCGTTATACCATGACCAGATAGTCTGTGCGCCACCAATACGCAATCACATTACTATAACATGAGGCCTTGTAATTACTTCACTCCCCCGTACAGTTCATAAAGTATATTTCATACGAGTTAACCAACCCAACCCCCGTGGCCCGCTGGGCCGAGACCGGCCTCCTGTGTCTGAATAAACATACAAACATAAAAAGCCCACGTTTGCATGTTCACTGCACAACAAGCGCGATCTCCATACCTCCGGACATCCTAACCTAAGACACCGCACCCCCAACCCCGCATGCAGAAGCCATATTCACCGTGGGCCCCAACAAGTGGCGTACACAACCACGCTTCATCCTGTCCCTCTCCCTCCTCCATCCAGACAACAAGCCCCTTGTCTATCACTCCAAACGCAGCAACACCCCAGCTCTTTGCCCCGTGTCCCCAACACACAGCAAGGTCCAGATATGATACATATGACAAGACCCTACCGCACCTTTTCAGGGGGAGACACAAAGGATGGGAAGGACGGCACCATTTCTGTGGTAAATTCCCACAGACTTTCTACAATAATGTGAGGTTATTGTAGTACAACACAATGAGATTGACTATCTGGAAGGAGGAGGAAAGATTCATACTTGATAGAATTGTTGGTCTCCTCATCTGACTTAGTAGATGAGGAATAAAACGTGTACGCCAGACAAACCAGAACTGTAGTTCAACTCAGCTGATTTATTGGAGTCAGGGCCAAGAGTGAATAAAAGGTTGCCTTTTACATACAAAAGATTATCAGAGAACATTAACAGAGCTGTCTGTTGTACAGAAATATCACAATCAGGTTTGCATCTCAAACCTCAATAATGCACATGAAACAGTCGGTAACATAATCTGAACATACATTGACCATGCTGCACACATTTATACATGAGTAAATCTGGTTTCAGATATTACGGATTTACACTAAACTTTAAACAACAAATGGTGTTTCCCATGTATTTTACTCACATAAAATGCAAACAGCACAGCAGTCTCTCTCTGGTGGAGGGGTGGTGGAGCCCCCAGACCCCCTGGGTTGGGTCCGGTCTGAGAGCTCTCGAATTACAATTTGTCTCTTCCTTATATACCCAACTTCTAGCCAAAATAGAATCCAGTTCACTATTACAGTTGATCCAATCATGCATCTCCTGTGGGCGCCTTCTGTGAGCGGTGTCCGGTGGGCGCTGGCAGCCCCTCCCTCTGGGTTTCTCTGTGTGTCTTCTCACGGGGGGGCTGGCCTGATGTCCTTCTGGTGGGGGGTGTGAATACGCTTTGGGCCAAATTACCATATAGTACTAATCTGATCACAGAGTGGGGGTGGAGAGTAGCTCTCGTCACCCCTGCTAGTTGGCAGAGTAGCTGTGATGACTTCTTTAACACGAGTGTAATCACCCTTCAAACCTTATTTCTAATATTATGGTTTACTCTTTTGATACTAAACAGTTGATTAATAGATCCATGACTCTTCAGCATGTAATCAGCATTTACATACAGTCAGTTTGAGTGAGGGCTTTGTGACTTGTAACTATTCCCCTATATACCATTTGGGTATGCAGCCTTCTCATGCGAGGGGGTTGGTGTGAAATGTCTGTCTCTCCTACATTATGACTCTCTAATTATTCACACATATTATTTATGAAATTCAACTCAATATTACCACATTCTAACAAAGGGTAATTTTGTAAACGTATTAGAAGGGTGATAGGAGTGAGTCACAACTACAAGGTGTCGCTTTTTTTCCATGTGTTTAATTTGTAACGTTTTGAAACACCGTATTCTTCTGTAGTTTAGATCCCCATTAATGCATGTATAGAAAATAAGAGCTTTGAGGTTAAAAGTGCAATTTCATTGTTCAACCTTATTTGATACATATAGAGTAAAGGGGAATTCAGCCTACATTAAATAAGTCAACTAGCCTGGTATAAAATAAGTCAACCAGCCTAGTTAAATAAGTCAACTAGCCTGGTATAAAATAAGTCAACCAGCCTAGTTAAATAAGTCAACTAGCCTGGTATAAAATAAGTCAACCAGCCTAGTTAAATAAGTCAACCAGCCTAGTTAAATAAGTCAACTAGCCTGGTATAAAATAAGTCAACCAGCCTAGTTAAATAAGTCAACCAGCCTAGTTAAATAAGTCAACTAGCCTGCTATAAAATAAGTCAACCAGCCTAGTTAAATAAGTCAACTAGCCTGGTATAAAATAAGTCAACCAGCCTAGTTAAATAAGTCAACTAGCCTGGTATAAAATAAGTCAACCAGCCTAGTTAAATAAGTCAACTAGCCTGGTATAAAATAAGTCAACCAGCCTAGTTAAATAAGTAAACTAGCTTGGTTAATTAAGTCTACATTTATAACTAAGCAACTAATTAAGTAATCACACTTCAAGTAATAATAACAAGCCTTATACACTTATTAGTCTCGCATATTAACTTGACATTAACACATAGTCTTCAACATGTCACGTAAAGGAGAGATTACTGAGCTAGAACAAGAAGATGACACAATAGCTCCAAAGGAACAGATCATTGAACAGGTTGAAGAGGAACCCAGAAACACAGAAGATTCCCAAGAGCAGCCCGAAAGGTGTAAAGACGGCGACACTGTTGAAAGGTATACAAGAAAAAGTGGAAGAATCATAACTCTGACAGAGAAGGGCAGAGAGATGCAAGAGAAGAAAATGATAGGACTCCAACGAAAGTTCCAAGTCATATATAAGACATGGAAATTAAATGTGAGAAATGCCAAGGAGATACTATCGCAAACTGACAGTAACTGAGGAACTCGAAACAGTCATTACTAATATACGTGGTTTCTGCACTGACGTCCAACGCGCATATGAAGAATTACGACAAGTTGACACGCCAGATCAGGAAACCCGTAGGAGAGTCGATCTGTGCTCCAAAACATCCCTGATCATCTTCAAAAGAGCCTCAAGCCGACTGTATGGAACACCTGAAGATGAAGATGACTATCCTGAAGACAGTTCTCTATTCACAGGAAGCAGCAACTCTTACTTCTCTAACTCAAAGAAGACCTCTGTACGTTTGAAGGGGTCCACAGTAAGACGTCAAGAAGCTGCTGTCAATGTCGCTGCAGGCCAAGCTGTTCTCAAGCTAACAAAAGAGCAAGACCAAGAACATAGTGAAATACAGCGGCTGGAAGAGGAACATACAGCCCTCCAAAGAACCCTGGATGAAAGGAAAAGAAGGGTACAGCAACTGGAGGAAATGAAAAGTTTAAATGCAGCCCAAGCGAGAATCCAAGTGTACAACCAAGTGGCGACTACAGAAGAAGAAGAGAAGCTAAGCATCGAAGTGGATAGTGAGAGGAGAACAATCAACCAAATGCCTGCTCCTACAACTCCTCCTTCCCCGTATGTGCTCTCTGCACCAAGAACTGTAGCCCCCCTCCTGGGTGAAAGTACTTCAGAGCTCGTCAGGATCCTAGCTGACGCAGTGAGTTCAAACAGAATCCCCATTCCTGAACCTGTAGTATTCAAAGGGGATCCATTATTATACAGTGACTGGAAACTATCATTTCAAACTCTGATAGATCAGAAGAACATCAAGGAAAATGAAAAGATCTACTATCTCCGCAAGTACGTAGATGGAGATGCAAGAAAGGCGATCAATGGCTATTTCCTACTCAACACAGAGAACGCTTATGTTGCAGCGTGGAAGCTTTTGAACGAGAGATATGGAAACCCATTCACTATCGCACAGTCCTATAGTATAGAGAGAAGCTCAACGAGTGGCCCAAGATTGGACACAAAGACAGCCTCGAGCTCAGAAGTTTTGTTGATTTTCTCCGCAGTTGTGAGGCGACTATGATTCACATAAAAGCCCTGGAAATCCTGAACGACTGTAATGAGAATAGGAAGATTATCTCCAAGCTTCCAGACTGGTTGATGGCCAGGTGGAGTAGAAAGTCTGTTGAAATGGAAGATCAAAATGGCCATTTCCCAACTTTCAGCCAGTTCATCGCGTTCCTGAATTACGAAGTAAGGATCGCCTGTCACCCAATTACCTCCATGCATTCAATCAAACAAGGCGAAGCAGAGCACCCAAAGGATAGAAGAAATAGGACCGTCGGAGCAAAGGTACTGGCTTCAAGCTCCAACGAGAAGACGGTCATGACATGTGTCTTCTGCAAGAGGGATGGACACACCTTGCTCAAATGCAGAAGGTTCATGAAAGAAGAAGAACAAAAAAAAAACTCCTTGGTTAAAGAGAACAGGCTGTGTTTCGGTTGCCTTAAGCCTGGCCATCTCTCAAAGAATTGTAGCAAAAAGAGTGAATGCGAAGTGTGCCACAAGCGGCACCCTACATCACTGCACTTGGATAGAGCCAAGGAATACAGGAAACCTACACACGTCAGAGAAAGGGAGTACCAAGATAAAGAGGAAACTAAATCAACACCTCCTGAAATACCCACTACAGCGGCTACGACTCAGAGAGCTATCGTTGGTAATGTTGGCGCGATCACCTCTGCAATCATCCCAGTCTGGCTCTCGTCAACAACTTGCCCAGCAGAAGAAGTCCTTGTGTACGCGCTGCTGGACTTCCAGAGCGACTTGACCTTCATTCTAAGGGAAGTCGCCGACACGTTGAAAGCCAACAAAGACCAGATCAAGCTACGACTCACCACGATGACTGCAACCTCTACACTAAACTCTCTAAAAGTGAGTAATCTACAAGTCCGTGGCTACAATACAGGCAAGACGATATCCCTGCCACCAGCCTATACAAGAGAGTTCATCCCAGTCAACAGAGCTCACATTCCAACGAGAGAAAAAGCAAAGTCCTGGTCCCACCTGGAGCACCTTCAGAAAGACATAGCACCTCTGTTGGACTGCGAAGTAGGCCTGCTCATTGGGTACAACTGCTCCCAAGCGCTTCTACCAAGGGAAGTTGTATCCGGCAAATCGAACCAGCCCTACGCACAACGGACGGACCTAGGATGGAGCAACGTGGGATGTGGAAGTCCCTGTGTTGATTTCGGAGATGCCATCGGAACGAGTCATCATATAGAAGTAAAACAAGTGACACCGGATGTTGAGTCTTCAATCAACCTTCGAACAGAAGTACACTATGTAAATCGGCTCAAAGTAAAAGAAGTGACCCCTACAGAAATACTAAAGGCCCTAGAGTCCGACTTCTCAGAAAGGTTCAAAGAAGATAATCCCATCTCACAAGATGACCTGAAGTTCGTATCAAAGCTGAAAGAAAACATCACACAGAAGGAAAACGGTCACTTTGAGATGCCCTTGCCGTTCAAAAAAGAACGACCAGAGTTACCTAACAACAAGATCAGCGCGATTCACCGCCTGAAAGGTCTCGAAAGAAGACTGAATAAAGATGGAAATTATTACAAAGACTACTGTACCTTTATGGAGAATATCATCTCCCGTGGTGACGCAGAAAGAGTCCCTGAGGAAGAAATAGACAACAGCCCGGCCTGGTACATACCTCATCACGGGGTGTATCATCCGCAGAAACCAGGAAAAAATACGCGTCGTATTTGACTGTTCTGCCCGCTTCCGAGAGACTTCCCTCAACGACCATCTGCTCACTGGTCCTGACCTAACAAATGCACTGGTTGGTGTCCTGTGCCGCTTCCGAAAGGGCTCTGTCGCAGTCATGTGCGACATTGAGAAAATGTTCACCAGTTTCAAGTAAGAAAAGAGGATCAAGATTATCTACGCTTCTTATGGTGGGAGAATGGCAAAATGGATACAGCAACATCAGTCTACAGAATGAAGGTCCACCTGTTTGGGGCAGCCTCGTCCCCAGGCTGTGCCAACTTCGGCCTAAAACATCTGGCAGCGCATGGAAAAGGCCAGTTCAACAAGGAAACCAGACGCTTCATCCAAAGGGATTTCTACGTGGACGATGGTCTGGCAAGCTTGGAACGTGAAGACAAGGCTATAAGACTTGTCAAAGAGTCAAGAGAACTCTGCAGCACTGGGAGGTTGAGACTGCACAAGTTTGTCTCTAACAGCAAAAACGTCATGACAAATATCAAGATGTATCCATCAGTGGACCAATTGCATGCTTTTGCACAGGACAAGAAGCCTTCAGTCGACTCATTCAGACATTAAGCACCCCCCACAGCCCAAATGGAATGATACAAAAAAATGTATACTTATTTTATATTATACTTTAAAAAAAATTTAAGTCGACCAATAGTCGACTAACGACAAATTTTGGCCAATCCTAGTCGACCATCCAAATCCTTAGTCGGGGACAGCCCTACTGTCTAGTAATGGGAAAGGCAAGAGTTACTCCAACGAAAGTTACAACAATACCAAGATCGAAATCCAAGATCTACAAGAGTCCTTCTGGACAGATTCCCAAGTTGTTCTTGGCTACATAAACAACGATGCTAGAAGATTTCAAACCTTCGTAGCCAACCGCATCAAAAGAATTAAGTCAAGTACAAAACCTGAACAGTGGTTCTATGTTGCTTCTGAGGACAACCCCACGGATCATGCTTCTCGAGGTTTGACTGCAGATCAACTTAAGTCCTCAAACTGGTTCACCGGACCAAAGTTTCTTTGGCAAAAGGGTCCACTCCTCAGAGAATGCAAGAAGGGAGAGGTCAACGAAGATGACCCAGAACTTCGCAAGGCTTTCGTGTGTAACACTGAGACAAAAGAAGAGAGATCTTTACTAGACAACCTGAAGAAGTTCTCTGACTGGACAAGAGCTGTAAAGGCAGTGGCAAGGTTAAAAAACGAATGGCCAAAGAACATAAAGGTCTGAAAGAACGCACCAACGAAAATACAAGTATCGAAGAAAGAAAAGAAGCTGAGCTTGCTATCATTAAGCTTGCTCAAGAAGAGGTCTTCCTGGCTGAGATAAAAGAACTCAAGCAAAAGCAGGAACTTGTCAAGACAAAAGGAAGTAAGCTACAAAGGCTAAGCCCCTTCCTGGACGAAAACGGGATCCTCAGGGTGGGATGGCGTTTAGGCCAAGCGGAGCTACACCCACACATAAAACATCCGGCGATACTTCCACAGAAAAGCTACATCGCATCCCTAATCATCAAACACTACCATGAAAAGATCCAACACCAAGGGCGTGGAATGACCACAAACGCACTCAGAGCTAATGGATGGTGGATTATGGGATGCAGCAGCGCTGTCTCGTCGCACCTCTACAGATGTGTCAAGTGCCGAATGTATAGACGACCCCACGAAGAACAGAGAATGGGCGACCTACCTCAAGATCGGATGGAAGCAACTCCACCTTTCACCTACACCGGGATAGATTGCTTTGGCCCAATCTGCGTAAAAGAAGGAAGAAAAGATCTAAAAAGATATGGACTTATACTCACCTGTCTATGCTCAAGATCCGTTCACATAGAAGTGATTGACGATATGACTACAGATTCATTCATCAATGCACTCAGATCATTCATTGCAATCAGAGGAAACGTTCGCCAACTCAGATGCGATCAAGGAACCAATTTTGTTGGCGCAAGAAGAGAATTTACAGAACTCATGAAGGGAATGAGTGAAGAAAGACTGAAGGCTCTGGGATGTGATTTTCTCATGAATCCTCCAGCGGCAAGCCACATGGGCGGTGTATGGGAGAGGCAAATAAGAACGATAAGAAGCATATTGACTACCATACTGGACCAGTCCTCACAAAGGCTTGACAGCACCTCTCTCCGGACGTACCTGTACGAGGTCATGTTCATAATCAATAGCAGGCCGCTCTCCGCTGAGTTTCTGAACAACCCATCCGGACCTGACCCTTTGACCCCAAATCACATTCTAACGATGAAATCTACAATCATTCTGCCCCCACCTGGACAATTCATCAAAGAAGATTTGTACCTACAAAAGAGGTGGCCAAGTTCAGTATTTGGCCAACGAGTTTTGGACAAGATGGAGGAAAGAATATCTTCTCAACTTACAACAGAGACAGAAGTGGTGTAAAACCAGAAGGAACTCCAAAGTCAATGACATCGTCCTTCTCCAAGATGAATTGACACCACGCAACAAATGGCGACTAGCAAGAGTCACTGAAGTCTACCCAGGACAAGATGGTAGAGTCAGAAAGTTGAAGCTGCTAGTAAGCCACACCACATACGATAGCAAAGGGAAAGCTACAACCAGTACAGTGTATTTAGAGAGACCAATACACAAGATCATTACATTGATAGAAGCAGACTAGAGCACTAGTGAGTCATTTAAAGGGGCTATGTATGTACTATAAATGTAATTTTTCAGTCTCTAGCATTGTATTATAGTAATAGGAGTTCGTATCAATGTGTTTTAGTGTCTAAATACCATATTGGCGGATTGCTCAGATTCAGCCCAGCCCCTTTCCTCCTCCAGTAAATCAGGCCATTTTGATTTGAAGGCCTGAGTCACGTCATTCGGGCTCTGGGTAGCGCACAGTGATGCGATTGGCTCTGTGGTTGGAGCTAATGCCCGCCCCCATTCTACCTAGAATAGAGAGGTACCTACTACCTAGAAACAGGAGTGCAGTCACTTGCATATCTTCCACGATGAGCAAACCCCGCAGAACATGTTCTGTTCCTGGCTGTAAAGCTACTAATACGTCTTTGCACGCTTTTCCCGTGGATGCCGAACTTATCAGCTGAAGCCTGATGCGGTTCCGGCGTTAGCTCTCGGGAGCGATGGCTAGCTAGTTAGCACCAGCCGGGGACCGGCGTTAGCTCTCAGGAGCGATGGCTAGCTAGTTAGCACCAGCCGGGGACCGGTGTTAGCAACCGGGAGCGATGGCTAGCGTTACCACCAGCCGGGGACCGGCGTTAGCAACCGGGAGCGATGGCTAGCTAGTTAGCACCAGCCGGGGACCGGTGTTAGCAACCGGGAGCGATGGCTAGCGTTACCACCAGCCGGGGACCGCCGTTAGCAACCGGGAACGATGGCTAGCTAGTTAGCACCAGCCGGGGACCGGCGTTAGCAACCGGGAGCGATGGCTAGCTAGTTAGCACCAGCCGGGGACCGGCGTTAGCTCTCGGGAGCGATGGCTAGGTGCCAGCTAGCTAGCCATCGCTCCCGAGAGCTAACGCCGGTCCCCGGCTGGTGCCATCGCTCCCGAGAGCTAACGCCGGTCCCCGGCTGGTGCTAACTAGCTAGCCATCGCTCCCGGTTGCTAACGCCGGTCCCCGAGATGCAAGGTTGTGTGACATTACTACTGTACCTGAGGAACCTCCATGCAGCACACATTCTCCGCCTCGGTTGGCATCCTTTCACAATTTCCACACGTACACCTAGTAGATTGATTTGAGGGTGAAGGAAATCAATCTATCAATGATCAAAATGGCTACAATACAGTACTGCTCAATACCAACACAACTGCTATAGGATGCTAGGATGGAGACCAGGAAAATACTTTCGTCTTGTTTACATCAGGGTCCCCCATTTTCAATTCATTATTACAATTGACATACAGTGGATGCATGTTCCCAAATAACTTTTCTTTATAATTGCGGGGGGACATTAGGTCAAATGTGCAGTACTACCAAAGGTCTGGTCGCATGTACAGAACTGTTGCATATAACGGTATGCTGCTCTTTATAAAGTAACGTTATAGCAAACTATTGAAGCAAGCTACTGAAGCTAGTCATTACAATACAGTACTGCTCAATACCAACACAACTGCTATAGGATGCTAGGTTGGAGACCAGGAAAATACTTTTGTCTTGTTTACAAATGTTCAGTTGCTATTGCATGCACTCATCTGTGTTTCACTACACACATGAGTGCATGCTTACCAACTGTCCGTCTGCAACACTACTATCACCAACATCTAAGAAGGGAGATCCCCCCCTTGAATGGCCCTTCTAAGGTTTCTCTCCTCCACACTGCCTGTGGAGCTTTTTTCCCTATTGTTAGGTTTTAGTGAGTTTTTCCTTACCTTCGCGTGGGGTATGTCTGGGAGTGCTTTTATTCTTTCATTTATTTGCATTCATCTAAAAATGTTTGGACCTTATGGTGTTCTTGTTCTGTTCTTGACTTATTGTTATGTTTTCTTCTTGACTTGTTTAAAGAAGACCTGTACGGCCCATGGGGACATTAACGTGTGTTGTCGGGCCTTATAAATAAATTTGATTTGATTTGATTTTGATTTACATCAGGGTCCCCCATTTTCAATTCATTATTACAATTGACATACAGTGGATGCATGTTCCCAAATAACTTTTCTTTATAATTGCGGGGGGACATTAGGTCAAATGTGCAGTACTACCAAAGGTCTGGTCGCATGTACAGAACTGTTGCATATAACGGTATGCTGCTCTTTATAAAGTAACGTTATAGCAAACTATTGAAGCAAGCTACTGAAGCTAGTCATTACAATACAGTACTGCTCAATACCAACACAACTGCTATAGGATGCTAGGATGGAGACCAGGAAAATACTTTCGTCTTGTTTACATCAGGGTCCCCCATTTTCAATTCATTATTACAATTGACATACAGTGGATGCATGTTCCCAAATAACTTTTCTTTATAATTGCGGGGGGACATTAGGTCAAATGTGCAGTACTACCAAAGGTCTGGTCGCACGTACAGAACTGTTGCATATAACGGTATGCTGCTCTTTATAAAGTAACGTTATAGCAAACTATTGAAGCAAGCTAGTCATAATTAAAAACTGCTCAATACAAACACAACTAGTCAGAGGTAAACAAGGTAACGTTACTTATAGCAAGCTATCGAAGCAAGCTGGTCAGAAGTAAGGTCTAACGTTACTTGCTCTTTTCGGCAAGCCATTATACTAACGTTACAACATAAACTTACCACTCGGAAACGATTTGCAAGCCTCGCTGTTGCAACTCAACTTCTTCTTCCGAAACATAGTCTGGGTCGCTCTCTGGATCCCAAATATACGGTACAGCCATGTTGTATTAGTAGTATAAAGTGTTCACATGGAAGGAAGGACGGGGAGATGGGCGGAGCTATTTGGTGGGTGGCTGTCACTCAAAGCATTCTGCTAGTATGGGTGGAGCCAAGCCAATAACAGCTTGAAATCTTGAGGCAGAAAAATGCTGGTTTTGAGTACTTGATTAGAAATATGAAACAATGATTATTTTTGGAATAAACCTTACAGATGTGTTATATAGACTCACAGGAATTGTGTAAAGTTGCCCAAATAGTGCTAGGAATAGCAGTACATAGCCCTGTGACGTACGTGGGTTGGTCATTATCATTGTTACTGTATTAGGAGACCATGTGAACATCAGATTAGTATCATGAGTTGGGTTATGTTGTTCTTGGTGGTGTGATGTGTCATCTTTTAATGCTGCCTCTTCTCTTCTTCCCAGAGACCACTCATCCTCCTGATTGAGCTGATTGCACCTGCTTGATTACACCTGTGGGCAGTTAGTGGGATGAGTGAATATAAGCGGGAAGATGACACACACACAAAAGTCTCATTGCTGGAAGTCACTTGCCTTATGGTGGAGTGGGGAGGCTGCTGTCTCGCCTGTCTATGGCCTAAAACAACACTGTGTGGCACGGTGCCATTTTATCACATGGAGTGTGGGTTAGACTCCACAGCTGTGGTGGCCTAGGATTGATTGATTGATTGATTGAAAACTTTATTAACAGATTGCAGAATGGGTACAATACAGTACAGCTCAATACACACAATTGTTAAGGGGATGCAGACCAGAGAAAGACTTTCGTCTTGTTTACACCAGGGTCCCCCATTTTCAATTCATCAGGACATATATGACATACATGACATACAGATAGTCAGTACTGCTACATCTATACATTTATGACATACCAGATTTGCAAATACAGTACTGTTTGTGATACAGAAGGAGTCAAGAAAAGGGAGTATATACATTTGACGTAGAAACTGTACATTGGAGGAGGTTGGGTGGGGGGGGTTGGGTACACTGGGATATTGACAACCATACTGGGTAATTTACATTGGAGGTGGGTGGGGGGGGGGGGGGGGGGGCACATTGTATAAACAAGCAAAACTGTACATTGAGGGGGGGGGGGGGACTCTGTACAAACAAACAAAATTGTACATTGGACTATTGACAAGACCATACTAGGTAAATGACTGTACATTGGAGGGGGTTGGGTTAGGATATTTACAGGGGCCAGTGTTGCATTGCAGTCTCCCGTAGGTAAGTAATAAGTAAGTAATTTAGGACCTGCTCCGAGGTCATCAATTGGCACACATGCGATGCATGCATGCAATCCGTATCTGCGATTAACCCATCCCGTCGTCCTTCCCCCCCAAGGGCAGCCGGGAGCAGACAGGCACAACGTGAGCTGCGCCAGGGGACCAATCCAAGTGCTCCTGTCCGTCTTCGTCAAGGACGCCACAGCGTTAGCGATCTTGTTGTTGTGCATGTTTTTCCATTGGGTTTATCTTATCGGGGGGGAAACCCTTGCGAGCACGGTGTCTCTTGAGAGAGGTTTTGAAAGTGGGTAGTGATCCACATTCCTTTACAGCTTTGGGTAGGGCGTTCCACATTGATGTGGCATAATTGCGAAACGTGTTTAGTCCCTTATTTGAGCCGAATCTGGGTTTAACATGATTTGTGGAGCTCCCTCTGGTGTTGTGATCGTGGTATTCACTGACCTTTGGGAAGTATTTTGCCATGTACATGGGTACCTTGGTCGTGTAGTGTATCTTGTAGACCAGGCCCATTGCAAGTTGCTGTACTCTGTCATCTACTCTAAGCCATCCTAGGTTGTCAAAGTGGGCAGGGGTGAGGTGGGTTCTATGTTGGATGGGCCCAAGGTTGTATCGTAACTACTAAGTGTTTGTTTGTGTACCTGTATGTATTGTTTGTCCTCCCTTACCTTTTCCCCTTCTTGCATTATGGTGGAGGTTTGAATTCCTACCACCATAAATATATACTTTACTAATTGGAAAACGTCTTGTGTTGTGTCTTCTTTCACCTACACCTGGGACCTTGATTTTGAACATATTTACTGAGAGGGGCTGCTTTTGCTCATGTGCCGCCCTCCAGTTGTTATTATCAGACCTGCGTACATGACATGGGGGCTCGTTAAGTTTGCGCAATTGTATGGTTCCTTGTTGGTAAAATAACGGGGTGTAATAAGATAGCGTTTTCTAAATTGGTAAGTTAGTGGGTTCCATGGTCCGTGCTACACAGTTGATTGATGTAAACCATTGTTGTTGTGATGCTCTTAACCATTCTATTTTTCTGCCACATAGGTAACAGGGGGGGGGGTCACCTGCTTGGCTAGAGGGTGGGGGGCACGAGTCGTGATTCCGGTGGAGCGCGCAATGAAATCGGTAAGCGACTGAAGATATGTGTAGCCTTCATCCAGGTAGTGGAGTAGTTTATCTGGGATAGGCTAGAGTGACACAGGTGACTCCTAGTTGAGTGGTTAGGACCATTTGTTATTGTTTTCATTTGGTAGATGTGGTCAGTTGGATTGTTTTGGTTAAGAGGTATAAAAGCAGAATGTGTCTATTATTATTGCGCACAGTCATGGTTAATTAAGTGAGGACGTGATATATATTTTTTTGGTGTATCATAGTCACGCATAAAGACATATTATGGCTGCGTCGGCGTTTGTTTTTGAAGTCTTCGTGGGGATCCAACAGAGGATCAGGTGGAAGGTTGCACTAAGGCGGAATTATGCCTTATTGCTAAGCATTATAATATTACTGTGCAAAGTTCCCAGTCCAAGGCTGATATGAAGGCGGCTGTAATAGCGGGGTTGGTGGAGCAACAGGTGTTCAGCACGGCTCGGGGAGTAGTGAGTCATAGTGACCAGGAGGTTGAAAACACTGGCGAATGGGTTGACTCTCCCTTGCGTGATCTTAACCCGGAGGGTGGTGCTATTAGGAAGAATGGTAGTACGCCCAGAGCTGAAAGTGAGGGCGCGGGGGATTCAGATAAAGAATCCACGTCTTCTGGCCATACTCGCTCTAGTCTGCGTTTTGCCCGTCTCCAGATGGAGGAGAGAGCGCTTTTGCGCAGGGAGGAGCGAGACAGAGAGGACAGAGCAGCTGTACGAGACAGAGAGGACAAAGCGGCTGTACGAGACAGAGAGGAGAGGGAGAAAGACAGGGAAGAACGAGGAAGGGAGAAGGAGAAGGATAGAGAGCTCCAGATTACACTAAAGAGGATGGAACTGGAGAGTGTTGGCTCTTCTTCGCCCTCATCTGAAGGTTACCAGGGCAGTTTTAATGTTGGGCAGCATATTTCTATGGTTCCTGTTTTTCGAGAGTCTGAGGTGGAAGCATTTTTTGTTAATTTTGAGCAGGTAGCGTGGGCTTCGCATTGGCCGGAGGATCAGTGGGCACTATTATTGCAATATAAGCTCACGGGTAGGGCTCAGGACGCATGCCAGTTATTATCAAAGGAGGACAGCATGGTATATGAGAAATTGAAGGGTGCTGTCTTGCGCGTATATGAACTGGTGCCGGAGGCGTATAGGCAGCGGTTTAGGGGACTAAGTCAAGCTCCCTCGCAAACACATGTGGCATTTTCCCATGAACAACGGACGATGTTCACTCGTTGGTGTGAAGCGTGTAAGGTGGATGGGGTCGAGGCTTTGAGCGAGTTAATCCTCATTGAACAATTTAAAAAATGTGTGCCCGAACACATGATAATACAGTTAGAGGAGCGAAAGGTTTCTACCCTCCAGGAAGCTGCAGTTTTGTGTGACGAGTTGGCAATGATCCACAAAAATGTTTCTGTACGAAATGGTGTGTATGTAGGAGGGGGCGCGTTTTCTCCGTCGGGGCCGCCGTATCGCGGAGGTGACGAGCGACCATTCCGACCTCGCTCACCGCCGTCTCGTAATGCCTTGGGTGACGAGCGAGTGTGTCATTATTGTAAAAAAGAAGGGCATTTTGTGAAGGACTGTCATGCGCTAAGGGATCGACAGGAGACCAGGGAGTCAGCCCAGGAACCGAAAGGGGTGGGGTTGATTGGTACGGTGTCATGTCCTGACCGCGTGAATATTAAAGGCAACCAACTTGTGTTCAGCTTTTCGTTCAGCGTTTCTCTGATTGGCCACACGGCCAATCAATCAATCCACTAGCACACGCCCTTGCGGCGCGGCAGAAGCGCTGGTCGAACCAGCGGTGTTCTGTTGTGTGACTGTACTACAGCGGTGTTCTGTTGTGTGACTGTACTAAACTCTTCCACCACATGACCGACATTTGACATACAGTACACCTCCTATCTATGTTGGGATTATGTTTGGTCATGACAAAACAATAAAAATCGCTACTGTTAGTAATGCTGCCACCACCCACTTCAATGACAGAGCTCTCATATTTGCGAATGCATAAACTATATCTTAAATTATGGCGATGTGTCTAATATGGCTGTCGCGAAGTCATTGATAAGCGACAGCCATATTAGACACATAGCCATAATTTAAGATATAGTTTATGCATTGGCAAAATATGAGAGCTCTGTCATTGAAGGGCTTCGTTCTACAACGGAGCACGGCCGCTGCTGCTGGAGCTGGACCGAGTCAAGCCGCCGGCGGCGCACGGAAGCCGGGGATAAACCACCGCGTCGCCCCGCTGGCGCTTCAGGCTCAGCAGCCTCCACAGCTCCAGTTAACCTAATTTATACCGTAATGAATCATTAAAAAATATACCGTTAACTGGAATATGTTGTTTCTTTACACATATGTTGGATTATGTAATTGGGTTGTCATGACAAAACAATAAAAATCGCTACTTTACATCAGGGTGAACGCTGTTACACTGCCACCACCCACTTCAATGACAGAGCTCTCATATTTGCGAATGCATAAACTATATCTTAAATTATGGCTATGTGTCTAATATGGCTGTCGCGAAGTCATTGATAAGCGACAGCCATATTAGACACATAGCCATAATTTAAGATATAGTTTATGCATTCGCAAAATATGAGAGCTCTGTCATTGAAGGGCTTCGTTCTACAACGGAGCACGGTCGCTGCTGCTGGAGCTGGACCGAGTAGAGCCGGCGGCGGTGCACGGAAGCCGGGACAAACCACCGCATCGCCCCGCTGACGTTAAAAACGCGAAATAACGTTACAGCTTACAGTTCTAGACACCCAGAGTTTCTAGTTACAGTAGTGACGCGTGAATCGAGATAGTCCTAACACTGTAACAGTGTTTATTATTAAGAGTCAGATAGTCCTAACAGTGTTTATAGTCCTAACACAGTGTTTATTAGTAAGAGTCAGATAGTCCTAACAGTGTTTATTATTAAGAGTCAGATAGTCGTAACAGTGTTTATTATTAAGAGTCCTAACAGTGTTTATTATTAATTAACGTCATAAACGAACTACCAGATGTATTTTCTAGTTCAGCGCATTTCTTAACTGTATGGGCTTTGTTTATACATGTACAGTGATGAGTGAATCTACCATTGGTTGTTAAAAACGTGAAACATAATAATCAGTCAGCAGCGCTCCACTGCTACCGCAGCTGAACACAAGTGCGTTGACTTGGTACACAAGTTGGTTGCCCGCGCTGCCGCTCGCTTGCGCTCCTTGGATTTCATTTGGGACGTGGGACGACTGCGCTTGCCTGCGCGTGGGGGCGGGGGGGCGCGGCCAATCAGAGAAAAGCCGAACACAAGTTGGTTGCCTTTAATATTCACGCGTCCTGACCAGCATAGCTCTTTTGAGCCCTTTTTGTTTGATGGTTGTGTGTCCCTGTCGGGTAAAGTTGGGGACTACCAACGGGTGAGAATACTCCGTGATACAGGAGCCTCTCAATCGTTCATCCTGGCTGATGTATTACCATTGGATGTGGACTCCTGTCGGTCGAGCGGATTGGTGAGAGGTATTGGCATGGGGTGTGTGCGCGTGCCGTTGCATAAGGTGCATGTACAGTCTGCACTGATCACAGGTTGTTTTCCGGTCGCGGTTCGCCCATGTTTTCCCGTAAAGGCCGTGGATTTCGTCATGGGGAATGATATCGCTGGGGGTAAGGTCGTCCCTGTGTTGGAGGTTGGAGACGCTCCATTTACGAACTTCTTGTGTGATGCATTGATTAATAATCACCCCAATGTCCCTTCTATTTGTGCTGTCCCTAGTGCACAGGAGCGGAAGCGAGACCAAGGTCTAGCGTTGGGTGACTCGGTCTGTGGTGAGTTTTGCAGGTTGGCGGTGACGCAGCATTTTGAGGCGGGGGATGAGGTGTTTATTGTGCTGCCCACGCCTAGTACGGTGCTCACTGCCCGGTTCTCAGGACCTTATGTGGTAAGGGGAAAGGTCTCTGCCACTAAGTATATGTTGCATACGCTCAGGCGGCGGAGGAGGACACGCTGGTGTCATGTGAATAGGCTAATGAAAAGTCCTGCCCACGTCTCGTCGGAGTTGAGATGTGACAGGACTGTTGTTTCACATGCTGTGTTGTGTTCTAATGTGCCTTACAGGACGCACGGGGTTGATGTTGGGAGTGCGAACACCATTGAGCAATTCGCGTATGGTTGACTACAGTATACCGTCATGGCCTCGGTATGAAGAATGTGCCAGCCACGTCCGGCAGCTGATGCATCTGACATGGGTTGGTTTTATGGTGTAGGCTGCTGTTTTGTCTGTGGACCTTTCTATTTTTATTCTTTTTGTTCTGTGATGCTAATCGGATGTTGGTTGATAATGGGTGATAATGTTTTGCTAACCCTGCGGGTTCGCTCTTATGGGGGGAGGTGTGACGTACGTGGGTTGGTCATTATCATTGTTACTGTATTAGGAGACCATGTGAACATCAGATTAGTATCATGAGTTGGGTTATGTTGTTCTTGGTGGTGTGATGTGTCATCTTTTAATGCTGCCTCTTCTCTTCTTCCCAGAGACCACTCATCCTCCTGATTGAGCTGATTGCACCTGCTTGATTACACCTGTGGGCAGTTAGTGGGATGAGTGAATATAAGCGGGAAGATGACACACACACAAAAGTCTCATTGCTGGAAGTCACTTGCCTTATGGTGGAGTGGGGAGGCTGCTGTCTCGCCTGTCTATGGCCTAAAACAACACTGTGTGGCACGGTGCCATTTTATCACATGGAGTGTGGGTTAGACTCCACAGCTGTGGTGGCCTAGGATGGGCCCAAGGTTGTATCGTAACTACTAAGTGTTTGTTTGTGTACCTGTATGTATTGTTTGTCCTCCCTTACCTTTTCCCCTTCTTGCATTATGGTGGAGGTTTGAATTCCTACCACCATAAATATATACTTTACTAATTGGAAAACGTCTTGTGTTGTGTCTTCTTTCACCTACACCTGGGACCTTGATTTTGAACATATTTACTGAGAGGGGCTGCTTTTGCTCATGTGCCGCCCTCCAGTTGTTATTATCAGACCTGCGTACATGACAAGCCCCTTTAACATTAAGTTGTTTTGGCACTTACCCATTTTCTGCTTGCCTTTACTCTAAAATAGGAGTTTTTGTTTTTGTTTTTTGTTTTGCACTGAAAAGAGATACTTACCTGGTTGAATCCAATTGATCCTAGAGACATATTCTTTGAAGTATCCACAATAAGAAATTCCACATTCTATAAGTATGTGCAATAAGATTTATTGGTATGTGTAATTGGTGGGAGTGTAACTGCAGCTATGGTTAACAGTTGGTTAATATAGTTATTTATGTTTACAATTCATATGCTTATTCTGTATAATAGTAATAATACACTCTATTACTTTTCAATGTATTTCTTATTTGTTTTATATAAGATATATATTAGTGGCACACTATTTTTCTATTTTGTTTGTGCAATTACCACATCTCACGAGAGTTGACACACCTGGTATCCGGTGACATGTTTCCGCCTTCTCTCTCTTGCGTTGGAACATTAACTTGAATGGTAATGGACTTACCTGGCGTTCTAATAAGTAAAGAACAATCCATCAAGTCAACGTAACAAGACAATCTTCCAAGAAACTGACAGAAGACATACTACAGTAACGCATCGATGTTCTCATATACTGGCACACAGCCAATAAGGTATTGATTGTTGTGGATAATAATTGTGGTATATGTTTAGTGACGTTCCGACCATTGGTTTGAATGGACTTGTGATAGTAATAGTATCTTTTGTATGCATTTGTATTTCATACAGATTTTACGGTTTGGATGAGGTTGGATCAAGCTTCTTCATTAAAATCAGTCCAAGAAATCTGATTGTGTTTTGCGTCGTGCCGAGGATGTCACATTATTATTATTATTATTATTATTATATTACTGCAGTTTGAGAACCAAGTGCCACATGGTCCAACATGGTGGATATGAGCTGGATCTGCTTTTCACAGAGCGATGTGATGAGCAATCTGATGGTGCTGCCTTGTCATTGGAACAAGCTCCCCACAGATTAGAACATCTGCACAGATCTTCAAACCTTTTCTCATGAAGTGAAAACATCCTGAGTCATTTATCATGCCTGCATTCATTTTGATTGATACTTGAAGGTATCTATTTCTCATTGTCATAATTTCATAATGTGCATAGATGTTTCTATTTTTATTCTATGTGTGTGTGTGTGTGTGTGTGTGTGTGTGTGTGTGTGTGTGTGTGTGTGTGTGTGTGTGTGTGTGTGTGTGTGTGCGTGCGTGCGTGCGTGCATAATTATGCTCCTGGGTATAGTGGGAGGCTGGGGGAGGGGTAGGTTTGGAATGGAATGTGTTGATATTGGTATGTGATTTTATTATCTCTAAAAGCGTTCGCATTGCTCGCCTGGACACACTACTATTTCAAAATCAAAGGTATATAATAGGTATTATGTTTTTTGATGCTTTGATCGCCAGTAACGGCATTAGTGTGAGGGCTGGGTAGGACTGCATGCTGCCCAACGAGGGGGCGTGCCAAACATTCTTCCTCGCACACCTGTGAGTGGTTGGTAATCAGCTCCTCGGGAGAGTATTAAGATAAGATAAGATATTCCTTTATTGATCCCCTTGGGGAATTTCAGGCATCATAGCAGCATGGGGGAAGGGGGGGGGGGGGGGTACAGGTAGTAAAAACAACACAAGCCGTGTAAACAAATAGGTCAATATAATTTACTATCTAACTAACTGAAATATATATTCACAGTATTCACAGTGTCACATAAGGTGCAGTATGCATAAGGTAGTGTTATAATTTACTATCTACTGAAATATACATTATTCACAGTATCACAGTATCCACATAAGGTGCAGTATGCCTAAGGTAGTGTTATTGTCCTCCTTGGGTTCCTATTAGTCCTAGGTCAATGTCTGGCAGCAGTCGCTGCCCCCTGTTGTGGAGCCTGGAGGCCGTTAGTCGCTGCCCACTGTTGTGGAGCCTGATGGCCGCTGGTATGAAGGACTGTCCGAGGCGGTTAGTTGAGTGTCGGGGGGGTATGAGTCTGTGGCTTAACGTGCTTCTCATCTAGTACTGGTGGTTGCCTTCCACTCCTTGCCAGGTCGCCTTGTTGCCACCATCTACCACCGCGCTCCTGGTGAGACATCGTTGTCGCTCTCTAAACTTCCACAGGAGGATTTCTATGTTCTCACTGGGAGACGTCGTGCCATTCTACATTCTACCATCTACCGCCGCGTCTCTGGGTGAGACGTCGTGCCATCTACTGCCCTACTCCCTCTTCATGGACCTCGTTCCTGGGGTGAGGCTCGTCATCGCTCTCGGGAGGATGCCGTGTTCTCACCCCATTCCCCTTGGACCCCCTGTTTTTTGCGTTGCCCGTCGGCAGCGTTCTGGTCGGGAAGCTGCCTGTGTTCTTGAAGATTCCTGTGTTCCTTTTTGTTCGCCCTTTAAAGGCACAGTGCTGCAATTTTTGTGTTCTTGGACTTTAGTGTTTTTCACCCTTAACACATTCGGGGCCAACCACATGTTTCGGATCCAACGCTTGACGGCCAACCACGTATATACAGTATATACGTGGCAAGATTGTTTTGGCTTTTATTCCATTGTAATATCCTACTCAATGTCACCGAGCGGCACTGCAGATTTACCCTACTCTTGGAATTCGGAAAAGTGCATTACCGGCCTGATCCTCATAGGGGCGCTGTCTCGATAATGCAGTGTTCCCTGTTACAGACCGGTGTTTTTTAAATTTTTTATTATGAATGGGCTTTTCTGTTAGCCTAAAGATATGCATGTAGCCGATGGCCTGGAATAGTTTTTGGGATGCTGAATTCAGTATGCAGTAAAGGAATATATCATCAGCCAATGGACATAGGGATCTACCAGATGGCGATCGATAACTGGGAAATCCTTTTTGGGATCCAACCGGCCACAGGTAAGAGCGATTTGACGTCAATTACAGCCCGATCGGGCCTTGCTCTCATAGCCATCCACCCGGTCAGCGAATAAGGCTACTGAGGCTAATGCCGTTATTGGTAATCAATAATCAGAAACGACGTCCCCCGCCCCCCCCCCCCCCCCCCTTTCATGCATTCATGGTGGACCATGATACCGACAATATGCATTTTGAGTTTTAGCTCTAGCTTGTCTATAGCCGAAACGCCATTCGATTTAACGTTATTAGCTTAGCGCCCTATAACTCGCGTTCCAGGAAATACCCCAGAACATTCTGTTATAACGTTCATATTCACAACGCTATAAAATGGGAACGTATTGATGAAAAAATCATTTATTTAAGGCATATTGAAGGGACGGTTTATAATGTCAATTGACAATGAGAATGGACAGATAGCAATAATATAAAGTATAGATTTAGCTCTACAAACAGCCTCACGCACAATGAACGTTTGTTTTGATATGCTGGCTGTATAGAGTGGGATTAGACGGATCCCAATGGCCCCGAATGTGTTAAAGGGTCAGTGCCGCTTTTTTGTGTAGAAATAAACCATGCCCTTGTTTTGGCTAACTCTGATTACCTGTCTGTGTCGTGCAATTGGGGTCGCATTACAAATCCTTGAATACTACATACGTTGATCAGCCGGATCGATATGAAATCATTGTAGGATCAAGGTGGAATTGACGTCAGATAGTCCTTACCTTTGATCGGGGTTATTCCAAAAAGAATATTCCAATTGTCTGATCACGATTTCCAGTATTGATGTCGATCGGGTCCCTGACATGAAGTGGCACAAGATATGCCTCAAATGTGCTGAACGCGTTTCGAAGTGATCGGATGAAGCGATTTACTTGGCTTGGTCTAAATTCTCCGCCCCCGGACGAAATTAGATTTGACACATAGTGTGAAATAAGGTTTCAAAGGGTGGGCGATACTGCCACCTAGCAGGATGCGGCCAGTATTGCACTCTAGAGATCTCAGAATGATTTCCTATGGTAACACCGAGGTCCGTGACACTGCATAGAATGAATGTATGTTGTACACCAGGGGTGCCCAACCTTTTTTGAACCAAGATCTACTTTTTTATTTGCCACCTAGCCGAGAGCTACCAGCCCAAATTTGACCTACTGTCGGCTAGTATTAGTAGTAATAGTATTAGTAATACCCATTCAATATGCACATGACAGAAAATATTATATGGCATATTTCCTGTCATGTGCATATTGAATGGGCATATAATATAATATGATATTTTATATATCACTGTAACGGTGTAGTGTAGGAATTACAAGAATGACAAGACTAACTTCTCACGTTGGGCATGCAGGCAGCATGACCCATTTATTCTGCATACACACTGACAACACACACACTCAATTCAATGGGCATGAGAAAACATATGTTTACATTGCCAAAGCAAAAGTGGAACAATACAATCAAAACAAAAATGATATATGTACAATTAAAAGGGAATATGAATGATGTGTAAACAGAGCTGTCACATTGCAACTGACAACACACACAGTCAATTAAATTAAAAGAAAACATGTTTACATTGCCAAAGCAAAAGTGGAATACAATCAAAAAACAATTCCACAAAAAGGAACAGTCAGAATTAAATGTCAGTTTCTACCTTAGTGAGAACGCTGGCACTGGGAAGAGGAAGCTAGTTTTTATTTTTATTTATCTACTTTTTCTCCCCATTTTTCAATTTTTCTCCCGTCCCCAATTTCGTATTGTCCAATTCTACCCTCCCCTGTCTCGAACGTTGTTAGGCCATGCCTCCCACAAGCCGGCTGCAATGTGGACGAAGCCTTGCATCACGTGTCCCCTCCGGTACTCGAGGAGGCAGCCGTTGCATCTTTTCACCTGCACAGCGGCGAGGGTCTGCGTGGGAGGGACACGCCGCCCTCGTCGCTTCCTGATTCTACTGTGCAGGCGCACCAACCGACCTGTAGGAGTCGCTGTCCACAACGTCCGATCCCCACACACCAGCTTCCCACCCCCTAATACTGCCAATTGTATTAGTATGAACGACCAGCCAAGCTGGTAGCAACGCCGAGAGCTGGGCTCTAACCCAGCATCTCCTGCGTTGATGGCGAGCGTCTTGCCCACTGCGCCACCTAGCCGCCCAGGAAGCTAGTTTTTCAAAGTCTGGGTTGTAGGAGCAGGTTGCAAGCCTCAGGCAGTCCACAAGATGGTCATCTGTCATTGTGGTTCTGTACTTGGACTTGATGATCTTCATGTGAGAGAAAGCAGACTCACAGAGGTAGGTTGATCCAAAGAATGCTGTTAAGTTCATGGCACATCTCCTGAGGTTGGGGTACTTCTCAGGCAGCAGTAGCTCCCAGATATCTGCCTTCATCCCTTGTGTTGCCCTGGCTTTAATTTCAATGTCAGTTTGAAGTGTGAGGATCTCGTTCTCCACAGCAAGGCTGTCCAGATTAAACAGTGTGGCCACTTTGGATGTGATGTCATCCACATCTACAGTTCCAAATGGAAAACACATGTAGCTTGTTGCAACAGGTTCAAGTGTTGAAAAGTCTGTGAAGTGCTTATCAAACTCTGACAAGATGCTCTGACAACTTGCTCCTCCTAATGTGTGCAATCAAACTGTGCTGTGTCCTCATCCTGACGTTGAAGTTCTGCTTGCATGTGAGGAAAGTTGTGCAGGTCACTGCGTTGCAGCCTTCTCGCCCACATGGTGAGCTTGCTTTTAAAAGCATTCACTGAGCTGATCATGTTTATTACACATTTATCCTTTCCCTGCAGCTCTAAATTTAGCTTATTCAGCATGCCAGTGACATGGGTTATGAATGCCAAATTCAAAAGCCAGTTGTTGTCCTCTAGATGTGTATATTCGGCCTGTTTAGCAAGCTTGAGAAACTCTTTAATTTCAGGCAGCAACTCGCTGAATCTCTAAATATTGGCTTTAGATAAAGTAATTTAGCTAGCCACGCTAGCTTCCTCCCCTCCTCAGCAAGCAGCTAGCAGTGTTAGCACTCGGTTGGCTAGCAGAGCCACTTAGCCAGTTAGCTCAAACTAGCAACATTAGCACCAAATCATAAATCAAATTAAATTTATTTGTAAGGCCCGACAACACACGTTAATGTCCCCATGGGCCGTACATGTCTTCTTTAAACAAGTCAAGAAGAAACATAACAATAAGTCAAGAACAGAACAAGAACACCATAAGGTCCAACAAATTTAAAATAAATGCAAATAAATGAAAGAATGCAAGCACTCCCAGACATACCCCACGCGAAGGTAAGGAAAAACTCACTAAAACCTAACAATAGGGAAAAATGCTCCACAGGCAATGTGGAGGAGAGAAACCTTAGAAGGGCCATTCAAGGGGGGATCTCCCTTCTTAGATGTCGGTAGTGTTGCAGACTATCCAGTGGAATTCGGCGATTCCACACAGAAAACAGTCAACACCGCGTTTTCACTACCCTTTAGTTGACTGCGTCCTCCGGTGTACAGCGTTGTGTGTATCCCTCCGTTGAGGTACTCAAAACACTGAGCGCCCTCCATGACTATGCATATTTTGTAATAGAATATATATATCGAATTGAAGGCTTATTTGTTGCCTGTCGATAGCGATAAAATCCGACAACATCCGTTCAGAGGTTCTCGAGTTACATGCCGGTATTTGAGGCTTTGCGCACGGTATTGCGCAAAATACCACTCCCGACTCAGGCTGCAGTAGTTCCATCAATCTAGATCCGATCTCGAAAATTATTGTGGATTATTGTAGCCAATGAGTGTGGCTTTTCAATGATAACCCACGTGGGGATCTAAAAAAAAAAAAATTAAAACATGAAGAAACACGAAAACAGGAAGAGCAAAACAGCCGAATGAATTGAATGAAAACTGAGTTTTTCTTTGTACACAGTTTACCAAAATCACTCCTAATCACTAATTTCTGAATGGATCTTTATGAAATTTGGGTATATACTACATAAGGCTTCAGGCTATGGCTCCGTCTGGATTTGTAAGCCATACCACCTTCTGGGGAAATAGTACCTCTGGACTACTAACAACTACAGAAAAACTTGAGTAACAAGTTTTTTTACAACTCAAGTTCAGACCTATGTTACTCTATTACGTTAGCACTAAAAGTCAATACTTTTTTCTGGAATCAGAAACTTCAGAATGTCATCTTTCAAAAGAGACCAGGCTCATGCATGTGCTATAAGTATAAAATATGTTGTTTTGTTTTGCAAAAAAGTATGCAGTCCTCATACGAAAATGTCCAGGAGACTCATTGCAGGTTAACAGGTTAAAAATAGGCATTTTTTATTTTATTTTTTTAATAGAACGGACATACAATGGGTATTTAACATACAACAGAGCAGTGCATCAGTAAGAAGTAAAAAGTGTGATAAAATAGTTCAATTTACCAGTGCTCTTAAAATTACAGTGCATAGGAGGTAGTGAGATACAAATTTGGATAGAACCGACACATGAATTTGATAGGAAGTGTATAAAAGTAGGTAGGGTAAGAATAGTGCAGGTAAAGTACAATTTGTGTCAGGATATCCCTGATGTTTCATTTAAATGCCTGAGCAAAGAGATAGGTTTTAAGCTGTCTTTTTGAAGATGTCTAGTGAGTTGGCTTCCCTGATGTTTTGGGGGAGTTTGTTCCATAGTTTTGGGACATAGTTGATAAAGGCTGCATGACCATATGCCTTCTCTATTTGAACGACCACATCAAACAAGAGGTGGATGCGGGCAAATACTGTGGCATGGTCATGCTGGACCTCCAAAAGGCTTTTGACACTGTCAATCACTCCATTCTGATTGACAAGCTAAAAGCGATTGGTTTTGATAGTTCATCAGTGAGCTGGATGCAATCCTACCTTGAGGGGAGAGAACAGATGGTGGAGGTAAACGGTACACTACCCCCCCCCCCCTCCCAGTGAGCTGTGGTGTTCCACAAGGAAGCATACTAGGACCGTTACTGTTCCTAATTCATGCAAATGTAATGTCATCAGCTTACATTTCATGTACAAAGGTCTAAGGACCACACAGAATAATAACTGGAGCCGGCTGCACATGAACAAAAAACAGCCTCTCTCAGTAAATGCGTTTAAAGCAATGTCCCAGGTAGGTAAGAAAGCCACAACACAAGATGTTTTCCAAATAGTGAATTATATATTTATGGTGATAGGGATTGAAACCTCCACCATAATGCACAAGGGGAAAAGGTAGGGGAGGACAAACAAGACATACATATATACAAACAAACACTTAGTAAATAATATAAATACAATTGTGCCCGTCATGGGACACAAAGAGAAACCACAAGATATCACTTCCAGACAGCTAGACGAGAGGGCAACCTCCTCACTCCATTCTGGAACATGGCAGTGATTCAAATGAGGCGCCCGGACGTGTGTCATTTCCCACTCTGTTATCCACTCATCTCCACTGCCTGCCTGAAGATGCACCAATCAGGTGCAACCAATCCAATCAGGGAGATGAGTGGCATCTGCGGAACAGAAACAGAAGATTAGGAGATGACACAACACCACACATACAAAACAGCACATTTACATATACTAACCTGATGTTCAGATGGTATCATAAATACAGTAATAATGGTAATGACCAACCCACGTACCCATGTACGTCACACCTCCCCCATAAGAGCGAACCTGTAGGGTTAGCAAACCATTATTACGTATTACCCAACATCAGATTAGTACCACATACCAGGGAGAAAAGAAACAACAACAAAAAAATTACCCTCCACAAAATCACCCACCAAATGGGCCACATCAGCACCACACAGGCCCTGCGTCACCCTCCTGCAGTACAGAAAACGGAGAGACACATTAGCCTTGGGAGCCAGAAGGCAAAAAGAGCTCCAGGGACCATGGCCATGTGTAGCTAGCCCCCCTTCTTTTTTTTCAGGGGGTACAGAGCCTCTCTCCCCATGACCTCCCTCATCGCCACCGGACACCGATACGCGAACTGCTTAACGGGGTTCGCACTCCCAACAGCAACACTGTGCGTCCTGTAAGGCACATCAGAACACAACACAGCATGTGAACCAACAACTTGTTCCTGTTCGCGGACGACTCAGCCCTGCTGGTCTCTGACAGGGACAAGTTACAGGTTGAAAATGTTATGGTTTGTAACCGACCCCAATCGCACAACACAAGACAGGTATGAGAGTAAGCCAAGAACTGGGCATTTATTGAAAACAACAGAAAACGGCACTGTCCCTTTAAGGGAGAACACAAATTACAGGAAAACAAGAACTGGGAAAAAGGCACAGTGCCTTTAAGAGGCGAGCTGGCTAAGGGGAAGGCTAAGGGAAAGGCTAACGGACAGGGCCAGGGCAAGGGACAGGGCCGGAACAGGGAGGACAAGGAGGACTGGACAGGGAAGACTAGGAGGACTAGGAGGACTGGACAGGGAGGACTAGGAGGACTAGAGAGGACTGGACAGGGAGGACTAGGAGGACTGGACAGGGAGGACTAGGAGGACTAGAAGGACTGGACAGGGAGGACTAGGAGGACTAGAAGGACTGGACAGGGAGGACTAGGAGGACTAGAGAGGGGAAACAGGGACAGAGGCCCGCGGAGGCGGGCTGGGGACAGGGACAGAGAAAAACAGGGTTCGGGCCTTGGAACAGGGCGAGGGTCAGAGCTGCTTACAGGGATGGAGTAGGAGCGCGCAGGCTAGACGTCTGGAGGAGAGCGCGCCGGCTCGGAGAGCGCATCTGGCGCAGGGTCTGAGTGGTGCGCGTCTGCTTGGAGTTTCACCCTTAACACATTCGGGGCCAACCACATGTTTCGGATCCAACGCTTGACGGCCAACCACGTATATACAGTATATACGTGGCAAGATTGTTTTGGCTTTTATTCCATTGTAATATCCTACTCAATGTCACCGAGCGGCACTGCAGATTTACCCTACTCTTGGAATTCGGAAAAGTGCATTACCGGCCTGATCCTCATAGGGGCGCTGTCTCGATAATGCAGTGTTCCCTGTTACAGACCGGTGTTTTTTAAATTTTTTATTATGAATGGGCTTTTCTGTTAGCCTAAAGATATGCATGTAGCCGATGGCCTGGAATAGTTTTTGGGATGCTGAATTCAGTATGCAGTAAAGGAATATATCATCAGCCAATGGACATAGGGATCTACCAGATGGCGATCGATAACTGGGAAATCCTTTTTGGGATCCAACCGGCCACAGGTAAGAGCGATTTGACGTCAATTACAGCCCGATCGGGCCTTGCTCTCATAGCCATCCACCCGGTCAGCGAATAAGGCTACTGAGGCTAATGCCGTTATTGGTAATCAATAATCAGAAACGACGTCCCCCCCCCCCTTTCATGCATTCATGGTGGACCATGATACCGACAATATGCATTTTGAGTTTTAGCTCTAGCTTGTCTATAGCCGAAACGCCATTCGATTTAACGTTATTAGCTTAGCGCCCTATAACTCGCGTTCCAGGAAATACCCCAGAACATTCTGTTATAACGTTCATATTCACAACGCTATAAAATGGGAACGTATTGATGAAAAAATCATTTATTTAAGGCATATTGAAGGGACGGTTTATAATGTCAATTGACAATGAGAATGGACAGATAGCAATAATATAAAGTATAGATTTAGCTCTACAAACAGCCTCACGCACAATGAACGTTTGTTTTGATATGCTGGCTGTATAGAGTGGGATTAGACGGATCCCAATGGCCCCGAATGTGTTAAAGGGTCAGTGCCGCTTTTTTGTGTAGAAATAAACCATGCCCTTGTTTTGGCTAACTCTGATTACCTGTCTGTGTCGTGCAATTGGGGTCGCATTACAAATCCTTGAATACTACATACGTTGATCAGCCGGATCGATATGAAATCATTGTAGGATCAAGGTGGAATTGACGTCAGATAGTCCTTACCTTTGATCGGGGTTATTCCAAAAAGAATATTCCAATTGTCTGATCACGATTTCCAGTATTGATGTCGATCGGGTCCCTGACATGAAGTGGCACAAGATATGCCTCAAATGTGCTGAACGCGTTTCGAAGTGATCGGATGAAGCGATTTACTTGGCTTGGTCTAAATTCTCCGCCCCCGGACGAAATTAGATTTGACACATAGTGTGAAATAAGGTTTCAAAGGGTGGGCGATACTGCCACCTAGCAGGATGCGGCCAGTATTGCACTCTAGAGATCTCAGAATGATTTCCTATGGTAACACCGAGGTCCGTGACACTGCATAGAATGAATGTATGTTGTACACCAGGGGTGCCCAACCTTTTTTGAACCAAGATCTACTTTTTTATTTGCCACCTAGCCGAGAGCTACCAGCCCAAATTTGACCTACTGTCGGCTAGTATTAGTAGTAATAGTATTAGTAATACCCATTCAATATGCACATGACAGAAAATATTATATGGCATATTTCCTGTCATGTGCATATTGAATGGGCATATAATATAATATGATATTTTATATATCACTGTAACGGTGTAGTGTAGGAATTACAAGAATGACAAGACTAACTTCTCACGTTGGGCATGCAGGCAGCATGACCCATTTATTCTGCATACACACTGACAACACACACACTCAATTCAATGGGCATGAGAAAACATATGTTTACATTGCCAAAGCAAAAGTGGAACAATACAATCAAAACAAAAATGATATATGTACAATTAAAAGGGAATATGAATGATGTGTAAACAGAGCTGTCACATTGCAACTGACAACACACACAGTCAATTAAATTAAAAGAAAACATGTTTACATTGCCAAAGCAAAAGTGGAATACAATCAAAAAACAATTCCACAAAAAGGAACAGTCAGAATTAAATGTCAGTTTCTACCTTAGTGAGAACGCTGGCACTGGGAAGAGGAAGCTAGTTTTTATTTTTATTTATCTACTTTTTCTCCCCATTTTTCAATTTTTCTCCCGTCCCCAATTTCGTATTGTCCAATTCTACCCTCCCCTGTCTCGAACGTTGTTAGGCCATGCCTCCCACAAGCCGGCTGCAATGTGGACGAAGCCTTGCATCACGTGTCCCCTCCGGTACTCGAGGAGGCAGCCGTTGCATCTTTTCACCTGCACAGCGGCGAGGGTCTGCGTGGGAGGGACACGCCGCCCTCGTCGCTTCCTGATTCTACTGTGCAGGCGCACCAACCGACCTGTAGGAGTCGCTGTCCACAACGTCCGATCCCCACACACCAGCTTCCCACCCCCTAATACTGCCAATTGTATTAGTATGAACGACCAGCCAAGCTGGTAGCAACGCCGAGAGCTGGGCTCTAACCCAGCATCTCCTGCGTTGATGGCGAGCGTCTTGCCCACTGCGCCACCTAGCCGCCCAGGAAGCTAGTTTTTCAAAGTCTGGGTTGTAGGAGCAGGTTGCAAGCCTCAGGCAGTCCACAAGATGGTCATCTGTCATTCTGGTTCTGTACTTGGACTTGATGATCTTCATGTGAGAGAAAGCAGACTCACAGAGGTAGGTTGATCCAAAGAATGCTGTTAAGTTCATGGCACATCTCCTGAGGTTGGGGTACTTCTCAGGCAGCAGTAGCTCCCAGATATCTGCCTTCATCCCTTGTGTTGCCCTGGCTTTAATTTCAATGTCAGTTTGAAGTGTGAGGATCTCGTTCTCCACAGCAAGGCTGTCCAGATTAAACAGTGTGGCCACTTTGGATGTGATGTCATCCACATCTACAGTTCCAAATGGAAAACACATGTAGCTTGTTGCAACAGGTTCAAGTGTTGAAAAGTCTGTGAAGTGCTTATCAAACTCTGACAAGATGCTCTGACAACTTGCTCCTCCTAATGTGTGCAATCAAACTGTGCTGTGTCCTCACCCTGACGTTGAAGTTCTGCTTGCATGTGAGGAAAGTTGTGCAGGTCACTGCGTTGCAGCCTTCTCGCCCACATGGTGAGCTTGCTTTTAAAAGCATTCACTGAGCTGATCATGTTTATTACACATTTATCCTTTCCCTGCAGCTCTAAATTTAGCTTATTCAGCATGCCAGTGACATGGGTTATGAATGCCAAATTCAAAAGCCAGTTGTTGTCCTCTAGATGTGTATATTCGGCCTGTTTAGCAAGCTTGAGAAACTCTTTAATTTCAGGCAGCAACTCGCTGAATCTCTAAATATTGGCTTTAGATAAAGTAATTTAGCTAGCCACGCTAGCTTCCTCCCCTCCTCAGCAAGCAGCTAGCAGTGTTAGCACTCGGTTGGCTAGCAGAGCCACTTAGCCAGTTAGCTCAAACTAGCAACATTAGCACCAAATCATAAATCAAATTAAATTTATTTGTAAGGCCCGACAACACACGTTAATGTCCCCATGGGCCGTACATGTCTTCTTTAAACAAGTCAAGAAGAAACATAACAATAAGTCAAGAACAGAACAAGAACACCATAAGGTCCAACAAATTTAAAATAAATGCAAATAAATGAAAGAATGCAAGCACTCCCAGACATACCCCACGCGAAGGTAAGGAAAAACTCACTAAAACCTAACAATAGGGAAAAATGCTCCACAGGCAATGTGGAGGAGAGAAACCTTAGAAGGGCCATTCAAGGGGGGATCTCCCTTCTTAGATGTCGGTAGTGTTGCAGACTATCCAGTGGAATTCGGCGATTCCACACAGAAAACAGTCAACACCGCGTTTTCACTACCCTTTAGTTGACTGCGTCCTCCGGTGTACAGCGTTGTGTGTATCCCTCCGTTGAGGTACTCAAAACACTGAGCGCCCTCCATGACTATGCATATTTTGTAATAGAATATATATATCGAATTGAAGGCTTATTTGTTGCCTGTCGATAGCGATAAAATCCGACAACATCCGTTCAGAGGTTCTCGAGTTACATGCCGGTATTTGAGGCTTTGCGCACGGTATTGCGCAAAATACCACTCCCGACTCAGGCTGCAGTAGTTCCATCAATCTAGATCCGATCTCGAAAATTATTGTGGATTATTGTAGCCAATGAGTGTGGCTTTTCAATGATAACCCACGTGGGGATCTAAAAAAAAATAAATTAAAACATGAAGAAACACGAAAACAGGAAGAGCAAAACAGCCGAATGAATTGAATGAAAACTGAGTTTTTCTTTGTACACAGTTTACCAAAATCACTCCTAATCACTAATTTCTGAATGGATCTTTATGAAATTTGGGTATATACTACATAAGGCTTCAGGCTATGGCTCCGTCTGGATTTGTAAGCCATACCACCTTCTGGGGAAATAGTACCTCTGGACTACTAACAACTACAGAAAAACTTGAGTAACAAGTTTTTTTACAACTCAAGTTCAGACCTATGTTACTCTATTACGTTAGCACTAAAAGTCAATACTTTTTTCTGGAATCAGAAACTTCAGAATGTCATCTTTCAAAAGAGACCAGGCTCATGCATGTGCTATAAGTATAAAATATGTTGTTTTGTTTTGCAAAAAAGTATGCAGTCCTCATACGAAAATGTCCAGGAGACTCATTGCAGGTTAACAGGTTAAAAATAGGCATTTTTTATTTTATTTTTTTAATAGAACGGACATACAATGGGTATTTAACATACAACAGAGCAGTGCATCAGTAAGAAGTAAAAAGTGTGATAAAATAGTTCAATTTACCAGTGCTCTTAAAATTACAGTGCATAGGAGGTAGTGAGATACAAATTTGGATAGAACCGACACATGAATTTGATAGGAAGTGTATAAAAGTAGGTAGGGTAAGAATAGTGCAGGTAAAGTACAATTTGTGTCAGGATATCCCTGATGTTTCATTTAAATGCCTGAGCAAAGAGATAGGTTTTAAGCTGTCTTTTTGAAGATGTCTAGTGAGTTGGCTTCCCTGATGTTTTGGGGGAGTTTGTTCCATAGTTTTGGGACATAGTTGATAAAGGCTGCATGACCATATGCCTTCTCTATTTGAACGACCACATCAAACAAGAGGTGGATGCGGGCAAATACTGTGGCATGGTCATGCTGGACCTCCAAAAGGCTTTTGACACTGTCAATCACTCCATTCTGATTGACAAGCTAAAAGCGATTGGTTTTGATAGTTCATCAGTGAGCTGGATGCAATCCTACCTTGAGGGGAGAGAACAGATGGTGGAGGTAAACGGTACACTACCCCCCCCCCCCTCCCAGTGAGCTGTGGTGTTCCACAAGGAAGCATACTAGGACCGTTACTGTTCCTAATTCATGCAAATGTAATGTCATCAGCTTACATTTCATGTACAAAGGTCTAAGGACCACACAGAATAATAACTGGAGCCGGCTGCACATGAACAAAAAACAGCCTCTCTCAGTAAATGCGTTTAAAGCAATGTCCCAGGTAGGTAAGAAAGCCACAACACAAGATGTTTTCCAAATAGTGAATTATATATTTATGGTGATAGGGATTGAAACCTCCACCATAATGCACAAGGGGAAAAGGTAGGGGAGGACAAACAAGACATACATATATACAAACAAACACTTAGTAAATAATATAAATACAATTGTGCCCGTCATGGGACACAAAGAGAAACCACAAGATATCACTTCCAGACAGCTAGACGAGAGGGCAACCTCCTCACTCCATTCTGGAACATGGCAGTGATTCAAATGAGGCGCCCGGACGTGTGTCATTTCCCACTCTGTTATCCACTCATCTCCACTGCCTGCCTGAAGATGCACCAATCAGGTGCAACCAATCCAATCAGGGAGATGAGTGGCATCTGCGGAACAGAAACAGAAGATTAGGAGATGACACAACACCACACATACAAAACAGCACATTTACATATACTAACCTGATGTTCAGATGGTATCATAAATACAGTAATAATGGTAATGACCAACCCACGTACCCATGTACGTCACACCTCCCCCATAAGAGCGAACCTGTAGGGTTAGCAAACCATTATTACGTATTACCCAACATCAGATTAGTACCACATACCAGGGAGAAAAGAAACAACAACAAAAAAATTACCCTCCACAAAATCACCCACCAAATGGGCCACATCAGCACCACACAGGCCCTGCGTCACCCTCCTGCAGTACAGAAAACGGAGAGACACATTAGCCTTGGGAGCCAGAAGGCAAAAAGAGCTCCAGGGACCATGGCCATGTGTAGCTAGCCCCCCTTCTTTTTTTTCAGGGGGTACAGAGCCTCTCTCCCCATGACCTCCCTCATCGCCACCGGACACCGATACGCGAACTGCTTAACGGGGTTCGCACTCCCAACAGCAACACTGTGCGTCCTGTAAGGCACATCAGAACACAACACAGCATGTGAACCAACAACTTGTTCCTGTTCGCGGACGACTCAGCCCTGCTGGTCTCTGACAGGGACAAGTTACAGGTTGAAAATGTTATGGTTTGTAACCGACCCCAATCGCACAACACAAGACAGGTATGAGAGTAAGCCAAGAACTGGGCATTTATTGAAAACAACAGAAAACGGCACTGTCCCTTTAAGGGAGAACACAAATTACAGGAAAACAAGAACTGGGAAAAAGGCACAGTGCCTTTAAGAGGCGAGCTGGCTAAGGGGAAGGCTAAGGGAAAGGCTAACGGACAGGGCCAGGGCAAGGGACAGGGCCGGAACAGGGAGGACAAGGAGGACTGGACAGGGAAGACTAGGAGGACTAGGAGGACTGGACAGGGAGGACTAGGAGGACTAGAGAGGACTGGACAGGGAGGACTAGGAGGACTGGACAGGGAGGACTAGGAGGACTAGAAGGACTGGACAGGGAGGACTAGGAGGACTAGAAGGACTGGACAGGGAGGACTAGGAGGACTAGAGAGGGGAAACAGGGACAGAGGCCCGCGGAGGCGGGCTGGGGACAGGGACAGAGAAAAACAGGGTTCGGGCCTTGGAACAGGGCGAGGGTCAGAGCTGCTTACAGGGATGGAGTAGGAGCGCGCAGGCTAGACGTCTGGAGGAGAGCGCGCCGGCTCGGAGAGCGCATCTGGCGCAGGGTCTGAGTGGTGCGCGTCTGCTTGGAGTTTCACCCTTAACACATTCGGGGCCAACCACATGTTTCGGATCCAACGCTTGACGGCCAACCACGTATATACAGTATATACGTGGCAAGATTGTTTTGGCTTTTATTCCATTGTAATATCCTACTCAATGTCACCGAGCGGCACTGCAGATTTACCCTACTCTTGGAATTCGGAAAAGTGCATTACCGGCCTGATCCTCATAGGGGCGCTGTCTCGATAATGCAGTATTCCCTGTTACAGACCGGTGTTTTTTAAATTTTTTATTATGAATGGGCTTTTCTGTTAGCCTAAAGATATGCATGTAGCCGATGGCCTGGAATAGTTTTTGGGATGCTGAATTCAGTATGCAGTAAAGGAATATATCATCAGCCAATGGACATAGGGATCTACCAGATGGCGATCGATAACTGGGAAATCCTTTTTGGGATCCAACCGGCCACAGGTAAGAGCGATTTGACGTCAATTACAGCCCGATCGGGCCTTGCTCTCATAGCCATCCACCCGGTCAGCGAATAAGGCTACTGAGGCTAATGCCGTTATTGGTAATCAATAATCAGAAACGACGTCCCCCCCCCCCTTTCATGCATTCATGGTGGACCATGATACCGACAATATGCATTTTGAGTTTTAGCTCTAGCTTGTCTATAGCCGAAACGCCATTCGATTTAACGTTATTAGCTTAGCGCCCTATAACTCGCGTTCCAGGAAATACCCCAGAACATTCTGTTATAACGTTCATATTCACAACGCTATAAAATGGGAACGTATTGATGAAAAAATCATTTATTTAAGGCATATTGAAGGGACGGTTTATAATGTCAATTGACAATGAGAATGGACAGATAGCAATAATATAAAGTATAGATTTAGCTCTACAAACAGCCTCACGCACAATGAACGTTTGTTTTGATATGCTGGCTGTATAGAGTGGGATTAGACGGATCCCAATGGCCCCGAATGTGTTAAAGGGTCAGTGCCGCTTTTTTGTGTAGAAATAAACCATGCCCTTGTTTTGGCTAACTCTGATTACCTGTCTGTGTCGTGCAATTGGGGTCGCATTACAAATCCTTGAATACTACATACGTTGATCAGCCGGATCGATATGAAATCATTGTAGGATCAAGGTGGAATTGACGTCAGATAGTCCTTACCTTTGATCGGGGTTATTCCAAAAAGAATATTCCAATTGTCTGATCACGATTTCCAGTATTGATGTCGATCGGGTCCCTGACATGAAGTGGCACAAGATATGCCTCAAATGTGCTGAACGCGTTTCGAAGTGATCGGATGAAGCGATTTACTTGGCTTGGTCTAAATTCTCCGCCCCCGGACGAAATTAGATTTGACACATAGTGTGAAATAAGGTTTCAAAGGGTGGGCGATACTGCCACCTAGCAGGATGCGGCCAGTATTGCACTCTAGAGATCTCAGAATGATTTCCTATGGTAACACCGAGGTCCGTGACACTGCATAGAATGAATGTATGTTGTACACCAGGGGTGCCCAACCTTTTTTGAACCAAGATCTACTTTTTAATTTGCCACCTAGCCGAGAGCTACCAGCCCAAATTTGACCTACTGTCGGCTAGTATTAGTAGTAATAGTATTAGTAATACCCATTCAATATGCACATGACAGAAAATATTATATGGCATATTTCCTGTCATGTGCATATTGAATGGGCATATAATATAATATGATATTTTATATATCACTGTAACGGTGTAGTGTAGGAATTACAAGAATGACAAGACTAACTTCTCACGTTGGGCATGCAGGCAGCATGACCCATTTATTCTGCATACACACTGACAACACACACACTCAATTCAATGGGCATGAGAAAACATATGTTTACATTGCCAAAGCAAAAGTGGAACAATACAATCAAAACAAAAATGATATATGTACAATTAAAAGGGAATATGAATGATGTGTAAACAGAGCTGTCACATTGCAACTGACAACACACACAGTCAATTAAATTAAAAGAAAACATGTTTACATTGCCAAAGCAAAAGTGGAATACAATCAAAAAACTATTCCACAAAAAGGAACAGTCAGAATTAAATGTCAGTTTCTACCTTAGTGAGAACGCTGGCACTGGGAAGAGGAAGCTAGTTTTTATTTTTATTTATCTACTTTTTCTCCCCATTTTTCTATTTTTCTCCCGTCCCCAATTTCGTATTGTCCAATTCTACCCTCCCCTGTCTCGAACGTTGTTAGGCCATGCCTCCCACAAGCCGGCTGCAATGTGGACGAAGCCTTGCATCACGTGTCCCCTCCGGTACTCGAGGAGGCAGCCGTTGCATCTTTTCACCTGCACAGCGGCGAGGGTCTGCGTGGGAGGGACACGCCGCCCTCGTCGCTTCCTGATTCTACTGTGCAGGCGCACCAACCGACCTGTAGGAGTCGCTGTCCACAACGTCCGATCCCCACACACCAGCTTCCCACCCCCTAATACTGCCAATTGTATTAGTATGAACGACCAGCCAAGCTGGTAGCAACGCCGAGAGCTGGGCTCGAACCCAGCATCTCCTGCGTTGATGGCGAGCGTCTTGCCCACTGCGCCACCTAGCCGCCCAGGAAGCTAGTTTTTCAAAGTCTGGGTTGTAGGAGCAGGTTGCAAGCCTCAGGCAGTCCACAAGATGGTCATCTGTCATTGTGGTTCTGTACTTGGACTTGATGATCTTCATGTGAGAGAAAGCAGACTCACAGAGGTAGGTTGATCCAAAGAATGCTGTTAAGTTCATGGCACATCTCCTGAGGTTGGGGTACTTCTCAGGCAGCAGTAGCTCCCAGATATCTGCCTTCATCCCTTGTGTTGCCCTGGCTTTAATTTCAATGTCAGTTTGAAGTGTGAGGATCTCGTTCTCCACAGCAAGGCTGTCCAGATTAAACAGTGTGGCCACTTTGGATGTGATGTCATCCACATCTACAGTTCCAAATGGAAAACACATGTAGCTTGTTGCAACAGGTTCAAGTGTTGAAAAGTCTGTGAAGTGCTTATCAAACTCTGACAAGATGCTCTGACAACTTGCTCCTCCTAATGTGTGCAATCAAACTGTGCTGTGTCCTCACCCTGACGTTGAAGTTCTGCTTGCATGTGAGGAAAGTTGTGCAGGTCACTGCGTTGCAGCCTTCTCGCCCACATGGTGAGCTTGCTTTTAAAAGCATTCACTGAGCTGATCATGTTTATTACACATTTATCCTTTCCCTGCAGCTCTAAATTTAGCTTATTCAGCATGCCAGTGACATGGGTTATGAATGCCAAATTCAAAAGCCAGTTGTTGTCCTCTAGATGTGTATATTCGGCCTGTTTAGCAAGCTTGAGAAACTCTTTAATTTCAGGCAGCAACTCGCTGAATCTCTAAATATTGGCTTTAGATAAAGTAATTTAGCTAGCCACGCTAGCTTCCTCCCCTCCTCAGCAAGCAGCTAGCAGTGTTAGCACTCGGTTGGCTAGCAGAGCCACTTAGCCAGTTAGCTCAAACTAGCAACATTAGCACCAAATCATAAATCAAATTAAATTTATTTGTAAGGCCCGACAACACACGTTAATGTCCCCATGGGCCGTACATGTCTTCTTTAAACAAGTCAAGAAGAAACATAACAATAAGTCAAGAACAGAACAAGAACACCATAAGGTCCAACAAATTTAAAATAAATGCAAATAAATGAAAGAATGCAAGCACTCCCAGACATACCCCACGCGAAGGTAAGGAAAAACTCACTAAAACCTAACAATAGGGAAAAATGCTCCACAGGCAATGTGGAGGAGAGAAACCTTAGAAGGGCCATTCAAGGGGGGATCTCCCTTCTTAGATGTCGGTAGTGTTGCAGACTATCCAGTGGAATTCGGCGATTCCACACAGAAAACAGTCAACACCGCGTTTTCACTACCCTTTAGTTGACTGCGTCCTCCGGTGTACAGCGTTGTGTGTATCCCTCCGTTGAGGTACTCAAAACACTGAGCGCCCTCCATGACTATGCATATTTCGTAATAGAATATATATATCGAATTGAAGGCTTATTTGTTGCCTGTCGATAGCGATAAAATCCGACAACATCCGTTCAGAGGTTCTCGAGTTACATGCCGGTATTTGAGGCTTTGCGCACGGTATTGCGCAAAATACCACTCCCGACTCAGGCTGCAGTAGTTCCATCAATCTAGATCCGATCTCGAAAATTATTGTGGATTATTGTAGCCAATGAGTGTGGCTTTTCAATGATAACCCACATGGGGATCTAAATAAAAAAAATTTAAACATGAAGAAACACGAAAACAGGAAGAGCAAAACAGCCGAATGAATTGAATGAAAACTGAGTTTTTCTTTGTACACAGTTTACCAAAATCACTCCTAATCACTAATTTCTGAATGGATCTTTATGAAATTTGGGTATATACTACATAAGGCTTCAGGCTATGGCTCCGTCTGGATTTGTAAGCCATACCACCTTCTGGGGAAATAGTACCTCTGGACTACTAACAACTACAGAAAAACTTGAGTAACAAGTTTTTTTACAACTCAAGTTCAGACCTATGTTACTCTATTACGTTAGCACTAAAAGTCAATACTTTTTTCTGGAATCAGAAACTTCAGAATGTCATCTTTCAAAAGAGACCAGGCTCATGCATGTGCTATAAGTATAAAATATGTTGTTTTGTTTTGCAAAAAAGTATGCAGTCCTCATACGAAAATGTCCAGGAGACTCATTGCAGGTTAACAGGTTAAAAATAGGCATTTTTTATTTTATTTTTTTAATAGAACGGACATACAACGGGTATTTAACATACAACAGAGCAGTGCATCAGTAAGAAGTAAAAAGTGTGATAAAATAGTTCAATTTACCAGTGCTCTTAAAATTACAGTGCATAGGAGGTAGTGAGATACAAATTTGCATAGAACCGACACATGAATTTGATAGGAAGTGTATAAAAGTAGATATGGTAAGAATAGTGCAGGTAAAGTACAATTTGTGTCAGGATATCCCTGATGTTTCATTTAAATGCCTGAGCAAAGAGATAGGTTTTAAGCTGTCTTTTTGAAGATGTCTAGTGAGTTGGCTTCCCTGATGTTTTGGGGGAGTTTGTTCCATAGTTTTGGGACATAGTTGATAAAGGCTGCATGACCATATGCCTTCTCTATTTGAACGACCACATCAAACAAGAGGTGGATGCGGGCAAATACTGTGGCATGGTCATGCTGGACCTCCAAAAGGCTTTTGACACTGTCAATCACTCCATTCTGATTGACAAGCTAAAAGCGATTGGTTTTGATAGTTCATCAGTGAGCTGGATGCAATCCTACCTTGAGGGGAGAGAACAGATGGTGGAGGTAAACGGTACACTACCCCCCCCCCCTCCCAGTGAGCTGTGGTGTTCCACAAGGAAGCATACTAGGACCGTTACTGTTCCTAATTCATGCAAATGTAATGTCATCAGCTTACATTTCATGTACAAAGGTCTAAGGACCACACAGAATAATAACTGGAGCCGGCTGCACATGAACAAAAAACAGCCTCTCTCAGTAAATGCGTTTAAAGCAATGTCCCAGGTAGGTAAGAAAGCCACAACACAAGATGTTTTCCAAATAGTGAATTATATATTTATGGTGATAGGGATTGAAACCTCCACCATAATGCACAAGGGGAAAAGGTAGGGGAGGACAAACAAGACATACATATATACAAACAAACACTTAGTAAATAATATAAATACAATTGTGCCCGTCATGGGACACAAAGAGAAACCACAAGATATCACTTCCAGACAGCTAGACGAGAGGGCAACCTCCTCACTCCATTCTGGAACATGGCAGTGATTCAAATGAGGCGCCCGGACGTGTGTCATTTCCCACTCTGTTATCCACTCATCTCCACTGCCTGCCTGAAGATGCACCAATCAGGTGCAACCAATCCAATCAGGGAGATGAGTGGCATCTGCGGAACAGAAACAGAAGATTAGGAGATGACACAACACCACACATACAAAACAGCACATTTACATATACTAACCTGATGTTCAGATGGTATCATAAATACAGTAATAATGGTAATGACCAACCCACGTACCCATGTACGTCACACCTCCCCCATAAGAGCGAACCTGTAGGGTTAGCAAACCATTATTACGTATTACCCAACATCAGATTAGTACCACATACCAGGGAGAAAAGAAACAACAACAAAAAAATTACCCTCCACAAAATCACCCACCAAATGGGCCACATCAGCACCACACAGGCCCTGCGTCACCCTCCTGCAGTACAGAAAACGGAGAGACACATTAGCCTTGGGAGCCAGAAGGCAAAAAGAGCTCCAGGGACCATGGCCATGTGTAGCTAGCCCCCCTTCTTTTTTTTCAGGGGGTACAGAGCCTCTCTCCCCATGACCTCCCTCATCGCCACCGGACACCGATACGCGAACTGCTTAACGGGGTTCGCACTCCCAACAGCAACACTGTGCGTCCTGTAAGGCACATCAGAACACAACACAGCATGTGAACCAACAACTTGTTCCTGTTCGCGGACGACTCAGCCCTGCTGGTCTCTGACAGGGACAAGTTACAGGTTGAAAATGTTATGGTTTGTAACCGACCCCAATCGCACAACACAAGACAGGTATGAGAGTAAGCCAAGAACTGGGCATTTATTGAAAACAACAGAAAACGGCACTGTCCCTTTAAGGGAGAACACAAATTACAGGAAAACAAGAACTGGGAAAAAGGCACAGTGCCTTTAAGAGGCGAGCTGGCTAAGGGGAAGGCTAAGGGAAAGGCTAACGGACAGGGCCAGGGCAAGGGACAGGGCCGGAACAGGGAGGACAAGGAGGACTGGACAGGGAAGACTAGGAGGACTAGGAGGACTGGACAGGGAGGACTAGGAGGACTAGAGAGGACTGGACAGGGAGGACTAGGAGGACTGGACAGGGAGGACTAGGAGGACTAGAAGGACTGGACAGGGAGGACTAGGAGGACTAGAGAGGGGAAACAGGGACAGAGGCCCGCGGAGGCGGGCTGGGGACAGGGACAGAGAAAAACAGGGTTCGGGCCTTGGAACAGGGCGAGGGTCAGAGCTGCTTACAGGGATGGAGTAGGAGCGCGCAGGCTAGACGTCTGGAGGAGAGCGCGCCGGCTCGGAGAGCGCATCTGGCGCAGGGTCTGAGTGGTGCGTGTCTGCTTGGAGTACGCGCCGGTACGGAGAGCGCATCTGGCGCGGAGGTCTGAGTGGTGCGCGTCTGCTTGGAGTAAGCGCCGGTACGGAGAGCGCATCTGGCGCGGAGGTCTGAGTGGTGCGCGTCTGCTTGGAGTACGCGCCGGTACGGAGAGCGCATCCGGCGCGGAGGTCTGAGTGGTGCGCGTCTGCTTGGAGTACGCGCCGGTACGGAGAGCGCATCTGGCGCGGAGGTCTGAGTGGTGCTTGTCTGCTTGGAGTACGCGCCGGTACGGAGAGCGCATCTGGCGCGGAGGTCTGAGTGGTGCGCGTCTGCTTGGAGTATGCGCCGGTACGGAGAGCGTATCTGGCGCGGAGTCTGGATGCGCGTCTGGATGCGCGTCTGGAGTGAAGAGCGCGTCTGGCGCGGAGTCTGGATGCGCGTCTGGAGTGCGTCTGGATGCGCGTCTGGAGTGAAGAGCGCGTCTGGCTCGGAGGTCTGGAGTGGAACACTGGAATACCTCCCGTAGAGGATTAGAGAGCGCAGTACAGTGTCTCCCTCCAGGCAAACGGCGACAGGTGGCGAAGGCTTGAGCGCATCTCACGCCGGAGATGAAACAGCATAACAGACAGAAACAGAAACTCCCGTAGGAGCCTACAGATTGAGAACCTCCCGTAGGAGTTTGCTGATAGAGATATGATACGGAACGACCCGACCAGGAACTGGGGGGAAGAGCGAGGTACTTAAAGCCCACTGGGGCGCTAATTAGAACACACCTCAGGTGCGTGATGGTAATTGATACTTGAACTAGAAGTGTGTGTTCGGCACGGACCAATCAAACAGATAATGACAGATAGTCCAAGGGTGTGGGCTGCTGAAGAGCAGACGAGACCAAACGAGCGCAAGGGTGGGGGCTGGAGAGGTGAGGAGACAGGGAATCAAAGGTCCAGGGAAAGGCGAACCTCACAGAAAAGGGCCTCAGCTCTGAACTCAGTAGAATCTTCACCTGGCTTGCTGATAACAAACTATCATTACACCTGGGTAAAACAGAGTCCATTCTCTTTGGATCAAATAACAAACTCAGCAAGGCCAACGGCTTCTCTGTTACAGTGGGTGACAATATTGTCACAAGGAAAGATGAAATTACATACCTTGGTTCCATCCTAGAGGCAAATCTTTCCTGTGACAAAATGGCAACCAATGTAATACAAAAAGTCAACCAATGAACAAGATTCTTGTACTGGATCTCCTCTCTGGTAAACAGTGATGCCAGTAACTAGTTACTCTAATCTGATAACTTTTTTCAGTAAATGGTAATCTAACTGGTTACTTTTTACAAGCCAGTAATCTGATTACAGTTAATTTTCCAAGTGGCTGTGCGTTACTATTTAGTTACTATCTCATAATGCTGATGATAAGAGAGCCAGGGGTACAGTCAGCTAGACCGGAGATGGGACGTGCGCTCGCGCACGCACACAGCCACACACACACACACACACACACACACACACACACACACACACACACACACACACACACACACACACACACACACACACACACACACATGTTTACGTTTATAGCTGATTTTAGAATGGCTTCAGCATGAAGTTAAATCAACTATCCAGTTAGTTTTATAGTGTAATTTGTCTACTTGAGAGAGAGTGAGAGTGAGAGTGAGAGAGTGAGAGTGAGCGTGAGAGAGAGAGATTCATGTTACGGGCGACTTGCAGAGTACGCACTGAGTCCGTTGTCTCAGAATGGATTTGGTAGAGAGACAGAGAGAGGTAGAGGTAGAGAGAGAGAGAGACTGGATACCGTTATCACAGGTGATATTGCTTCGCAGAAGCAAAAAAGTCCCCTGAAGACTCCGATTGAGTTCATTCAAATGCTCAAAAATATCTGCCATGTATGCCAATTTGGCAAGCCACTGAGCATCACAGAAACGATGTGAAAGATCACATTTTGAGTCAAGTAAAAACATCATCACGCAACTCGTAGAGCCGCGCAAGCAACTTTCCTCTCGATAGCCAGCGGACCTCAGTGTGGAGAAGTAATTGCGGGTGATCACTGCCCATCTCATCGCATGAAGCTGCAAACAACCGTGAATTCAATGGATGGGCCTTGATAAAATTGACAGTTCTTAACGCTTCGTCCAAAACCTTTTTTGAGATCAGCAGGCATTTTTTTGGCAGCTAGGGCCTTCCTGTGGATGCAGCTAGGGCCTTCCTGTTGAAGGATTTGGGGTGCTTTTTCAATGTATGTGATGTATAGATTGGGGGGAGGTGACCACAGCTAAAACGGTGAGATCGAAATGTGCATGGAAGACGGTGATAGAACGGTGACCAGTGGATTGAATACACTGCCAGCGAGGGTGTTTGTTGACATTCCTTGTAAGAACATCTGAGATAAGAGCGAGTGTCTCCAAGAGCAGGAGGGAGAGAGGTTCATCTTAATGAAACGTGAAATGTGTGTAAAGGTTATTAACACATTAACAGTGTTTCCGGGTGTAGGGCAGACTAGAATCTGACCAAGAGCGAGTAGGACTGAGATCACACAGAAGATACTCTCTCCTCTCATCACAGAGAGGAGGGGGGGGGGGGAATGCCACATCATCATTAGCTTCGGCTAACGCGAGGAGGGTTAGGCTAAAGACCAGGTCTGACCACTATTGGACATAACAGCAAAAGGACGATAGACGAACACACCGAAGGATCATTAGAATAGACTTTTCAAGGACAATAACATCTGTCAACATCTGAGCTGAGGTTTCTGTTTATCAAATAAAACCATGCTTTTCCTTGTAAGGTATTTGACGTTGTCGAAGTGTCGAATTCTCACGGAGGTGGAGAATTATTATGGTTTGCGGATTGTACTAACGGGAAGAGATAAGGATCTTATCAACCGGTATCGGAGACGTCAGGACCATTAATATGACACAACGCAGAGGAAGTGGATGGAGAGCCAAACAGACGAAGACGTGATACTGGCCAGTTTGATCAGGATCTAACACTGTGGAGGCAGCAGTGAATATATTTTGCTTGCTGAGCCACTGCTTTTATGCTGGTAAGTGCAGAGCAGAGGAGCAGGTGCGCCAGTAAAACTGTCATCATGCACAAACGCCACTATTTACCCATAATGATAAGATAACAAACTATAATACCATGTTTTATATTACACAACGGTTTTACAATTTTATTTTGTATTAAAATTATATTATATACATTTTCTATTTTATTTAGTTTGGGAACCACTGTCCTAGAGTACCTGAGCAGTGGACAGCTGTGACCTTATATGGCCTGATGGCTGATGACGTCTCATGATGACCTGTCTGAGCAGCCAATCATGATTTATGACATTATGCACTTTCAATAAAGCATTATTTAAAAAAAAATAAAAACTGTTGTCATTCTTATGTTGTGGCAGCAGCAGGGACGACGACGATGACTTCGTAATCTAGTTACTTTCAAATCAGTAAAGTAACTAGATAACCTTTTAAAGGAGTAATCAGTAATCAGATTATTTTTACAAGTAATCTGTGGCATCACTGCTGGTAAACAAGAATACCCTGAAGACTCTAACAGGAGCACTCATTCAAGAGTACTACAACTATGCTTGCACCCAGTGTTCGAATTATGAGGGGACCAATGGGGGCTCAGCCCCCATAGCTATAGTCTGAGCCCCCATAGTCAATACCCCCTGTGGGGGTCTCTCAAAAAATTATATAATATTTTTTTTTTTTTTTTTTTTATGTACGAATTAGTATTATTTATTTTACCTAAATAAATTATTAATAGATCATATTTTTCTTTTCAGTTTTTAAAAGAACATAGTAATTAATGTTGTGGAATAGGCTGCATTTCACCTCCAAGCCGCTATGTGTCGCCCATGAGCGTCGCCCCATAAGTTTAACGCTACTCTAACCTAGTGAAGAAGAAGCAGCAAGCAGCTGATGTAAACAGAGGGCTGCCGCTCCGTCAGTGCTGAAAACATAAACACTACGCCACATGCCGCCAAAAAAAAGACTCAACCCGCCGCAAGGCTGTACAAAGCTGGACAGCTTTGGTTTTATAAAGAGGCCAAAGACTGACGCTGTTAGTGCAGCAGCTAGCAGCGCTACTGTCACTGAAGTTGACACTGCTAGTGCTAGTACTAGTGTTAGCTCTGCTGCTCCTGTGCCCAGTGCGCCTGTTACCGCGCCGGTTGCCACTGCCAGACCCGAGTCTCCACCACTAGACCTGGACTGTGCTGCTACTCCTACTCAACCACCACAATGCTGGGGTCCGAGTCAGTGGACCTTTTGGAAAAATAAATATAGCTGGTTATTTGCCAAGGAGGGATGCATTGGCTGCCTTACATGTAAAAACGCCAAGATATTGTTAAATAAATCATTTGGAGCCCATTTGGCAGAGCAGTGGATGAATGGGACTGTGACTAGCTCTGAGAGCAAGAAGTTGAGAAAAAAAATATACTTGCACAGTGATAGCGTTGCTCATAAGCAAGCTATAGAAATAGAATCTCAAAACCAGAAGGAAGTGCTTCCAAGAAAAGTGAGCGAAATCACATCTGCTTTGCTCAAGGAGACAGCCAGTTCATTCAGGGCAGCATATACTGTCGCTAAAGAAAGGTTGCCTTATACCAAATTGAACCCCCTTATGACACTTAATGAGTTGAACGGTGCGACAGTCGGGCCAGCTCACCGATCCGATCATTCTTGTGCACAGATCATAGAGCACATTGCCACAGAGATGAAAAAGAAATTTGTTTCTCATGTCAAATCGCAGGATTCACGTATCAGTATAACACTGGATGAAAGCACAATTCATGGAAAAGCTTACATGATAATTTATGTCAGATGTGATGTCACTGGGGATGGAGATGTGGACAATGTTTTTCTTGACCTTGTTGAACTTGATCAGGGCACAGATGCAGAGTCACTGTGTAATGCGCTGAAAACCAGCCTTCAGGCAGTGGGGATGGATGAAGCCTTTCTAAGGAAACATCTAATCAGCATAGCCACAGACGGGGCAGCTGCTCTAACTGGGAGAAAGACTGGACTCATAGCTAGACTGAAGCAGGATTTCCCTCGACTTCAGTCAGTTCATTGTCTGGCTCATCGTTTAGAATTAGCAGTGAATGACTCCTTAAAGGAAGTAGCTGGCTGCAATCATTTAGAGTTTTTCCTCGCAAAACTCTATTCTCTTTACCACCAGTCCACGAAAAATGCAAGGGAGCTGCAGGAAGCGGCTGCTGAACTGAATATGCAGATTCTGAAGATCGGACAAGTGTTTACAATAAGATGGGTGTCAAGCAGTTTCAACACTGTCAAAGCTGTGCTGAAGGATTTTCCAGTGTTAGCACATCACTTCAAAACTGCTAGTGAAGATGACTCACGTTCCGGTGTTGAGAAGGCCAAGTACACTGGTTTACTTAAGCATCTGACATCTACTGGATTTCTTGCTGATTTGGCCACAATGAAAGACGTGTTGCGTGAACTACAACGTCTCTCCCTGAAACTACAGCGACGTGACATGTCTCTGGTCACTGCAAGCCACCACATTGACCAAACGATCGAGGTGCTCTCTGCCATGAAGGACCAAGGAGGGAAAACGGAAATTAAAGTGAAAACAGGCATAGCCAGCAGCCACTTCAAAGAGGTCGATCTCACCAAAACGCTGCCCAAGATAAAGAGAACCCAATTTTACCAGTCAATCATCGATAACCTCACCAGGCGTCTCCCTGATAGTGAGCTGGTAACCATGTTGAAGCCTATGGATCAGCACTTCTGGCCGGAAGAGAGGGCAGAACTTATTCTGTTTGGAGAACGTGAGGTGGTGAAGTTTGCTAAACTTCTCGGAGAGTCTGCCAATGACGCTGTCAATGAGTTTCGAGACTGGAAACTACAAGGTGTGTAATTATTATTTAGTAGGCCTAATAGAATATACGATTGTATAAAAGTTTGGGTGTGACAACTAAATGTTTTCTCCTTACGGGAGAGTGAAAGGCATGACAACTAACATGCCTCTTCTTTTAGATCTTAATTAAGCTATAGCTTCATGTAATACTCAGTGTGTACTGTACGTGTGTGATGTGTGAAGATGTATGCATGAATAGTCTTGAAAGTATTTTTTTTTATCTATATTATTATATACATTTCTTTATTTAATTGTTTTTGCTCCACTCAGGCAGTGCGCCTGTATTTTGGTGTATGCACTGGCAATGACAATAATGGAATCTTGATCTTATCTTCAGGCAAGGCACATCAGGGACAGGGTGAAACCTTGAAAAGACTCATAGTGGCAAGCAACACCATCCTTCCGACCTCTGCAGAGTGTGAGAGGGGCTTTTCTGCTTGCAACGACACAGACCGTAAGACCAGGAATCGGCTGCAAGCTAGGAGCCTTACTGCACTGTTGTTTGTGGACCTGAATGGGCCTCCTATCACCAAATTCGACCCTCTCCCATACATACAATCCTGGATAAAGAAAGGACATCGTACTTCAACATCATGGGTTCCAGGATGCGTGTGGCTTTTTCCAAATCCAACAGTGCAAAAATGCGGAAGCATTCGTCACCGCACGCCACTACGGTAAAGCGCCTTTCTTTTCAGGCCCGCTTTGGGGGCTGTCGCGCGGAAATAGGCTGTCTATTGCCATTCTCTTTGACAAACTCTAACCTTAACCAGCTCCTTAACAGCGCCTAAACTTAACCGTTCTAACCTTAACCAACTCCGAAACAATGCCTAACCTTAACCTTAACCTTAACCATGCCTAACCTTAACCATAGAAAGAATATTGCCATTCTCTTTGACAAACTCTAACCTTAACCAGCTCCTTAACAGCGCCTAAACTTAACCGTTCTAACCTTAACCAACTCCGAAACAATGCCTAACCTTAACCTTAACCATGCCTAACCTTAACCGGCGAAAGAATACACGTTAAAAAAAAATCACGTTAAAAAAAATATATTTGACGGGATTCGAACTCACCAGCAACTAGCTGTAGGATCCACAGCCATGGCGTCTTGCCAATTGAGCTATTTCTGGACACTGAATTTGGGGCGGTGACTTATATATATTGTTAAGGCGGGATCTCATGCGCATGCGCGAGCACCTCGCGAGCACCTCGCGAGCACGCCGGCGCACGCACGCACCTGAGCGAGCACGCCGCCGCTGGGCGCTGCGTGAAGGAAAATGAAAGGCGCATTACCGCACGCCACTACGGTACCTCCGGTGACGAATGCGGAAGCATTTTTGCACAGTTGGATTTGGAAAAAGCAAAAGGCTTCCAGGATCACAACCAAAGCCTCTTGAAAACAGAGCACTTTGGTCTATCTTCTCTGTGTAATGGTAAGATAATGGCTTTTACTTTTAACCAGGCTATTTATATGCATTACCCCTCATCTGCCTCTGTGTAAGCATAACGTATCTATAGAAAAATGGCAAAAAAAAACAGCCTGTGACTATAACAAACAGCACTGTCCAGACTCCAAGCCCCCCAATATTCAAGCCTACACTAATACAATTTGTCCCTCGGAAATAGAGTAAATGTATGTATGTAACACAACAACTATACATATATATATATATATATATATATATATATATATATATATATATATATATATATAAATAAACAATAAACCTCAAATGTGCTGTCCTTCAACAGGCAGACAGACGGAACCGAAGAGAGAACGAGTGAAGAGGAAAAACTCAGCTGCAGGGAGCGGGCGTGATGGGTCTTCTGGATTCTGGACTGACATGAGACACTTTAGAGCTGTAGGAGGAAAAACTGAGGAAGTTGTTGTTACTGTTGTTTACTTGATGTAATGTTGCTGCTTATTTGGTAACATGCTGCTGGTATTTTGATCATTGTATAGTTTTTGCATTTTGACAGATTTGTGTTAGAAAGTGTTAAGAAAAAAGTTATAATTGCCACTTGAGATGGTGCAATCTATAGCTTGATGTAATGGCTTCTGATAATGCAGAGCTCTAATTGCAGATGTTATTATTACTCTTGTGGTCTGAGATACTGTGTGACACTGTGACACTTTAAGTCGTTTAAGAGGTCATGATGTGGCGGCTGTAGCTCAGGAGTTAGAGCTATAGTCGTCACTACTCACTTTGGATAAAAGAGGTCAGTGGTTTGAATCCCGGCTCTTCCAGTCTGCATGTCGGTGACATGCTGCACTAGTTACTTTTCTTCTTGTTGTTCTAAGAAGATGCTGCTACTTCTAATTTATTTTTCATTCAGTTCTTGATTACCTGTACACATTTGTTTATAACATTATTTATTTTGATTTATACAAGTATGAAGAGTTTATCGCCGGCCACTAGAGGGCAGCTTTTATGTTCATTTTATTATCAGATGATAATGTTACTTTGATGAATGCTGCTGTTTTTTTCCATTCGATTATTTTGTTAGTTTTTGATTTATAAGTGCAGAGACAAATAAATGTTAATTCAAGTTCATAAATTTGGTCTCATTTTTCAAATTAAATTGTTGTATTTTATAAGGTGCAAAATGCAAATAAGTAAATATGGCATTATATATCAGAGGTGAGTAAGAAAATGAACAAATATTGATTGTTAAGAATGAGACTGAATAATGACATCACACAATAGTCTAATGATTAGACTGTTGTGTGATGTCATTATTACTTAGTATTAGACTAATCTTAATGAGATATTCCTCTAAATATGACTTCGAAAACAGCCACAATTTCAGGAAAAAAATTGTAAAAAAAAAAATCAGGTGGCCCCCATAGCTCTCAGATGATAATTCGAACCCTGCTTGCACCTCATGGTGCCGAAGCACCTCAAAGGCAAGATTATAAACATCACAAAAGTCAGACTACTGCTTGACCTTACTCCTAGAACCCACCTCACCCCTGCCCATTTTGACATCCTATGATGGCTTAGAGTAGACGACAGAGTACAGCAACTTGCAATGGGCCTGGTCTACAAGATACACTACACCACTAAGATTCCCATGTACATGTCAAAATATTTCCCAAAGGTCAGTGAATACCACGACCACAACACAAGAGGGAGTTCCACAAATCATGTTAAACCAGATTCGGCTCAAACAAGGGACTAAACACGTTTAGCAATTATGCCACAACAATGTGGAACGTCCTACCCACAGCCGTAAAATAATGTGAATCCTATTCCCTACCCACCTTCAAAACCGCTCTCAAAGAGCACCTACGGGAAGCTGCAATTAGAAACTGGCCCCCGTAAATGTCCAACCCCCCCCCCCCCCCCCCAATGTACAGTTTCTTCCCCCTCAAATGTATATATTCTATTTTAGAAACTCTGTCTGTAAATAAACAGTACTGTATATTTGTAGATCTGGTATGTCATAAATGTCTGGATGTAACAGTACTGTATATCTGTATGTCGTGTATGTCATAAATGTTATGATCAATTGAAAAGTGTATGTGTGTGAGAAGCAGTGATGCCACAGATTACTTGTAAAAGTAGTCTGATTACTGATTACTGATTACTCATTTAAAAAGTAATCTAAGTTACTTTACTGATTACTTGATTATCAGAGTAACTTAGTTACTTTGAAAGTAACTAGGTTACGAAGTCGTCCCCCCTGCTGCTGCCACAACATAAGAATGACAAACATTTTTTGAGTAAAATGTACTCAGTTTGAGTAAAATGTACTAATAGGGCAGGTAGGCCTATCTATAGATCTATAGATTTCACAAAAGATAAATGGTCAATAACACCACATGTAGACTGATATGTACCTATACCTTTGAGGCCTGCCCTATTCAGATATGGTTCTAATGTTCCTAGTGAAACAGGGGAGAGGGGTGAGTAAACCAGTGATTATATCTCAGTAACAGAATCTTCTCAAACCTCTTGTCAGAAAGTCTGTTCCTTCTAGGCGTGAGCACCAACCCTCCCAGACTAAAAAGCCATTCCACAGGAGCACTTGATGGGTGTTATACTTCAAGAAAATGTTCTTTATGTTTGAATACCTATCCAGTATCTGAAGCTCATGCTCTTAAAAAACAGCCTATTAAACGGTACTGCTCCTCCTATGCTCTTATTATTATTATTATTATTATTATTATTATTATTATTATTATTATTATTATTATTATTATTATTATTATTATTATTATTATTATTATTATTATTATTATTATTATTATTATTTATTATTGTGTGCTACTGACAACCTACATACTGCAGTATGGTGTTCCATGTTCATGAATAGTGCAATGCAAAAGATGTTTAACTCAAAGGTGGAACATACCTGCACTATGGCATCTGGAAGGCCTGCAGTCGTGTCCTGCAGGGTGTCCTTCAGAGCGAGGGTCTTCTGCATCAGCACTTCAAGTGTGGGTAGTAAAGTTTAAATCCAGTAAAGAAATCCAGCTTTTGCTGTTTGGCTGGTGCACCTCCCTGTAGAAGTTGATGCTTCGTCTTCGTTTTTTTTTCTATCCGTTTGGTCGTGCTGTGGTTCCAGATGCGGTAGACATTATTTTGTTTCCTCCGCATATTTAGTGAATGTTTTTTTCACCGGGCTTAGCTGATACAAACGTGAAGTAGACTGACTGAACTTGTCTTCCAGTGCAAGAAAGTGTTACCAGCGCGAGCGTCTCCCTGCTAGCTCGCTAGGTTTTGGTCAGCCTTGATAATAACAATAACAGCCGCGCCCACCAGCATGGTACAACACGCGAGGTTGCGTGCTGTGACGTCACTCCTAATCAGTGTTGTGCTAGTTACTGAAAAATAGTAACTCAGTTACTTTACTAGTTACTTCATTTCAAAGTAACTTCGTTACTGTACTAGTTACTTACACCCAAAAGTAATGAGTTACTGTGAAAAGTAACTATTTAGTTATTTAAAAAAAAAAAAAAAAAAAATTGCTCAAGTCCCATGCCCCATATACTCAAAATCGGTTGATCAACTTGACAGTTTCCATTCACATCACCGAACTCTGCTAAGCAATGTGGTCTAGAGCGTTTCATTATATATTCCCTCCCCGCTGTATGTATATTTCTCTCCCACCCACCCACCCCCTCCTAATGTACAGTCCCCTCCCCATCATATGTATATACTCTGTCAGGATCTAGGGGTAACAGTACTGTATATTTGAATACCGCTTATGTCACAAATGTATCAGTACTAAATACCTATATGTCCCTATGCCATAAATGTCATGTATGTTGTGTATGTCATAAATGTCTATATGAATTGAAAATGGGGGACCCTGATGGAAACAAGACAAACGTCTTTCTCAGGTCTGCATCCCCTTAACAATTGTATGTATTGAGCCGTACTGTATTGTACCCATTCTGCAATCTGTTAAATAAAGTTTTCATTCATTCATTCATTCATCCATTCATTAATTCATTCATAACCATCTTGCAGCGTTGTTATCAAAGCATTGCAACGTTAGAATAGTTAGGATATCAATTGTGCATGAAAGGACTATATTTATATTGTTTGATTAGTATTATGAGATTCCCTGGCAGATTTCGTACAGTCAAAATCCGTTGATCTTGAGTTTCAGTGAACACATTGCACTCACCGTCACCAGTCTGCGGTGGTCGAGATGTAACGTTAGTCCAGTTGACTCCAGCAGCCCTTCAAACATGTTCTTTATCTCGTTTCCATGTTGTATATTAATTATCTCTCCAAGTAGTTGCTAAATGGTTTGTTAGTTCGTTATTATTACTGCGTTCTTATTATGTAGATTCATAGCGAGCGTCCTCTTGTTGTTTACTGTAGAGAGCGCCTATTTCTTTCAGAACGTCAGTGGCCAATCAGAAGTGCGAAACCAGAATGAGGCTACGG